>NW_027101867.1:0-306070 GCF_035609145.1 Eleutherodactylus coqui | reverse complement strand
TTTGGACCACCCAATCCCATGCTTTGATTCCCAACCACGTATTGCTTCCTGCTGCCCATAAAGGGCAATTAACTCATCATGCTATATAAGATGCTATACGCCTACTAATAAACAGTCAGGAAGACTTTCTTCACTGACAGTCTTGTCTCCGTGTGATCTCTTACATTGTGCGCACAATCTCTGAACATAAATCTGGAAGGGTACAAACATTCCTATTGATTACGCCGTAGACCCCAAAATAAATCCACATCACTGAGAAGCTCCACTGAAATCAATGGAGGTGTTTTACAGTGTTTACCGTGGCTTTTCAAACGCCGAGCTAAACGCTGTAAAAACTGTCTGTGTGAGAGCGGCCCTAGTGACGAAGTCTGTTTGCTCCTTAACCCCTTAGTGACTTCCTGCCTAAGCGGCCTTTAATCTCCAGGGCCGTAAAAAGACACTTGCTCTGGGGATTAAAGCCCTGGGGGCTGTGGACATGACAGCTCCCTGCTGTTGGCGCGACCACCAGTCACCCTTAAAAGTAAACAAAGTTAAAAAATGGTAAAATGTAATCTTCGCTCATATTCGTGAGGGGAGATGTAATTACATACCTAAGGCCCCCGGATTTACCCTTGGACCTCACCTCGGCTTCTGCGCACGCGCCCGTCGTCAACGTTGGCCGATGCAAGAGCCGCAGTTTGCCTGAGTAATTTAAGATATCCCTGCTCCTGGCTACCAAACATAGCCGAGAGCCTGGAGATTTCATGGTGGGCCGCAGTACATGGTCCCCAGTCACGTGATTGCCGTTAGCCAATGGATATCCATTCCGTAACGAATCCAATCCGTAAAGGAAGGTGACAATATTTCTATAGGCCTCCAGAGATGTCCCCCGGGATCCTTATCCTCGGTTGGATAGCGGCAATCATGTAAAAGTTAAGAAAAAGTTGAAGTTTAATCTCCCCTCTTAGATCGGTGAAACTTCTTACCGGAGGCCTCCGTATTTGAACCTCAATGTGATCCTCCTCCGTGGACCTTCTCCGGCTTCTGCGCATGAACCTGCCTTAAAATGCCAGAGACATGCGCAGCAGCTGGGGAGCCCGGTAAATTTTAAATCTCTATGCTCCCGGCTACCAAAGGTCACCGAGAGCCTGGAGCAGTGATCGGTGGTCTCGTTGAGCTGTCCCTGGTCACGTGATAAAAAGGTAGTGATCTACCGAAGGCCGGTCTCACACGACTGGATATGTTATACAGCCAGCCGCGGCGAAGGGAAGATCTGGAGCAGGTGAATTCCGATTTTGGTCTCCCGCACGAAAATGGAGCATGGTCCAGATTTTTTCATGCTCCATTTTAAAAAAAATCACTTATATAATTTATATATTTATATAATATATATATATTTATATATATATTTATATAATGGGCCTTTTTTGATATGTCATGGTGTATCACATTATAGGATGCCTATCATGTTATTACATGGGAAGGAGCTTTACATGTCAGCCGGGATAATAGGTGACGGCTAGCCCACCTCTCCCGCTGTGAACCCCCATACGTAATGTGCCGTGTCTGTGCCGGTCACATGACCTCCTCACTGTCAATTCCATCTGCGGTGTCACATGACATTGCCAGTCATGTGACCGCTTGCTCCGCCCACTTTTCGGCATCATCACAGGTCCTCCAGCAGCGTTATTATGACGCGTGAGCCGGTGGCAATGCAGGGACGCACGCCAGGATGTATACGTCGCCCGATACAACGTGGCTCTTCCAGGTGATTGAATTGTATGTCTAGTAGTTTTATATTTAAGTTAGCTATCTATGAGTGGCAGGATATACTTGAAAAAGGCTTCCAACAGCCGAAACGCGTTGTATGTATATGCCGGGTCCCCTCAAAAAGGGACCTATTTGTGTTTGTTTAATAATAAAAACTATTTCCTGATATTGGATCGTGAGGAAGCAACTTTCGATTCTGGTGGAGGTAGTCTTCGGAGTTAACAATTGTTTAGAGCCATCTCGGACTCCTGAGGGGGGAGGCTGACACTCCCCTCTCCTAAGTGAGTATACATCATCTATCCTGTGTGTTCGCAGCGCAGCTTTATTGTGATCGTTACACGACTGGATATGTTATACAGCCAGCCGCGGCGAAGGGAAGATCCGGAGCAGGTGAGTAAATTCCGATTTTGGTCTCCCGCACGAAAATGGAGCATGGTCCATGTGAGCGCATATGCCCATCAGCAAGATGGTGGACGCAAGCGCAGAAGCTGCAGAGGGCCTGGTAAATTTAAAGTCTCCTTACTCCTGGCTACTAAAGGTAGCCGAGAGCCTGGAGCAGTGACTGAGGGCCGCAGTGAGCGGTCCCCGGTCATGTGATCGCTGTTATCCGATGGATAATGGCGATTACGTAAATGTTAAGACACAGTTGACGTTTGATGCGCCTTTCGGTTTGGGCCCTGTTGTGCATACGGTCATAATATTAGGGCCACAATGGGTAGGTTTCTGAACACGGGACAAACGGGGATCCATTTTGGAGTGAAAGTCTTCATTCCTATGTACACTGTACAAAAAAATGCTTTTAAAATGACACAATTGCCCAAAAAATTAAAATTGTAATTTTTTCCTTTTGCTTTGCTCAGATTCATTCAAATACTGTGGGTCAAAATACGCAGCACAGCCCTAGAAGAATTCGTTAAGGGGTCTAGTTTTTTAACGCAGCAGTTCTGAACTTCATGTCTTTTGGGGTGGGTGCGGTGGCCGGACTTCAGTTCCTGCAGGCAGAGCTGCACATCCAGCAGATGAGGCTATCATATCTCTAGTGGGCATTAGTGTTTACAGCTGCTTTAACCAGGGCATTGTGGGTAATGGGCGGGCCATAGTCTCCGCTGGGGCATTGTGGGTAATGGGGAGGGCTCTCTAGTCTTCGCTGGGACTAGTGGGGTCATAAATGGAGAGGTTTATGCGCACAACAGAAGCAGCTGCACAGCGCAGGCCGAGTCTTCATGCATGGCTACTGCCGCACAGGAGGCTGGAGGGGCGGGTGAATAACAGCACCTAGCGGACATGGCGCGGCCCCAACTGCACCGCTCTGCGCCATCTGCGTGCAGCGCGGGGACTTCTTACAGATGCGACACCATTGTACCCTTTACATTCCACGGTCAGCATAGATTGCTGTCAGTCCCAACCAGCTCCCACTGTGAACCCTTTACATTCCACGGTCAGCATAGATTGCTGTCAGCCCAAGCCAGCTCCCACTGTGCTCCCTTTATATGCCACGGTCAGCATAGATTGCTGTCAGCCCCAGCCAGCTCCCTCTGTAAACCTTTTACATGCCACGGTCAGCATAGATTGCTGTCAGCCCCAGCCAGCTCCCTCTGTGAACCCTTTACATGTCACGGTCAGCATAGATTGCTGTCAGCCCAAGCCAGCTCCCTCTGTAAACCTTGATGATAAGTGCGATTGGGCGGTGAATTTGCAGGGGTACAATCTCTTCAGAAGAGACCGAAGGAACCAGAAAGGGGGAGGGGTATGTCTGTACGTCAAATCGAACTTGAAGCCGAGGCTACGGGAGGATATAGGGGTAGGAGACGAACAGGTGGAATCTCTGTGGGTAGAAATACAGGGAGGAAAAAATAACAAAATCCTGATAGGGGTCTTCTATCGACCACCAAAAGCAACAGAAGAAACTGAAGACTTACTACTAAGGCAGATAGAAGAGGTGTCAAAACGAAACAAAGTAATTATCATGGGGGACTTTAATTACCCAGATATAACATGGGAGAACGAAACCTGCAAATCTCACAGGGGTGATAAGTTCTTGAGAGTAATTAAAGACAATTACCTGAACCAACTTGTGCAGGAACCAACAAGAGGGAGGGCCATTCTGGACCTAGTACTAACTAACAAACCGGAACGTATAAGGGGGGTTCAGGTTGAGGGGCACTTGGGGAACAGCGACCACAATATAATCAACTTCCAGCTGTCAATCAATAGGAAGCCTTATCAGGGAGTGGCAAAGAAACTAAACTTTAGTAAAGCAAAATTTGATGAGCTTAGAACTACTATCGGTAACATTAATTGGGACAACATCCTCAAAAATATCAGTACGGAGGAAAAATGGGAAAAGTTCAAAAGGATCCTAATCACCTCATGTGAGCAGTTCATTCCCTTTAAAAATAAAAGAAACTCAGCTAAAAGGAAACCAATGAGGCTCGACAAGACGGTACGAGGGGCAATAAACGAAAAGAAGAAAGCGTTCAAACTACTAAAGCAAGAAGGCAGCGAAGAAGCGCTAAAATCATACAGGGAAAAAAACAAAATATGCAAAGATACGATCAAAACTGCCAAGGAGGAAGCAGAAAGACGGATCGCAAAAGAGAGCAGAAACAACCCGAAGCTATTTTTCAACTACATAAACAGCAAAAGGATTTGCAGGGAGAGCGCTGGCCCTTTAAAAAACAATGCAGGAGAAATCATTGATGATGACGAAGGGAAAGCAAATCTACTAAACAGCTTCTTCTCAAGTGTGTTCACCAAAGAAAAGGAAATGCCACACGAGATGCAGGGGAATAAAACGAACCCCTCACAAAATATCTCATACCTAACGCAGGAGGAGGTGCGGAAGCGTCTAAAGAAAACTAAAATTGATAAATCACCGGGCCCAGATGGATTACACCCAAGGATACTAAAGGAACTAAGTGACGAGATAGCTAGGCCGCTATACCTAATATTTCTAGACACTATCAAGACCGGAGTAGTACCATTGGACTGGCACATTGCCAACGTGGTTCCAATTTACAAAAAAGGGAGCAAAAGTGAGCCTGGTAACTACAGGCCAGTAAGTCTCACTTCAGTAACAGGAAAAATTTTCGAGGGGATTCTGAGAGACGCCATCGATGAGTACCTCAAGGAGATTAAGGGAATAACTCCTCACCAGCATGGATTCATGAAGGGTCGCTCATGTCAGACAAATCTGATCAGTTTCTACGATGAAGTAAGCTCTAAGCTGGACCAGGGGGAATCTATTGATCTTGTATATCTGGACTTCTCTAAAGCCTTTGACACTGTGCCACATAATAGGCTAATATACAAAATGAGGCAGCTCGGACTGGGCGAAAACGTGTGTAAGTGGGTAAAAAATTGGCTCAACGATAGAAAGCAGAGGGTGGTAATAAATGGTTCGTACTCTGATTGGACCACAGTCGCTAGCGGGGTGCCACAGGGTTCAGTATTAGGCCCCACTCTGTTCAACATATTTATTAATGACCTGATAGAGGGGCTGCACAGCAAAATATCAATATTTGCAGATGACACAAAATTATACAATATAATTAATGCAACGGAGGACAATGTGCGGCTACAAACGGACCTGGATAAGATGGGGGCTTGGGCAGAAAAATGGCAAATGAAGTTCAATGTTGAAAAATGTAAGACTATGCACATGGGCAGGAGAAACGGATGTCACCAATATTCACTTATTGGGGTACCACTAGGGAAAAGTGATATGGAAAAGGATCTAGGGGTATTAGTGGATAATAGACTAAACTGGAGTAACCAATGCCAGTCAGCTGCTGCAAAGGCAAATAAAGTCTTGGGGTGCATTAAAAGAGGTATAGGGGCGAAGGACGAGAACATTATCCTTCCACTATATAAGGCACTTGTCAGGCCTCACATGGAATACTGCGTACAATTCTGGACACCGGTGCTCAGGAAAGATGTCACAGTGCTTGAAGGGGTTCAAAGAAGGGCAACTAAACTAATACATGGAATGACGGGACTGGAATACCCAGAGAGGCTATCCAAATTGGGACTATTTACTCTAGAAAAAAGGTTAAGAGGCGACCAAATAACCATGTATAAGTACATGAGGGGACAACACATGGATCTCTCCCGTGATCTGTTTACACCCAGGACCACAAAGGTAACAAGAGGACATCCGCTACGATTAGAGGAAAGTAGGTTTCATCACCAACATAGAAAGGGGTTCTTTACTGTAAGAGCAGTTAGACTGTGGAACTCTCTACCGGAGGAAGTGGTGATGGCAAAATCGATAGAGGAGTTTAAAAGGGGACTTGATGTCTTTCTGGAGAAGAAGGATATTACAGGATATAAATATTAGGTTAAGTGTCAATCCTGGTATACAGGCAGGTAGGAACTATTAGGGGTTGATCCAGGGAACAGTCTGATTGCCATTAGGGAGTCGGGAAGGAATTTTTCCCCCAAAAAGGGCTAATTGGCTTCTGGCCTTGGGGTTTTTTGCCTTCCTCTGGATCAACACAGTAAGATAGACAGGCTGGACTAGATGGACAATGTCTTCATTCGGCCTTACATACTATGTTACTATGTTACTATGTTTTTCATGCCACGGTCAGCATAGATTGCTGTCAGCCCCAGCCAGCTCCCTCTGTAAACCCTTTACATGCCGTGGTCAGCATTTATTACTTTCAATCCCAGCCAGCTCCCACTGTGAACCCTTTACAAGCCGCGGTCAGCAAAGATGGCTGTCAGTCCCAGCCAGCTCCCTCTGTAAACCCTTTACATGTCGCGATCAGCGTAGATTGCTGTCAGTCCCAGCCAGCTCCCTCTGTGCTCCCTCCACATGCCGCGGTCAGCATAGATGGCTGTCAGTCCCAGCCAGCTCCCCCTGTAAACCTTTTACATGCCCAGTCAGCATAGATTGCTGTCAGTCCCAGCCAGCTCCCTCTGCGAACCCTTTACATGCTACGGTCAGCATAGATTGCTGTCAGTCCCAGCCAGCTCCCTCTATAAACCCTTTACATGCCACGGTCAGCATAGATTGCTGTGAGCCCCAGCCAGCTCCCACTGTGAACCCTTTACATGCCACGGTCAGCATAGATTGCTGTCAGTCCCAGCCAGCTCCCTCTGTGAACCCTTTACATGCCACGATCAGCATAGATTGCTGTCAGTCCCAGCCAGCTCCCACTGTGGGATAGTACAATCTCAGATTCTGCTCCCACGAGTTTACAGCAAGTACCAACCACCCAGGACATAAGTTATCTCTTAAGGGGTTAAACCCTTAATGCCACCGGATGTACGTCTGTCCTGGCTGTGTGGTACTTGCCACAACAGGACACAAGCGTACATCATGTGGATGGCGTGGGATCAGAAGCTGAGCTCACACCATCCGATAGCGGGCTTCCCACTGCTACAGCAGGGTACATAAGGATAGCGATCCCTACTATTAAACTCCTACATTCTGTTGAGATGGCAGCAAGTAGAGGATTCCCCGAGGGAGCATGCTCCCTATGTTATGTCGTCTGGCCCTTGTAATCGTGGCGGGCCGATTGGTTGCCATGACAACAGGTGTCCCTGCTTGCCATTACCTATGATCACTACTGTAACTGATGAGGCATTGCGGTACAGAAGCCTCTTGTATAATCATGGCTGTTGTGGCCCCTATAGAGAGAGATATAGATATTCAACTTTTCTGTGCATTTTCCTCTATTTCATATGGGAGGGGGGGTGAAGACCCCCATATTTGGTATCACCATATCCGTAATGGCCTGTACAATACACTGAATACACTATCAAACACAGAAAAACTGGAGAAAAAGACAAACCTCTAATAAATGGAGGCAAAATACTAAGTGATCAAAAGTATGGACCCAAAATGGGGCAAAAAGGTCGTCACGTAGAAAGCAAGGCCTCACCTACCTCTGACCGGGGAAGATGCAGAAGTTATGGGATGCTGAATGCAGGGATGGGAAAAGAACTTCCAAAACCAAGCGTTGTGTTTGATATGGAGATAATCTGCCCCCCGCAGGACACAATGTATCCGGGCATTAATGCTGGAATACATCACAGGCATCGAGAGATGGGAAAATAAGAACTACACTTCACCAGGCCTCATATGGCCATGTTCTCAAGGGGCTTCCAAGAAATACATTGACCCCTGAGCCGTGGGGAAGGGGGGGACAAACACAGGGCAGTCAGAATATGACAGTCATGGGACCAGCCCTCCGGAACAGGACCAATGCTCTCTACAGGTGCCAGGAGCAGAAGAATGATGATGTCATCATCCGGCTCCACTACATACACCGCGTCGGCCGACACTCCACCCCTCCCACAACAGGCGTCCGGCAGTGTGAAGGGACCACACAGGCGCCAGGAGCAGCATGATGATGTCATCATCCAACTCCGCGCCGTACACCGCGTCGGCCGACCCTCCACCCCTCCCAAAACAGGCGTCTGGTAGTGTGAGGAGACCACACGGGTGCCAGGAGCAGAAGAATGATGATGTCATCAACCAGCTCCGCGCTGTACACTGCATTGGCCAACCCTCCACCCCCTCCCACAACAGGCAGTGCGGCAAGGGAGTAATGCACTCCATGCAGATTCTTTATATGGTGGGGGCCTCTGAGTTCCCTCACCGCAGGGGCCGGTTTGCAATTGTGACACCTGACGGTACACCTATGCTTTTCCTAAAGGCACACAATCTGCTGGTCAGTACGATTAAGGGTTAATACATTTGTGGCATTTATGCGCATCGTTTACTTAGACTAGTAACGTCCCCGCGCTCTCGTGGAAGGTTGTACATACACTGGAACTATAAGATTTGGGCTCTCCCATTCCCCGACCATAGATGCAAAAACTTCAGACGAGACACCCAATAAGTATTCCGGAATTTTCTCCCCCCACCCCCGAAACAAATACCAATCATCATCTTCCGCCAGGAGCTGTCATGTCCACAGTCCCCAGGGCTTTACTCCTCAGAGTGAGTAAAAACCGCTTCCCCGCCCACCGCCAGCCACGTCATATGACCCAGTAGATTTTGGTAGGCCGCTGTCTCCCCCTTGTGTGCTGCATTAAAAATGCACTCTGCTAAAAATAAAAAGGGTCCAGTTCTGTGGCTTCTCGGAGGAGATAGGGGTTCCCCCACCTCCCGTCTCCGAGCTGCAGCGGAGACTGACTAACATGGCTGCCAAGTCCGGTATTTATACTTCTAAATTGATGACATCACAATGCAGTGACATCAGCCTGCCAGACACCTGGCTCATTTGCATACAGTGTGTATGTATGTATGTATGTATGAATGAATGAGTATGAATGAATGAATCTATCTATTTATTTATTAATTATGTAGATATAGATTATATAGATTTTGTGCATATAGATTAAAGATAGATTTTAGATGATATATATATATATATATATATTTATATATCTACATACATACACAAACACATAAAGCTGTATTATGTATATATGTAGATTCTATAATGTATGTTGATTATATAATAGATCTATTGATTGATAGATAGATAATAGATCTATGGATTATCTAATTAATATAGATGATAAAATCTACACAGATATAAATAATCTAAAATCTATCATGTGGATATAATGTATGTCTATAATCTACTCACTCTATCTATCTATCTATCGCTATACAAATAGCAAGATTTATTTCTCTATATAATCTATAGTTATGGATGGATGGATGAATTTATTTATGTATGGCGGGGAAAAAAAAGGCCTGCTGTACATTTTAACTTCTTCAGATGACCATGCTGATCTATTCTTATTCTTACTAGGGTCTACTAATGCCAGCCCAGGGGAAGCCAATAAAGCCCTATGGGCTCGAAGCCAATTTTCCTTTTTTTGGGAAAAAGTTTACGTCCGTCCCCACTCGAAATGCGTCCACCAAAAGAGATCTCTCAAAACGACCGACGGACGCACCTTCAGAGGCAAACTAGTGCTTGCTTCTAGTGTCATCGTCTGCTTAACCATCCTGCGTAGGGAGGTGACGAGTCCTGCAGGCTCTGCAAGCCTAGGATGCGTGAGCACGGTGCAAGAGGAAGGACTGAGGAGGATGTGAGGGGGAGGGGGGAGGGCGCGGTTGAGAAAGCGTTGGGTGGGGCTATGCAAAGGTCTTCCAGCTCCCTCAGAGCATTGTGGGTGCGCCCGGAGTGCTGCCTGAGCGTGTTGCATCTGATACGTCCCCTATTTGGGGATCATTTATTAAAGGGAGCATAGGTGCAGCACGTTTCTGTAAAACCAATAGAGGGCGCTGCAATGTTACTGTAGAAACCAATGGACAGCATGGGAGGTAGCTATACATAGATTTTAAAGACGACGACTGCCAAGGCTAAAGCCCGTGTATATTCCATAGACTATAGCTATCTCCAGGATAGCTGCATGCGCAGTCGTGTGCGGGGTGCGCAGTCGCGCCATTGTCTCGCACGGCTGCTTTCATTCCGTGCTTCCTGACAAGGCAATGTACGCATACGTCACTAGTGAAGGAAGCGGAAGGTAGCGCAATGTACACTTTTTGACCGGATGGAGGAAAATCGGGTTGCTGGAGGTCACGTGACCGAAGTGACAAGCGGCTCCAGGAGAAGATTTGGGATAAGAAGAAGAGGTAAGCAGGCTCCCTGGGGAGCAATCGGTAAGTATACAGTATATTTTTTTGTTTTTAATGACAGAACCCCTTTAAGGCTCTATTATGACACTTTTCGAACCGTGGTATGGTTACATGCGGGGAGTGTGAAGACGGTATGGTTACATAAGGGGGGTGTGGTGACAATACGGTTACACTAGGAAAGTGGGCTTACATGAGGGGAGCGTGGAGGCGGTGCGGCTACAGAAGGGGAGTATGATGGAACCCCTAACAATAATCTGTGCCGTGTCATTTCCATAAATGTCATAGAAGGTAATGAAAATGAACAGTTTAGCATACAGTAATTCCCCTTTCACATGGGCCAAAATTCTCACTATTCTCACTTACCCAAAGGAAGCAGCTGGTGACAAAACATGAAACGTGGGCAAGGAGGCTCTGGTGTCCTGTTGTACCACTTCTAGCTTGGATACAAGAGGTTATACAGATGGGAATGGAGGCTCTAGTACCCTGTTGTACGCCTTGTAGCTTGGATAAAAGATAAGATAAGGACAGGCAAGGGGACTCTAGTACTGCGTTGTACCACTTCTAGCTTCTAGTATAGAAGATGGGGAACAGGCGGCTATGGAGGCTCTATTCTAGAGAATCAATACAGTAAGCAGTGGAGTAGGTCAGTAAATTAATGGCTGAAATAACAGTTGAATTGTGTTACCACGTTACTACTGACAGTCCTCACCTCTTTAGTAACCGGTGGCATGGCTGAAGCCTCATCACAGTATTTCAGTGCCAGAGCTTTCTGTCCTCGGTCTTTGTAGCACTGGGATGAAAGATAAAAAACACCAAAAAAAGCAAAAACCAGTAAAGCAATAGAATCTTACAGTAACTTTGGGGCATTACAGCAGCACACAATGTCCCTGCAGGTTGGATTACAGATGAGTGCTGCTGTATGGTGCCTTCATACCTCTAGGGCAGGATACCTACCTGATATGTATTGTCATGGGGCGCACCAAGATCTTGTCTCAGGCTTTGCTTGCAGTCCTACCATATCGCACTAAATGCAGAAGTGCAGTCAATGCAGCTTTTTACCTAAAATAGTAAAAATTGGTCAAAGCCTCATGCAGTGTATTACCTGACCCTGGAATAACATCAATGGCAATTATAAGAATAATGCTGATAATAATACAAATTCTGTATGTCTGTTTTCAGCCTTACAAAACCATAACTATAGAAGTTTAAATTTATACGTAAAGCTAGATATTTTTAGAAATATCTATATTGATATATAACTATCTATTTTTATAGCTAGATATATATCTATGCAGTAAGATGCATTAGATCGATGGTGACACACGCACCCGAAACAAGGACCACAGGTTGTAAGCAGCCATTTTTCCGTCAGTCTCCACTGGAGTCTCTCCCAGGCCCAAACTGAACCTACCTACCTGAATTGTAAGTACCTACCTTCTTGTTCTCTATGAAAGAACTGAGCGTACCTTTTAAAAAAATGGCGGCAGCAGCAGCAACCAATCACATTTTGTATAGTTTATGTATAGCTACCTGCCATGCTGTCCATTGGTTTCTACAGTAACATTGCAGCGCCCTCTGTTGGTTTTACAGAAACGTGCTGCACCACCTATTGGATTTACCCAAACTTACAGCACCATAGAGATTAGCGGGTCACCTCCCAGTTCTCCATCTTTTTGCCCTATTTTTCTCTAGGGTGGTTTCAAACCGGCGGGTAAAATCGCGCCATTTTTAACCGATGCGTTGGTTATTGAAAAAAAAGCAGATTTCGCAGCCAATGATTCCCAACGGTTCCCTTCCCTTCAGCAAGGTTTTCACTGATGTGATGTTGAGAGAGAAAATCACAGCCTGCTGTGTCCTTCTGCGCAGTGCGTTTTTTAAAATCTCCCATGTAATCCTATGGAGGCTGCGTTTTATCGCATCACAAGGCGAAAAATATGCGCTGCATGTTAACATTGGAAAGTCCTACCGACTTGCGCGTTAAACAAAAACATGCGGTTTTTAATGTGCGCGGCAGCGATGCGATTTAATCCTCTAAAAAAAAAGCATCGCTGGTGATTGTCACGGCCGTATATTGGGACAAAACTAAGCCTAAGATTTCTGTGGTTTCGTTTTCACCAGCAGTATTCTCTCCCGTTAATACTTGACCGAGAAAATATAGGACCTCCCCTATGAATACTATATGCGTAAAAGATCAGGCGGCCGCCATATTCCCACCATTTATTTTGTTTTTTACAGTTGCTCCTACAGCGGTGTGTGTTTGTGTTTGTATATGTATGTGTGTATGTATGTGTATATATTTTACACACATACACACATCGCAATGCATTGTTCTTACAAGGCGCACTGCACTGGCAGACACACTCGCATATTTGCCATGCGAGATATTGGTTTGAGTTTCTCGGGCTGATATAGTGCTCACTTGTGTAAAATCAGCCACAGAGAATGAATTTAACATCACCAAAGACATAAAGCTATACATTGCCCTCTATTGTCAGCATGCTGTTATCCTGACCCCCAAGTGTCAATGCATAATGCATCCCAAGTGGCAGCTTGCCCACCCATATCACGTCTTGTAGCCAAGCTAGAGGCGATACAACAGGGTCTGTTTCACATTTTGTATCCAAGCTAGAGGTAGTACAACTTTAACTTTTTTCCTTCTGCTTTGCTCAGATTCATTCAAATACTGTGGGTCAAAATACGCAGCACAGCCCTAGAGGAATTCGTTAAGGGGTCTAGTTTTTTTAAACAGGGTCATTTGTGGGGGTTCTCCAACAGCACCTAGCGGACATGGCGCGGCCCCAACTGCACCGCTCTGCGCCATCTGCGTGCAGCGCGGGGACTTCTTACAGATGCGACACTATTGTACCCTTTACATTCCACGGTCAGCATAGATTGCTGTCAGTCCCAACCAGCTCCCACTGTGAACCCTTTACATTCCACGGTCAGCATAGATTGCTGTCAGCCCAAGCCAGCTCCCACTGTGCTCCCTTTATATGCCGCGGTCAGCATAGATTGCTGTCAGCCCCAGCCAGCTCCCTCTGTAAACCTTTTACATGCCACGGTCAGCATAGATTGCTGTCAGCCCCAGCCAGCTCCCTCTGTGAACCCTTTACATGTCACGGTCAGCATAGATTGCTGTCAGCCCCAGCTAGCTCCCTCTGTAAACCCTTTACATGCCGTGGTCAGCATTTATTGCTTTCAATCCCAGCCAGCTCCCACTGTGCTCCCTTCACATGCCGCGGTCAGCATAGATGGCTGTCAGTCCCAGCCAGCTCCCTCTGTAAACCTTTTACATGCCCAGTCAGCATAGATTGCTGTCAGTCCCAGCCAGCTCCCTCTGCGAACCCTTTACATGCCACAGTCAGCATAGATTGCTGTCAGTCCCAGCCAGCTCCCTCTATAAACCCTTTACATGCCACGGTCAGCATAGATTGCTGTGAGCCCCAGCCAGCTCCCACTGTGCACTCCCCGCATGTAAACGCACCGTCAATACACTCCCCAGCATGTAACCACACCGTCACCACACTCCCCGCATGTAACCCCACCATCACCACACCGCCCTTATGTAACCGTACCGCCACCACACTCCCAGCATGTAACCCCACCGTCTCCACACTCCCTGCATGTAACCGTACCGTCACCACACTCCCTGCATGTAACCCCAGGTCGCCACATTTCCCTCATGAAAACCCACTAGTCATTTGAGGGGGTTCTTTATAGTTTTGGCCGCTCAATGGCTCTATAAGTGGGCAATGGGGCCTGAAATTTATTCAGTGGTACCCTGAAATCCAACGGGTATTCCTTTCATTGTAGGCCTAGCCATGGGTCCTGTAAGTCTATTAGGGCCACAATGGGTATGTTTCTGAACACGGGACAAACAGGGGTATCGATTTTGGGGTGAAAGCCTTCATTTATATGTGTGCTGTACAAAAAAAACAGTTTTTAAATTGACACAATAGCCCAAAAAATGAAAATCCTATTTTTTTCCTTTTGCTTTGCTTGAATTTATTCAAAAACTGTGGGGTCAAAATATGCAGTACATCCCTAGATAAATTCGTTAAGGGGTCTAGTTTTTAAAATGGGGTCATTTGTGGGGGTTCTATATGGTTTTGGGCGCTCAAGAACTCTACAAGTGGGCAATGGGGCCTAAAAGGACTTCAAGCAAAATCTATGTTCTGAAAGCCACCGATTACTCCTTTTATTTTGGGCCCCGTTGTGTATCCAGACATAAGATTAGGGCCACAATGGGTATGTCTCTGAACACGGGACAAACGGGTATCCATTTTTGGGTGCAAGTCTTCCTTCATATGTGTGCTGTACAAAAAAAGCTGTTTTTAAAATGACAGAATTGCCGAAAAAACGAAAATCACAATTTTTTCCTTTTGCTTGGTTTGAATTCATTCAAAAACTGTGGGGTCAAAATATGCAGTACACCCCTAGATAAATTCCTTAAGGGGTCTAGTTTTCAAAATGGGGTCATTTGTGGGGGGTTTCTATTGTTTTGGGCGCTCAAGAACTCTACATGTGTGCTATGGGGCCTAAAAGGACTTCAAGCAAAATTTCTGTTTTGAAAGACACTGACTACTCCTTTCATTTTGGGCCCCGTTGTGGACTCAGATATAACAATAGGGCCACAATGGGTATATTTCTGAACACGGGAGAAATAGGGGTATCCATTTTGGGGTGTAAATCCTGATTTTCATGTAAACTATAGGAAAAAAATATGTCTTTAAAATAACAGATTTGCAAAAATATGAAATTTTACTTTTTCTCCTCTAAATTGAATTAATTCCTGAAAAAAAACTGTGGGGTCAAAATACTCATGACACCCCTCAGTGAATACATTAAGGGGTGTAGTTTTTAAAATGAGGTCATTTGGGGGGGTATCTATTATTCTGACACTCATGAGCCTTTCCAATCTCGGCTTGGTATAGAAAAACAAAGTGTTCCTCAAAATGCTAAAAAGTAATGTTAAATTTGTACGTCTCCTAAATAGTTAAAAAAAAACGAAAGTTTTTCCAATGTGCGCCCAAAATAAAGTAAACGGGTGGAAATATAAATCTTAGCAAAAATTTCTATATTATGTTTGCACATATTTAAGATATTGCAGTTGGAAATGTGAAAAAATGACGATTTTTTTCAAAATTTTCCCAATTGTGGCGCTTTTAATAAATAAACACAATTTCTATCGGTCTATTTTTTCCGCCTAAATGAAGCACAACATGTGGCGAAAAAACAATGTCAGAATCGCTTGGATATGCAAAACCTTTCTGGTGTTTTTCCATGTTAAAGTGACACATGTCAGATTTGGAAAATTTGGCCTGGTCATTAAGGCGCAAACAGGCTTGGTCACTAAGGGGTTAAATATGAGCCATACAGAAGTTATTCACTTACCTGCTCCGTTGCTGGCGTCCCCGTCTCCATGGCTCCGTCTAATTTCGCTGGCTTCTTGCTTTTTTAGACGCGCTTGCGCTGTGCGGTCTTCTGCCTGGTGAATGGGGCCGCTCGTGCCGGAGAGCTGCTCACCGCGTCGTCATCGTAGCTCCGCCCCGTCACGTGTGCCGATTCCAGCCAATCAGGAGGCTGGAATCGGCAATGGAACGCAAGGAAGGAGAAGAAAATCCACGGTGCACCATGGGAGAAGACCCGCGGTCCATCGTGGGAGAAGACCAGCGGCGCCATCTTTAAAAGAAGAATAGAAGAAGCTGCAGAACGCTGATGCAGGTAAGTGCAATGTGCTTTTTAAAAACTAACCTATGCTTTCTTTTTAACAGACTTTAAATGCACACAAAAGTAGAGCATGCAGCGGTTTTTTCGCATTTGGGCAAAAAAAGGAAACGAAAACCAATCCGTTGAAATCAATGGGTTTTATTCTCTGCATATTGTGCTCAGAAAGTTTGCGCATGCTAACACACGCGTGTAAATGTCCATGTGAAGGAACTCTTAAGCCTGGCTTCACATCGGTGTGTTTGTGTGCGCATTTATGCAGCGAATAGAGCCCTAATGAACGGGTTCGTTCACAAGTGCGCATCTTTACATTTCATGCAAAAAAAAATATGCAGCATACTCTATTTTGCGGCACTTTTGCACACCAAAAGTCCCCATAGAAGTCAATGGGGATGCACAAATATACATGTGATATGCCAGGAGGTGCGTGATACGCTGCGTAATTGCGCAGGAAAGGAACACATCCAGAACTCGTTAGACTAATTCCATACATATTTTTAGGTGACTTGGACATTTTCGTTCCTAAGATCTGAGTTCGACCAACAGACGGGCCTAATGTCACACGATGTCAATAGTAAGTAGCTTGTGTTCTCCCGCGGGGTTTTGAACGATAATTGTCCCATGTAAAAACATGCAGAAACTGAACGACTGGATCAGAATCGTCCAGTTGTTCACTTTTAAGCAGCTTAAAATCCAAACACATTTCTCGGTGTAAGCAGCAGCCGTCCAGTACTGAACGTCTGCTGCTTACAGTGAATGGAGGTGAGCAGAACTCTCCTCCAGCTGCCCCGCCTCCCTGCTGGCTGCGCTGTCAGCGATCCAGCAATGCTCGCTCCTGTGCAGAGCGAGCACCACAGGGATGAATGTCGGGCATTGTTTGCCTGACACTCGTTTTGTGTAAAAGGACCCTTGGACCTCCCTCACACAGGTGTTTTTGTACAGTTTTTAGTGCTGCGCTAAACGCTGTACAACGCACCCATACATTTCAATGGGGCTGCTCACACAAGGCTAAAAATGCTGTGTCTTCAACGCTGCGCTTTAACAGCGTTGCATGTTCTATTTTGGGACGTTTTCAGCCCTGTGTCACCCATTGAAATGAATGGGCAGCGGCCCGGGCTTCCCCTGCACTGACAAATGATCTATTGCTGTAAGCGAGGTTTGAGAACTCTCCTCCAGCAATAGATTGCTGTGATTGGACAGCATGGAGCTGTCATCCCGGGCCGCGGGACCCCACCCCCGATCACGCGATCGCGTTAAACTCAATGGAAAGTTAAAAGCAATTAAAGTTTCAGCTCCCCTTACGGATCGGATCCGTAAGGGGAGCTGAGAGTACTCACCTCCGGTCCTCCGCAGCGTCCGGATCCTTCTGTCTTCTCCCCGGCACTGCCGCCGGCGTCTGCGCGTGCGCGCCAGACGCATTACGTCACGCGCATGCACAGAGAGCCGGGAGGCCCGGGAAATTTAAAAATTCCCTGCTCTCGACTAGAATGAGTAGCCGAGAGCAGGGAGCTGTCACCGGGAGCCGCTGTATGCGGTTCCCGCTCACATGATCCACCATTTTGCTTTTGTTGGTATCGGGTTGCATGTATTGATCGTGTCCTGTATGTGATAGTATAATATAGATATTTTCCCCGCTGTGGTGGTGGCGTTACCTATTATGTCCGCCACTATGTTCGTTGTCACTGTTATTTCCGCCAAATTCTTTTACATCTGTGACTGAAGGCTTAGAAGGGTATTTCAATCTCAGCAAATAAAAGTAATACCTTGTATAATCAAAAATTAAAATTTTCCAATATAATTTATAAGCGACTATATGCATATGCATAAATATATATATACCCTAGAATATCCTAGCATCCCCGAAGGAAACAGACAGGCCTGGACAAGCTGATTTCTCCTGCGGAAACAAAGGCAAACCCCCATAGATTAAGGGCTCACTCAGACGGGAGTATGTGTCCCACGTATTTTTCATATGCACATTTACTACGCCTGTTAAATCCCCAAAAACTAGATAAGGTGCATATTCCGCACCAAAATAGGACACGTTGCAATTTTTTTTCCACAGACGTGAATAAAAAACGCTGGTGTGAGAAGCCCTAGACAAATCAGTGGGCTTTTAGCACTGCTTACTACGCATGTATTTTTCACATTGGGAGACATATGTCCATGTGAATTAGCCCTAAGGGTGTGTGTTCAGAGAAGAGTGCGCACAAGATACAAGCAGACCATGAGCATCTAGAATAGGGTTTTCCAACATTCCTTGGCCAAGTATTCCCTTCTCAAATAAATTACTTAAAAATTCAGCAAAGGTTATCATGGCACTATGTGTTGTACCTACCTTCATCACAATACCAGGACAGACTAAGTACTCCCTAGAGGCAATGACTGTACTCCTTGATAGAGAAATAAGGTGTACAGAGGTGGCAGTCACTCTCCTGCCACACTAGTATTATAAATGGCACATGGTGGGGAAAGCCCTGTTAGGGCCCTAGAAGCTTCAAGGTACATCTCTAGCCCATGAGATACATATATGACTGGCTCAGAGCCAACCATCCGATGGTTTAACCCCTTAACGACCAGCCCATAGTGTTTTTACGTCCGATTAAATTGATACAACTGCCAAAATAATGAAAATTGAAATTTTTCCTACTGCTTAGATTTATTCAAAAATTGTGCGGTAAAAATACGCAGTACACCACTAGATGAATTCGTTAAGGGGTCTAGTTTTCAAAATGGGGTCATTTGTAGGGGTTCTCTGTCGTTTTGGCCGCTCAAGGGCTCTACAAGTGTGCTATGGGGCCGAAATCCCCTTCATGCTAAATTTCAGTTCTGAAAGCCACCGACTACTCCTTACATTTTGGGCCCCTTTGTGCATCCAGACATAAGATTAGGGCCACAATGGGTATGTCTCTGAACACTGGACAAACAGGGGTATCTATTTTGGGGTGCAAATCTTAATTCATGTGTGTGCTGTACAAAAATGCTGTTTTTAAAATAACAAAATTGCCAAAAAACGAAAATCACAATTTTTTTCCTTTTGCTTTGCTTGAATTCATTTAAAAGCTGTGGGGTCAAAATGTGCAGTACACCCCTAGATAAATTTGTTCTGGGGTCTAGTTTTCAAAATGGGGTCACTTGTGGGCGTTCTCTATGTAATGTGCAGGGGGGGGGGGGGGGGAGGATGGAAGAGCCAGGAGAAGGAACTGAGCTCCCGTCCCCCTCTCCGCCCCTCTGCACTATTTGCAATGGGAAGAGGCAGGGCGGGGCTAAGTTCCGAGAATTAGCCCCGCCCCTGTCCCACCTCTCCCCATTGCAAATAGTGCAGAGGGGCGGAGAGGAGGCAGAGAGGGGGGGCGGGAGCTCAGTTCCTGCTCCTGGCTCTTCCATCCCCCCCCCCCCCTGCACACGAGGACAACGTATATCTGTGCATGGGGGAAGGGGGGAGAAAAAACCCCCCGCAGCTTTAGGCCTCTTTCATACAAGCGTTGCATTCACCCGCACCCGGCTTAGGTAGTTAACCATGTGCTGCCTGCTTGCTGGAGGAGAACCCCTCTGTCTGCTGGGAGTCCCCCAAACTATTGCAGATTTACATGCAATTCACCTAACAACCCTCCATCTGTAACCTCACTGACCAGCAGTGAATGCCCGCAGTTAACTCCTTCATGACTGACCTGGTTTAAGCACTAATGAGCAACCAGTTTTTCAGTCTTTATTTTTGTGCATTCCTGGGATCAGAACTATAAGGGGACTAAAGTACATTCGTGTGAAGGAGCCCTCGGCGCAATTTTATGCATATGAGAGCGAATTTGCTTACCCCCTTAGACTCTAATGGAATATCGGGAGCGCAAATGCACGTAAAAATCATTGCGGTTTCTGCGACCGCTTTTCTGCTAAATTTAGCACGCCGTGTGAAAGAGGCCCTAGGGCTTCGGCAGACGAGTGTACACGCCAAGACTATTGTCGCAGTGGAGCGTATTTGTGCATAAACAAGGTTTACAGTAATCGGGTTGCGCTTGAAATGCCAGTTCACACGCGCGTTCACCCCTTTCCGTGGCATACAGTGGCGATGGTCATCTTCTCCCTGCGACGGCCGCCGGGTCACAACCCTTTCCTGTCATTTTTGTATATAAAACGCAGAAAGATGAGGTGAGAAACACCCTTAGGGTCAGGGGCGTACCTAAAGGCTCAAGGGCCCGGGTGCAAAAGTTCAGCTCAGGGCCCCCCCTTACCTTTCTCACCGCCTACCCATACCTAAATCATGCTGCATACAGCTGCAAAATGAATTTCCATACATGAATTAGCCCTATTAACGCGTTTCCTGCACTAGATGAAAATCACACACACACACCGCTTTTTATTGCGGTATACTGCTTCCATTGATTTGAATGCGATTACTCAGACGTGAGCTCGGAAGCGGTGATTTTTAAGCGCTATCTGTCCTGTATTTGCGTTTTCTAACGCACCTCCCCACCCATCACAATTGTGGGGTGCATTAAAACCGCTTTACCATGCGTTCAAAAGTGCTGCTCAAAATTGAGGTAAAAAACCCACGATTTTAAGCTGTGTTTTCTGAACGCACGTCTTAGAGCAGCCTTAGGCCCCGTGCACACGGGCGGAAATTCCGCTGCCGGATTTCCTGCAGAATTTCCACCCATGGAAGCAGAAAAGAGAACGCAGCAGGTTCTATTTTACCGCGGATATCCGCAGCATAGAGCCTATTGTGCTCCGTGGTCGCGGATATACCCGCAGCCTATACGCAACTATATTGTAAAGAGAATTCTGAAGGCACCCATTGAAACAAATATGTTTGTGTGAAGCGGCCCTTACTGTACTTTTGTTAGCATGAATCAAGCACATTTGCAAGCGCAAAAGAAGACGCAACCATGCCGCCATTTATTGAAATGGGCAATTAGTGTAATTAGAATAATACATGTTCTTCCCCTGCAGAAATGCACGAGAAAATAAAGGGGACTGCTTTTTTTTTGGACAAAATGCGCATGCAAAATACACTTATGTGAAGGAACTCGCTGCAATCAGCGGGTTCTACTGACGTGTATTTAGCATGTATATTTTTCATGCGTAATATGCTACGCAAATACATCTGTGTGAATCTGGCCGAAGAGCCCACGGTGGTATGCGTAAAACGCTGCGTCTCTGCGGTGAGAACACAATCGTGGACATGAGCCCTAAGGCTGGAGCTCTATGGAGTCTTTCGCCATGACATGGGTCATGTGACCAAAGATCGCTGTGCAGCCCTGTGAACTTGCATTCTCAAATATATCAATGAGGTCGCGCAAGTTCCCACAACCTATAGAGTGCTAAAACCTCACCGAGGTTGGATTTTTGCAATATATTGGTCGCAGCTACTTGTGAGTTGTATCGCAACTACATTGTCTTCAGTAAGGCCAGCTGCACACGACCGCTTCACATTCCGAATGCGGGATACCACAGCGGAATCTGGCCGTTACCCCAGCCGGCGACCCTGCGTTCCTGCAGATTCTGTAATGCAGATGACCGCGAGTGTGAAGGAAGTAGCAGTAGTATGTATCTTTCAATGCATGTGATTTGCTGCAGATCCTCCGTGTGGACGACGACTGCGGATTGAACAATAGGAAACCGGTGGTGTGAAGCCGGCCCGAGAGTGTGAGGTCGCAGGGCTATACAGCGATCTTGGTCACGTAGCACTAGTCTCATTGCATGACTACGACTCCGCCGTTCATGGGAGCTCAGTGCTTGACATGACAACTCCCTGCTGTTGGCGCGACCACCAGTCACCCTTTGCCTGGAACGGCGTTTAACACGCCGGGTAGTGTGTCGTCTGGCGGGGAGGGCTTCCCCGCTGGGGCGACTGGGGGAGTCCAGGCAGGGGGAACGGGAGGGCCGGACGTGGGGCCATCGCCGGTGGCTGCATGGAGTACTTCAATGGCAACCCATTCTAGTCGAGAGCAGGGAATTTTTAAATTTCCCGGGCCTCCCGGCTCTCTGTGCATGCGCGTGACGTAATGCGTCTGGCGCGCACGCGCAGACGCCGGCGGCAGTGCCGGGGAGAAGACAGAAGGATCCGGACGCTGCGGAGGACCGGAGGTGAGTACTCTCAGCTCCCCTTACGGATCCGATCCGTAAGGGGAGCTGAAACTTTAATTGCTTTTAACTTTCCATTGAGTTTAACGCGATCGCGTGATCGGGGGTGGGGTCCCGCGGCCCGGGATGACAGCTCCATGCTGTCCAATCACAGCAATCTATTGCTGGAGGAGAGTTCTCAAACCTCGCTTACAGCAATAGATCATTTGTCAGTGCAGGGGAAGCCCGGGCCGCTGCCCATTCATTTCAATGGGTGACACAGGGCTGAAAACGTCCCAAAATAGAACATGCAACGCTGTTAAAGCGCAGCGTTGAAGACACAGCATTTTTAGCCTTGTGTGAGCAGCCCCATTGAAATGTATGGGTGCGTTGTACAGCGTTTAGCGCAGCACTAAAAACTGTACAAAAACACCTGTGTGAGGGAGGTCCAAGGGTCCTTTTACACAAAACGAGTGTCAGGCAAACAATGCCCGACATTCATCCCTGTGGTGCTCGCTCTGCACAGGAGCGAGCATTGCTGGATCGCTGACAGCGCAGCCAGCAGGGAGGCGGGGCAGCTGGAGGAGAGTTCTGCTCACCTCCATTCACTGTAAGCAGCAGACGTTCAGTACTGGACGGCTGCTGCTTACACCGAGAAATGTGTTTGGATTTTAAGCTGCTTAAAAGTGAACAACTGGACGATTCTGATCCAGTCGTTCAGTTTCTGCATGTTTTTACATGGGACAATTATCGTTCAAAACCCCGCGGGAGAACACAAGCTACTTACTATTGACATCGTGTGACATTAGGCCCGTCTGTTGGTCGAACTCAGATCTTAGGAACGAAAATGTCCAAGTCACCTAAAAATATGTATGGAATTAGTCTAACGAGTTCTGGATGTGTTCCTTTCCTGCGCAATTACGCAGCGTATCACGCACCTCCTGGCATATCACATGTATATTTGTGCATCCCCATTGACTTCTATGGGGACTTTTGGTGTGCAAAAGTGCCGCAAAATAGAGTATGCTGCATATTTTTTTTTGCATGAAATGTAAAGATGCGCACTTGTGAACGAACCCGTTCATTAGGGCTCTATTCGCTGCATAAATGCGCACACAAACACACCGATGTGAAGCCAGGCTTAAGAGTTCCTTCACATGGACATTTACACGCGTGTGTTAGCATGCGCAAACTTTCTGAGCACAATATGCAGAGAATAAAACCCATTGATTTCAACGGATTGGTTTTCGTTTCCTTTTTTTGCCCAAATGCGAAAAAACTGCTGCATGCTCTACTTTTGTGTGCATTTAAAGTCTGTTAAAAAGAAAGCATAGGTTAGTTTTTAAAAAGCACATTGCACTTACCTGCATCAGCGTTCTGCAGCTTCTTCTATTCTTCTTTTAAAGATGGCGCCGCTGGTCTTCTCCCACGGTGGACCGCGGGTCTTCTCCCATGGTGCACCGTGGATTTTCTTCTCCTTCCTTGCGTTCCATTGCCGATTCCAGCCTCCTGATTGGCTGGAATCGGCACACGTGACGGGGCGGAGCTACGATGACGACGCGGTGAGCAGCTCTCCGGCACGAGCGGCCCCATTCACCAGGCAGAAGACCGCACAGCGCAAGCGCGTCTAAAAAAGCAAGAAGCCAGCGAAATTAGACGGAGCCATGGAGACGGGGACGCCAGCAACGGAGCAGGTAAGTGAATAACTTCTGTATGGCTCATATTTAACCCCTTAGTGACCAAGCCTGTTTGCGCCTTAATGACCAGGCCAAATTTTCCAAATCTGACATGTGTCACTTTAACATGGAAAAACACCAGAAAGGTTTTGCATATCCAAGCGATTCTGACATTGTTTTTTCGCCACATGTTGTGCTTCATTTAGGCGGAAAAAATAGACCGATAGAAATTGTGTTTATTTATTAAAAGCGCCACAATTGGGAAAATTTTGAAAAAAATCGTCATTTTTTCACATTTCCAACTGCAATATCTTAAATATGTGCAAACATAATATAGAAATTTTTGCTAAGATTTATATTTCCACCCGTTTACTTTATTTTGGGCGCACATTGGAAAAACTTTCGTTTTTTTTTAACTATTTAGGAGACGTACAAATTTAACATTACTTTTTAGCATTTTGAGGAACACTTTGTTTTTCTATACCAAGCCGAGATTGGAAAGGCTCATGAGTGTCAGAATAATAGATACCCCCCCAAATGACCTCATTTTAAAAACTACACCCCTTAATGTATTCACTGAGGGGTGTCATGAGTATTTTGACCCCACAGTTTTTTTTCAGGAATTAATTCAATTTAGAGGAGAAAAAGTAAAATTTCATATTTTTGCAAATCTGTTATTTTAAAGACATATTTTTTCCTATAGTTTACATGAAAATCAGGATTTACACCCCAAAATGGATACCCCTATTTCTCCCGTGTTCAGAAATATACCCATTGTGGCCCTATTGTTATATCTGAGTCCACAACGGGGCCCAAAATGAAAGGAGTAGTCAGTGTCTTTCAAAACAGAAATTTTGCTTGAAGTCCTTTTAGGCCCCATAGCACACATGTAGAGTTCTTGAGCGCCCAAAACAATAGAAACCCCCCACAAATGACCCCATTTTGAAAACTAGACCCCTTAAGGAATTTATCTAGGGGTGTACTGCATATTTTGACCCCACAGTTTTTGAATGAATTCAAACCAAGCAAAAGGAAAAAATTGTGATTTTCGTTTTTTCGGCAATTCTGTCATTTTAAAAACAGCTTTTTTTGTACAGCACACATATGAAGGAAGACTTGCACCCAAAAATGGATACCCGTTTGTCCCGTGTTCAGAGACATACCCATTGTGGCCCTAATCTTATGTCTGGATACACAACGGGGCCCAAAATAAAAGGAGTAATCGGTGGCTTTCAGAACATAGATTTTGCTTGAAGTCCTTTTAGGCCCCATTGCCCACTTGTAGAGTTCTTGAGCGCCCAAAACCATATAGAACCCCCACAAATGACCCCATTTTAAAAACTAGACCCCTTAACGAATTTATCTAGGGATGTACTGCATATTTTGACCCCACAGTTTTTGAATAAATTCAAGCAAAGCAAAAGGAAAAAAATAGGATTTTCATTTTTTGGGCTATTGTGTCAATTTAAAAACAGTTTTTTTTGTACAGCACACATATAAATGAAGGCTTTCACCCCAAAATCGATACCCCTGTTTGTCCCGTGTTCAGAAACATACCCATTGTGGCCCTAATAGACTTACAGGACCCATGGCTAGGCCTACAATGAAAGGAATACCCGTTGGATTTCAGGGTACCACTGAATAAATTTCAGGCCCCATTGCCCACTTATAGAGCCATTGAGCGGCCAAAACTATAAAGAACCCCCTCAAATGACTAGTGGGTTTTCATGAGGGAAATGTGGCGACCTGGGGTTACATGCAGGGAGTGTGGTGACGGTACGGTTACATGCAGGGAGTGTGGAGACGGTGGGGTTACATGCTGGGAGTGTGGTGGCGGTACGGTTACATAAGGGCGGTGTGGTGATGGTGGGGTTACATGCGGGGAGTGTGGTGACGGTGTGGTTACATGCTGGGGAGTGTATTGACGGTGCGTTTACATGCGGGGAGTGCACAGTGGGAGCTAGCTGGCTGGGGCTCACAGCAATCTATGCTGACCGTGGCATGTAAAGGGTTTATAGAGGGAGCTGGCTGGGACTGACAGCAATCTATGCTGACTGTGGCATGTAAAGGGTTCGCAGAGGGAGCTGGCTGGGACTGACAGCAATCTATGCTGACTGGGCATGTAAAAGGTTTACAGAGGGAGCTGGCTGGGACTGACAGCCATCTATGCTGACCGCGGCATGTGAAGGGAGCACAGTGGGAGCTGGCTGGGATTGAAAGCAATAAATGCTGACCACGGCATGTAAAGGGTTTACAGAGGGAGCTAGCTGGGGCTGACAGCAATCTATGCTGACCGTGACATGTAAAGGGTTCACAGAGGGAGCTGGCTGGGGCTGACAGCAATCTATGCTGACCGTGGCATGTAAAAGGTTTACAGAGGGAGCTGGCTGGGGCTGACAGCAATCTATGCTGACCGCGGCATATAAAGGGAGCACAGTGGGAGCTGGCTTGGGCTGACAGCAATCTATGCTGACCGTGGAATGTAAAGGGTTCACAGTGGGAGCTGGTTGGGACTGACAGCAATCTATGCTGACCGTGGAATGTAAAGGGTACAATAGTGTCGCATCTGTAAGAAGTCCCCGCGCTGCACGCAGATGGCGCAGAGCGGTGCAGTTGGGGCCGCGCCATGTCCGCTAGGTGCTGTTGGAGAACCCCCACAAATGACCCTGTTTAAAAAAACTAGACCCCTTAACGAATTCCTCTAGGGCTGTGCTGCGTATTTTGACCCACAGTATTTGAATGAATCTGAGCAAAGCAGAAGGAAAAAAGTTAAAGTTGTACTACCTCTAGCTTGGATACAAAATGTGAAACAGACCCTGTTGTATCGCCTCTAGCTTGGCTACAAGACGTGATATGGGTGGGCAAGCTGCCACTTGGGATGCATTATGCATTGACACTTGGGGGTCAGGATAACAGCATGCTGACAATAGAGGGCAATGTATAGCTTTATGTCTTTGGTGATGTTAAATTCATTCTCTGTGGCTGATTTTACACAAGTGAGCACTATATCAGCCCGAGAAACTCAAACCAATATCTCGCATGGCAAATATGCGAGTGTGTCTGCCAGTGCAGTGCGCCTTGTAAGAACAATGCATTGCGATGTGTGTATGTGTGTAAAATATATACACATACATACACACATACATATACAAACACAAACACACACCGCTGTAGGAGCAACTGTAAGAAACAAAATAAATGGTGGGAATATGGCGGCCGCCTGATCTTTTACGCACATAGTATTCATAGGGGAGGTCCTATATTTTCTCGGTCAAGTATTAACGGGAGAGAATACTGCTGGTGAAAACGAAACCACAGAAATCTTAGGCTTAGTTTTGTCCCAATATACGGCCGTGACAATCACCAGCGATGCTTTTTTTTTAGAGGATTAAATCGCATCGCTGCCGCGCACATTAAAAACCGCATGTTTTTGTTTAACGCGCAAGTCGGTAGGACTTTCCAATGTTAACATGCAGCGCATATTTTTCGCCTTGTGATGCGATAAAACGCAGCCTCCATAGGATTACATGGGAGATTTTAAAAAACGCACTGCGCAGAAGGACACAGCAGGCTGTGATTTTCTCTCTCAACATCACATCAGTGAAAACCTTGCTGAAGGGAAGGGAACCGTTGGGAATCATTGGCTGCGAAATCTGCTTTTTTTTCAATAACCAACGCATCGGTTAAAAATGGCGCGATTTTACCCGCCGGTTTGAAACCACCCTAGAGAAAAATAGGGCAAAAAGATGGAGAACTGGGAGGTGACCCGCTAATCTCTATGGTGCTGTAAGTTTGGGTAAATCCAATAGGTGGTGCAGCACGTTTCTGTAAAACCAACAGAGGGCGCTGCAATGTTACTGTAGAAACCAATGGACAGCATGGCAGGTAGCTATACATAAACTATACAAAATGTGATTGGTTGCTGCTGCTGCCGCCATTTTTTTAAAAGGTACGCTCAGTTCTTTCATAGAGAACAAGAAGGTAGGTACTTACAATTCAGGTAGGTAGGTTCAGTTTGGGCCTGGGAGAGACTCCAGTGGAGACTGACGGTAAAATGGCTGCTTACAACCTGTGGTCCTTGTTTCGGGTGCGCGTGTCACCATCGATCTAATGCATCTTACTGCATAGATATATATCTAGCTATAAAAATAGATAGTTATATATCAATATAGATATTTCTAAAAATATCTAGCTTTACGTATAAATTTAAACTTCTATAGTTATGGTTTTGTAAGGCTGAAAACAGACATACAGAATTTGTATTATTATCAGCATTATTCTTATAATTGCCATTGATGTTATTCCAGGGTCAGGTAATACACTGCATGAGGCTTTGACCAATTTTTACTATTTTAGGTAAAAAGCTGCATTGACTGCACTTCTGCATTTAGTGCGATATGGTAGGACTGCAAGCAAAGCCTGAGACAAGATCTTGGTGCGCCCCATGACAATACATATCAGGTAGGTATCCTGCCCTAGAGGTATGAAGGCACCATACAGCAGCACTCATCTGTAATCCAACCTGCAGGGACATTGTGTGCTGCTGTAATGCCCCAAAGTTACTGTAAGATTCTATTGCTTTACTGGTTTTTGCTTTTTTTGGTGTTTTTTATCTTTCATCCCAGTGCTACAAAGACCGAGGACAGAAAGCTCTGGCACTGAAATACTGTGATGAGGCTTCAGCCATGCCACCGGTTACTAAAGAGGTGAGGACTGTCAGTAGTAACGTGGTAACACAATTCAACTGTTATTTCAGCCATTAATTTACTGACCTACTCCACTGCTTACTGTATTGATTCTCTAGAATAGAGCCTCCATAGCCGCCTGTTCCCCATCTTCTATACTAGAAGCTAGAAGTGGTACAACGCAGTACTAGAGTCCCCTTGCCTGTCCTTATCTTATCTTTTATCCAAGCTACAAGGCGTACAACAGGGTACTAGAGCCTCCATTCCCATCTGTATAACCTCTTGTATCCAAGCTAGAAGTGGTACAACAGGACACCAGAGCCTCCTTGCCCACGTTTCATGTTTTGTCACCAGCTGCTTCCTTTGGGTAAGTGAGAATAGTGAGAATTTTGGCCCATGTGAAAGTGCAATTACTGTATGCTAAACTGTTCATTTTCATTACCTTCTATGACATTTATGGAAATGACACGGCACAGATTATTGTTAGGGGTTCCATCACACTCCCCTTCTGTAGCCGCACCGCCTCCACGCTCCCCTCATGTAAGCCCACTTTCCTAGTGTAACCGTATTGTCACCACACCCCCCTTATGTAACCATACCGTCTTCACACTCCCCGCATGTAACCATACCACGGTTCGAAAAGTGTCATAATAGAGCCTTAAAGGGGTTCTGTCATTAAAAACAAAAAAATATACTGTATACTTACCGATTGCTCCCCAGGGAGCCTGCTTACCTCTTCTTCTTATCCCAAATCTTCTCCTGGAGCCGCTTGTCACTTCGGTCACGTGACCTCCAGCAACCCGATTTTCCTCCATCCGGTCAAAAAGTGTACATTGCGCTACCTTCCGCTTCCTTCACTAGTGACGTATGCGTACATTGCCTTGTCAGGAAGCACGGAATGAAAGCAGCCGTGCGAGACAATGGCGCGACTGCGCACCCCGCACACGACTGCGCATGCAGCTATCCTGGAGATAGCTATAGTCTATGGAATATACACGGGCTTTAGCCTTGGCAGTCGTCGTCTTTAAAATCTATGTATAGCTACCTCCCATGCTGTCCATTGGTTTCTACAGTAACATTGCAGCGCCCTCTATTGGTTTTACAGAAACGTGCTGCACCTATGCTCCCTTTAATAAATGATCCCCAAATAGGGGACGTATCAGATGCAACACGCTCAGGCAGCACTCCGGGCGCACCCACAATGCTCTGAGGGAGCTGGAAGACCTTTGCATAGCCCCACCCAACGCTTTCTCAACCGCGCCCTCCCCCCTCCCCCTCACATCCTCCTCAGTCCTTCCTCTTGCACCGTGCTCACGCATCCTAGGCTTGCAGAGCCTGCAGGACTCGTCACCTCCCTACGCAGGATGGTTAAGCAGACGATGACACTAGAAGCAAGCACTAGTTTGCCTCTGAAGGTGCGTCCGTCGGTCGTTTTGAGAGATCTCTTTTGGTGGACGCTCGGATCCGTAAGGGGAGCTGAAACTTTAATTGTTTTTAACTTTCCATTGAGTTTAACGCGATCGCGTGACCGGGGGTGGGGTCCCGCGGCCCGGGATGACAGCTCCATGCTGTCGGCTACCTCCGGTAACCGGCAGCATGGAGCTATCACGTCCTGAGCCTGCAGGGCTGTCATTCCTAGAGGATGCATAAAACTACGTCCTCTAGGAATAAAGCCCAGCCGGCCAGGACGTAGAATCCCGATGGGGCCGTCGTTAAGGGGTTAAAGAGCCGATTCCATGGGAAAAACGCATTTTCCGTCAGCTCTGTACAGGTAAGCGGAAACATTTGTCCATTTTCATCAACAAATATTTAATTGATTTTCTAAATTATTGATTTGACAAAGTACATAAAATGCAAATCACAATAATAAAGTATATAATAAAACAAAAGAACTGTTGTGATGAGTCTATGGATGAACCTCGCCTTGTTTCTCAGTGGTAACGCGTCTAAATCATATTCCACATTATTTGAAAGATGCAAAATTGGCCAATCGTTACATTTCGTATTATTCGGTTTGCATAATTTAATTCTTAACCCCTTAGTGACCAGCCCATAGTGTTTTTACGTCCTGCCCAAGTGGGCCTTAATCCCTGAAGACGTAAAAACATGTGTCTGGGTGGATGACAGTGATCATGTAAAGTTAAAAAAAAAAGTGTGAAAAAGTAAAAAAAAAGTTTAAAAAGTTTTTAAAAAGTTTAAAAAGGGGGGGGCGGAGCTACCTGATGCCGGAGTAAGTCGCTTCTGAGACGCGCTCCGGCGGCCGCGGCTTCTTTAAGGCTCCACAAGCTATCACAGCGGCACAGAGAGACGTCATGGGGCGCAAGAGAGCCCAGAACACCTCGGGGCGCACTCCGGAACGCAGTGCAGGCAGTTTGGAGCCGTTCCTGAGACCGCAAGCAGAGGCGGCCGGTGAGCGGGGAAAAATCAAGATGGCGCCGACGGGAGGTCCGGCGTGACCTAGCAGCAGCGTGCAGAAGGAGAGAGCCGCTGAGACGGACGACTCGGACGATAGCGCAAGCTGCCAGTCCAGGGAGCCCAGATCCACAAACTGCTCACAGTCGCAGGGAGGATCGCAAAGCAGGTCAGATAAAATCCACCCTGACACGGCAACACCACAGGCCGAGCTACAGCACGGAGGAGTGAGGGAACCTACTGCATAGGCGGCGGGCCGGATTCGGCCCGCGGGCATTGTTTGACACCTGTGCTCTAGATCATACAAACTTCTAGGCTGTGGGAGTTGCCGTCCTAAATGCGCAGACCGGTGCCAGCGGCCGGGGAGTGACGTTTCTGTGTGGGGCTCTGCGAACCCCGCACAGAAATAGAGCATGCCGCGGTTTGTTTTCCACGTGTGATTTCGCGCGGACAAACCGCGGCCGTCTGCCTAGGATTGCGTTTTCTAACGCAATCCTATAGCAGCTTCCATGGGTGGAAATTCTGCGGGAAATCCGGCAGCGGAATTTCCGCCCGTGTGCACGGGGCCCAGGGCTGCTCTAAGACGTGCATTCAGAAAACACAGCTTAAAATCGTGGGTTTTTTACCTCAATTTTTAGCAGCACTTTTGAACGCATGGTAAAGCGGTTTTAATGCACCCCACAATTGTGATAGGTGGGGAGGTGCGTTAGAAAACGCAAATACAGGACAGATAGCGCTTAAAAATCACCGCTTCCGAGCTCACGTCTGAGTAATCGCATTCAAATCAATGGAAGCAGTATACCGCAATAAAAAGTGGTGTGTGTGTGTGTGATTTTCATCTAGTGCAGGAAACGCGTTAATAGGGCTAATTCATGTATGGAAATTCGTTTTGCAGCTGTATGCAGCATGATTTAGGTATGGGTACGCGGTGAGAAAGGTAAGGGGGGGCCCTGAGCTGAACTTTTGCACCCGGGCCCTTGAGCCTTTAGGTACGCCCCTGACCCTAAGGGTGTTTCTCACCTCATCTTTCTGCGTTTTATATACAAAAATGACAGGAAAGGGTTGTGACCCGGCGGCCGTCGCAGGGAGAAGATGACCATCGCCACTGTATGCCACGGAAAGGGGTGAACGCGCATGTGAACTGGCATTTCAAGCGCAACCCGATTACTGTAAACCTTGTTTATGCACAAATACGCTCCACTGCGACAATAGTCTTGGCGTGTACACTCGTCTGCCGAAGCCCTAGGGCCTCTTTCACACGGCGTGCTAAATTTAGCAGAAAAGCGGTCGCAGAAACCGCAATGATTTTTACGTGCATTTGCGCTCCCGATATTCCATTAGAGTCTAAGGGGGTAAGCAAATTCGCTCTCATATGCATAAAATTGCGCCGAGGGCTCCTTCACACGAATGTACTTTAGTCCCCTTATAGTTCTGATCCCAGGAATGCACAAAAATAAAGACTGAAAAACTGGTTGCTCATTGGCAACCCCTGGCTGGGGTTCTGTACCAGCAAGAGATTATTTTAAAATTTAGTTCTTGGAGTCTGGAGTATACCGACCCCTTGTGTGTCAGGGCAAACGGTTTGACCCAATCATTCGGCTGCAGGTGCCTTCCCAATTCTTCTTCCCACGCGTGGACAAAGTCTAGGGGACCATCCCCCATCTCCCGGTCCAGCATCATCTTATAAAGTACTGAGATTGGGTGGCTGATGGGGGCTGTGGACATGCACAATTTTTCAAAGTCAGTGGGGTCTTCCGCCCCCCGGGACTCAGGACCCAGGGTGTCTATCGCACTCCTCAGCTGGAAGTATTCTAGTCACGTCCCTGGTGGAACGATGCGTCCTTCAAATAGTTCCGTCAGTGGTTTCAGATTGTCTCCTGTCATTACGTCTCTTAGTCGTGGCGCGGGGTTTATTGACGTGGTCGCTAGGGTTTTTCGGTGTAGGAAGGCCTCAAATTGGGGGTTAGCTAGTAGAGGTGTGAAGGGGCCTGGCACTGAGATCAGTTCTGTATCCCTTGCAAAGCCCGACCAGGCTCTTGTTAGCTGGTTCAGCAGTGGGGACATTACTGTAAGGCGCCTAATTAAGGTCTGCGGGATCCAGAATACTCCCTGCGTCTACCTGGCATCTAGGTTGTATTCTAGTTCAACCCAGAGCTTGGAGCTCCGGTTCCTGAGCAGGTTTAGCACGCAGTTCGCTATGTTAGCTTTATTATACAGTGAAAAGTCTGGGAGGCCCAGGCCTCCCCTGGGTTTGTCTCTGGTCAGGGTTCTGTATTTAAGTCTGGGACTGCGGCCTCGCCAGACAAACTTAGTAATCAGGGAGCGGATGTGCTTAAAATAGGCCCTGTGCAGTTTTATGGGGAATGCTTGGCATATGTACAGGAACTTTGGTAAGACGTCCATTTTGACCGCGTTCACCCTTCCCGCCCAGGATAGGAAGAGGGGACTCCATTTCCCCAGGTCTCTCTCTAAGTTTGTTAGGAAGGGTTTAAAGTTTAGGTCGTATACGTTTGCGGGGTCTTCCGGCAGTTGTATTCCTAAGTATTTGAGGGATTTCGATTGCCATTTGAGTGGGAAAAGTTCCTGTAGGGAGTGTGCTTCGTCCCTTGGGAGGGAGATATTTAGCATTTCGGTTTTTTGCAGGTTGATTTTGAAGTTGCTAATCGCACTAAATTTGTCGAATTCCTGCAGAAGAACCGGGATCCCTATTCTCGGGCAGGATAAATATAGCAGGAGGTCGTCTGCGAATAAAGAGAGTTTAAGCTCCCTCTGGCCCAGTTTAACCCCTCTTATGGCATCGTTTTTTCTTATGGCGTTGGCCAGGGACTCCATCGTCAATATGTATAAAAAGGGGGACAGCGGGCAGCCCTGTCGCGTTCCGTTTCGTATGGGGATGTTATCTGAGAGGGCGCCGTTGATTCTGATCCTCGCCGAGGGGTTCCCGTATAGCGCCATAATCCACTCCCTCATGCGGGGCCCCAGTCCCACTCTCCCCAGTGTGCCCTCTAAGAACCTCCATCCGACCCTGTCGAAGGCCTTTTCGGCGTCGACCGCCATAAGGCCTAATGGAGACCTCTCTTGTCGGGCCCGCGAGATCAGTGACATGGTTTTTATTATATTGTCCCTCCCCTCTTTTCCCGGGACAAACCCCACCTGGTCTCTATGTATTAGTTTCGGGATGTATGGCTGAAGTCGGGTGGCGATTGACTTGGCGAAAAGTTTAACGTCTACGTTTAGGAGTGAAATAGGCCTGTAACTACCGCACTCCGTAGCGTCTTTTCCCGGTTTGGGTATTACGACCAGGTGTGCCTGCAAGGCCTGAGTCGGGAAGGGGCAGCCTCTGTTTATTGCATTGAAAGAATTGGTCAGCAATGGGGCTAATTCGTTTTTGAATAGTTTATAGAATTTTGGGGTCAGTCCGTCTGGGCCCGGGCTCTTGCCTACTTTTAGCTCTTTGATGAGGGCTGAGACTTCTGTGGGGGAGAAGTCCTCTTCCATTTCCGCGGACGCTTCTGGATCTATAGGTCCAGGAGCGTGGCTGTCTAGGTATTCCTCGACTTCACTGTCCCTCGGGGTCCGAGCGGGGTCTCTCTCTATGTTATATAGGCTGCTATAGTATTCGCGGAAGGCCTCGAGAATTTCGGTAGTTGAGTGGGCTACTCCTCCCTGTCGCTTTTGTATTTTCGGGATATAAGTCAGGGGGGCCTTGGGGTGTAGGGTCTTTGAGAGCCATTTCCCACATTTATCTCCATACTCGAACGCGCATCTGCGCATCTTGTCTCTGAATCCTAGTGTCCTTTGGTCGAGTATCGAGAGGATTTGTTGACGAATTGTGGAGATTTCCACTTTCGTGTTCTCTGTGGGTCTACCTTTGTTTAGTCTCTCTTTTGTCTGTAATTCTTCTAAGAGTCTTTTCAGTTTTGCTGACCTGTCTTTTTTTAAGCGGGATCCATGGGAGATGAAGACGCCTCGTAGGACGCACTTCAGGGCCTCCCATTTAATGGGGGGGTCTGTGTGGTCCTCCCTGTGTGTTTCCGCGAACATCTCTATTGTTTTTTTGATGTCTCCGGCGCAGACAGCGTCGTTAAGCAAATTGTCGTTGAGTTTCCACTGAAATGTTTTGGGAGGTCCTCCCACTCTAGAGAGACCCCCATAGATAGGGGCGTGGTCTGACCACAGGAAGGGGCCTATGGAGCACGAGGGGCCATGGTCCAACAGTCTGTGGGATATAAAAAGGTGGTCTATTCGGCTGTAGCTGTTATGCACCGCCGAATGGAAGCTATAGTCCCTGACCCCGGGGTGCAAAATCCTCCACAGGTCCACCAACCTCAGCCTATCTAGTTCTTTTTTGAATGTGCGACGTGCTGCGTGGGAGATGGGGGACTTACCAACCGACGAGTCCAGTCCTGGGTCCATCACTAGATTAAGGTCGCCGCCTAGGATCACGTCAGAGCCATCGGCGAAGTCAGCCAGTTTTCTCAAAGTTGTCAGCCCGAAGGAGATCTGGTCCTGATTGGGGAAATAAATGTTAGCAATTGAGATTATTGAATTCATGACCTCTAGTTTTAAGAAGATGTAACGGCCCTGTGGGTCGACCATTTGATCGATCACCTCATGTTGGAAGGACTTGTGTAGTGCCACCGAGACCCCCCTCGCCTTTTTTGTGGGGTGCGGGCTGTGGACCCACGTGGTGTAGAATTTAGAGGAAAAGCGTGGAATGTTGTCTGCTTTAAAGTGGGTCTCTTGCAGTAAGGCTACCATTATTTTTTTCTTATGTAAGTGATACAGAACTTGGCTTCTTTTCCCCGGAGTGTTCAGGCCTTTAACATTGTAAGTGCAGACTGTTACGTTGGCCATATCTCTAGTAGTTGAGTGAGCGTGTTTTGGAATGCTAGGTGACCAATCTTAGGGTGTGGGGGGGGGGGGGGGGTAAGGCACAAGTGGGAGAGGTGGGAAGGGGGGGTGAAAGAACAACACAGAAACAGACAGGAGAAATATAACATATATGGGGTGAGGCCCCATTAAACTTTCCTCAGTGCAGTTTAAGGAAAACACCTTACGTGGCAGCGCCCGGGCTGCACCCTCTGCTGGGGAACGAACGAAACCTGGCATCGGAGCTGTGCCCCGTTACGGCCGCGGCTAGAACAAATATAACATTTTAAGGCTATAGCTTAGTGGCTCCGTTCTCAGGAGCGTTAGTGATGTCTCAGCGGGTCTCTGGAGCGGGTGGGCAAGCGGGGACGTCGGCTTGCGTTTGTCTCTTGACAGTTGGTCGGCATCTCAGAAGAGAGGGTCTGGGTTGTCAGCGTTTGGTTTTGTCGCTGGCTCTTTGCCATGGGGAGCCCACAGCGGGAGCCAGCGCCCCTACGTGTCTGGGCCAGTCCGGTAAGTCAATCATCGGGAGTTCGAATGTGTGCAGGAAATTGGGCAGATCCCCCAGGGACCTAAAGGTTGCTCTTTTGTTCCCTTTGCGCGCCTGCAGTTGGAAGGGGTAGCCCCATTGATATAGAATGTCCTTATCTCTCAGCGCCGTCAGTAGTGGTTTTAGTGCTCTTCTTTGTTGAAGTGTGCGGCGGGAAAGGTCTTGTAGGATGAGAATGGGGGACCCCTTGTAGTGTAGATTTCCAGCATCTCTAGCGCTTCTCATTATCTGTTCTTTCTCCTGGAAGAAGTGCACTCTGCACACTACATCTCGCGGCCTTGCGGGGTCTGCGGAGCGCGGGCCCAGAGTGCGGTGTATTCTGTCGATCTCTATGAGGTCTTCTGGTGGGCGTTTCAGTAAGTCGTTGAAGAATTTTTGTGCCCAGGTGGCAAGTTGGTTGTGCTCGACCCTTTCGTCTAGGCCTCTTATGCGCAAATTGTTCCGCCTATGGCGGTTTTCAAGGTCGTCTAAGTGAAGAAACAACTCCGAAATTTGGGCCGACTGTGCTTGGATGACCTTTCTGTGCGAGTCGACAGTGTCAATTAGCTTTTCCTGTATTTCCTCCACTTCCCCAAGGCGTTGACCTACGTGCAGGATGTCTTTTTGTAGACCTGTAATGTCTCTTTTGTGGGATTGTTCGAGCTTATATAGAGATTCGTCCAGATCTCTTTTGGTGGGGAGTGAACGCAGGTGTGCGCGCCAATCCCATTGCTCCTCTTCGCAATGTGAGTCTGGTGGAGGGTGCTGGCGTGGGCCCCTTGTGTTTGCCCCTGAGGGTGATGAATAGGGGGAGCATGGGGGGCTACAGGGCTCTTGAGATACTGCCAGTTCTTCTGTGTCCTTTGTGGGCCGCCCCTCCCCCGCTGCTGTTTGTGTGCCTGGTGGGGAGTGCTGCTGTCAGTAGGCAGTCTGCTCTCGGCTTGTTCTGTCTAATGCAGACAGTAATAGAGGAGTGCCGATAGCAGACTGACAACGGCCGCGGAGGAGGGAAGGGGAGTGCAGAGAACATGATCTCTGCAGCAAGGAGAGCATCGCTGAGGAGGAGCAGCTGCAGGGTGAGAGCCTTGTGTGTGTGTGTGTGTATATATGTGTGTGTGGTTTCTGCGAGTGGATTACGCAATTCCGACCCGCTAATTGGGGGGAATTGTGTAATCCAATGCATGCGATTGATCCGTGGATTACCGTTGATCAAGCGCATGCAGAACCCGTAATTCCTCTCCGGTCATGTGTGACCGGCCTAATGTTAGTTCGCTACTTTATCATGTGACCGGGGACCGCTCAACGAGGCCCCCGGTCACTGCTCCAAGCACGCAGCAACCATTGGTCGCTGGGAGCAAGGAGATTTAAAATTTCCTGGGCTCCCCAGCTCCTGCGAATGTGTCCGGCATTTTGCCGGCGGGCGCATACCCAGGAGCTGGCAGGATCCATGGAGGATAATCGCATCTGGATTCAAATGCGGAAGCCTCCGAGAAGATGTTTCATCTCCTCTCACCGATCGCTTCGGTGAGGGGAGATGAAACTGCCACTTTTTAAAGAACTTTTACGTGATCGCCATTATGCATTGGATAACGGCGATCACGTGACCAGTAACCGTATACCGCGGCTCCCCGTGACATCTCCAGGCTCTTGGCGACCTTTGGTAGCCAGCAGCAGGGAGATGTTACATTTATTGGGCAATCTTTCACTTTTGCGCAGAAGCTGGGGTAAGGTCCACGGATCAACATCCCACCAGGGAACAAATCCGGGACCTTGGGTACGTAATTTCATCCCCCTTACGGATACGATCCGTAAGGGGAGATGAAACTTTAACTTTTTAAACTTTTAACTTTTTTTTTTTTTTACTTTTTAACTTTATATGATCACCGTTATCCCAGTCATATCTCCCTGCACTCGGCTATCTGTGACAGCCGGGTGCAGGGAGATTTTGAATTTGCCGGGCTCGCCGGCTTCTGCGCATGCGCGCCACATTATTTAGATCCCACATTTTCAGGAATTAATGCAATTTAGATTAAAAAAAAAAAAAAAGTGTTCGGGTAATGTGCTATTCTAAAATTTTTTCCCCCAAAATCATTTTCATGTGCACTGACACCCCAAAATGGATACCCCTGTTTGTATTGTTTTCAGAAATGTACCCATTGTGGCCCTAATGTTATGTTAGTATGCACAGCATACTATTGTCCAAATTCGACGTACGTGTACACACGCGTACGTACATACACACGCGTACGTACACACGCGTACGTACATACACACGCGTACGTACACACGCGTACGTACATACATACACGTACGTACACACGCGTACGTACATACACGCACGTACATACATAAACACATGTACATACGTACATACATACACGCACGTACATACACGCACGTACATACATACATGCACGTACACACATACACGCACGTACGTACATACATACACGCACGTACGTACATACATACACGCACGTACGTACATACATACATACATGCACGCACGTACGTACATACATACACGCACGTACTTACATACATACACGCACGTACGTACATACATTGTGCATTTCGATCGCACAAAAAAATACGCAGCATACTATATTTTCTCGCACATTCTCATAGGGAAAGAACGCATATTATACTAATTGTCTATTTCACTAGCTGAGATAATCGTTGCGTGTTATTTCTTTGTCTGTGCAAATATGCGTAAGCTCGTCGGAATCCAGCCTAAATGTAAAAATATATCTTTATAAGGCCATTTTCACACTGTTTTTCCTCTCACTACGGTTCCATGTGTTTTTGGCGCTGCACTCCCATGTGTATCCAACATGTCCAACATGTCGGGGCTTCCTCTATATCAGTGATGGCGAACCTTTTAGAGACTGGGTACCCAAACTGCAACACAAAACCCACTTATTTATCGCAAAGTGCCAACGTGTCAGGGGCGGGGCTGATCAGGACGTATGATTTTACCCCGTCGTTCTAAAAAGGATAGGGCCTCTTTAACCCTCTGCAATCCAATTTTGGATTCGGGGTTGCCTAGGGGCTTTTCTTTTTCTGCCTTATACTATGGCGCCTTCTGCTGGCTAAAGTTAGGGCTCCTTCCCACGGAGGGATTTCCGCTGCGTAATACGCTGCATTGCCCGCAGCTATTAGGTTCTATTGAACCTAATAGCTCAATGCTCACGGTGCGGAATTCCATCGCGGAATTCCGCACTGTGAAATCACCCGACCTCACCCGCGGTATGCTTTATTTGCCGCGGGTGTACGCGTGGCCGGCCTCCATTCTAGTCAATGGAAGCCGTCCGTCACGCTATCTTCCGCTGTAGCACAGCGGAAGATAGAGTAAAAAACGCTTCCCCGCCCACCGCCAGCCGCGTCATATGACCCAGTAGATTTTGGTAGGCCGCTGTCTCCCCCTTGTGTGCTGCATTAAAAATGCACTCAGCTAAAAATAAAAAAAGGTCCAGTTCTGTGGCTTCTCGGAGGAGATAGGGGTTCCCCCACCTCCCGTCTCCAAGCTGCAGTGGAGACTGACTAACATGGCTGCCGGTATTTATACTTCTAAATTGATGACATCACAATGCAGTGACATCAGCCTGCCAGACACCTGGCTCATTTGCATACAGTGTGTTGCAATAATAAAGTAATACAGTAACAAATATAAGTAAGGTAAAGGTATTGGGGCACAATCATTTGGCATAGTTTTGGCGCAGAGATTAGCGGTAGCTTGTGTGCTTGTCAAGAATCTGGCACTAGTTTTTGCTTAATGTTAAATATTCTTTAGGACTCCTTCACACGGGCGCAGCAATCTACAGCCGCAGTGAGGCTGAAAAAAACAAAAAAAACGCGTAATCATGCTATACTTCCGCCATGTATCACGTGATGCATGGCTTCAATTGACTGCAATGGACGCCGGCTGCGCGTTTTCCCGTGGCAATTAGAACATGGCACGATTTCTTTCATGCTGTGTGAACATTTAAAGGCAGTAAGCTATTATTAGGTTCATGAAACGCGGCAGAAATCCATCCGTGGGCATTAGCCCTAAGTCAGTAGATCATGCCTTGACTCCTCTTTTAGGTCCATTGACTGACTTGCCAAAATATATATTCACCTCAATTCACAGCGCATCTATGCTACAAAATCAGCGTGTATACCAGAACTATCCCCCAAACTATAAAGCTAACGTCACACGGACGAGTGCGATATCGGGCCGTGAATCACTCCCTCGCCAACATGCAATTTCCCCGCGGATGTGAGGCATTTTTATCTCAAAACCGCCTCGCATCACTTCGGGTAAGTAGCCGTGCCGGAGGATAGCTAGGAAAGCTGCAAAACGAATTTCCATACATGAATTAGCCCTATTAACGCGTTTCCTGCGCTAGATGAGAATCACACACACACACCGCTTTTTATTGCGGTATACTGTTTCTATTGATTTGAATGCGATTACTCAGACGTGAGCTCGGAAGCGGTGATTTTTAAGCGCTATCTGTCCTGTATTTGCGTTTTCTAACGCACCTCCCCACCCATCACAATTGTGGGGTGCATTAAAACCGCTTTACCATGCGTTCAAAAGTGCTGCTCAAAATTGAGGTAAAAAACCCACGATTTTAAGCTGTGTTTTCTGAACGCACGTCTTAGAGCAGCCTTAGGCCCCGTGCACACGGGCGGAAATTCCGCTGCCGGATTTCCTGCAGAATTTCCACCCATGGAAGCAGAAAAGAGAACGCAGCAGGTTCTATTTTACCGCGGATATCCGCAGCATAGAGCCTATTGTGCTCCGTGGTCGCGGATATACCCGCAGCCTATACGCAACTATATTGTAAAGAGAATTCTGAAGGCACCCATTGAAACAAATATGTTTGTGTGAAGCGGCCCTTACTGTACTTTTGTTAGCATGAATCAAGCACATTTGCAAGCGCAAAAAAACACGCAACCATGCCGCCATTTATTGAAATAGGCAATTAGTGTAATTAGAATAATACATGTTCTTCCCCTGCAGAAATGCACGAGAAAATAAAGGGGACTGCTTTTTTTTTGGACAAAATGCGCATGCAAAATACACTTATGTGAAGGAACTCGCTGCAATCAGCGGGTTCTACTGACGTGTATTTAGCATGTATATTTTTCATGCGTAATATGCTACGCAAATACATCTGTGTGAATCTGGCCGAAGAGCCCACGGTGGTATGCGTAAAACGCTGCGTCTCTGCGGTGAGAACACAATCGTGGACATGAGCCCTAAGGCTGGAGCTCTATGGAGTCTTTCGCCATGACATGGGTCATGTGACCAAAGATCGCTGTGCAGCCCTGTGAACTTGCATTCTCAAATATATCAATGGGGTCGCGCAAGTTCCCACAACCTATAGAGTGCTAAAACCTCACCGAGGTTGGATTTTTGCAATATATTGGTCGCAGCTACTTGTGAGTTGTATCGCAACTACATTGTCTTCAGTAAGGCCAGCTGCACACAACCGCTTCACATTCCGATTGCGGGATACCACAGCAGAATCTGGCCGTTACCCCAGCCGGCGACCCTGCGTTCCTGCAGATTCTGTAATGCAGATGACCGCGAGTGTAAAGGAAGTAGCAGTAGTATGTATCTTTCAATGCATGTGATTTGCTGCAGATCCTCCGTGTGGACGACGACTGCGGATTGAACAATAGGAAACCGGTGGTGTGAAGCCGGCCCGAGAGTGTGAGGTCGCAGGGCTATACAGCGATCTTGGTCACGTAGCACTAGTCTCATTGCATGACTACGACTCCGCCGTTCATGGGAGCTCAGTGCTTGACATGACAACTCCCTGCTGTTGGCGCGACCACCAGTCACCCTTAAAAGTCAACAGAAAGTTAAAAAATGGTAAAATGTAATCTTCGCTCATATTCGTGAGGGGAGATGCAATTACATACCTAAGGCCCCCGGATTTACCCTTGGACCGTGGACGTTTTTTATGATATTTTTTGGGGGGGGGGGGGGAATTGAATGACCCAAAAAGTACAATTCTGACATTTTGGCTTTTTTTCTGACAACATAAATGATGCAGATTTTTTGAGAGTTCAAATTGTTATGGACACGAAGATACCAAATAGATTTTAGATGTTCTTATTTCATCACCGGTGCTCAGGAAAGATGTTACAGTATTGGAGGGGGTTCAAAGAAGAGCGACTAAACTAATACAGGGGACTCAGGCTAGCTGTGGTCCAGTCGCAAGGGCTGTGAAAAACCCTGTGGTAGACCCGGAGAGCTTGCCTTAGCTTGCTCGATGGGCCTGCCTCGATCTGGGAGGTCGAGGAGGGTCAACCGTTGAGGGCTGCGGGGTAGTGTAGGGACAGTTAGTAAAACAGACAGTTTCATTACTGCTAACCGTCATCAGAATATGCAGCATTATAGAAACACACGCTCATAACCTCAGGACACATTTTACCTGCACATAACCCTCAGGCGTCATTTGACGACACATTGCTCATTCTCGCCCCTGCCCTCTCCATCAAACTCGGAGAGATGGCGCTGATTTTGTACCTGAAACCACGTGATGTCGGACGTCCATGACTACAGCAACTCACGCAGGACCGTATGGAAAAAGACCATATTTGGACCACCCAATCCCATGCTTTGATTCCCAACCACGTATTGCTTCCTGCTGCCCATAAAGGGCAATTAACTCATCATGCTATATAAGATGCTATACGCCTACTAATAAACAGTCAGGAAGACTTTCTTCACTGACAGTCTTGTCTCCGTGTGATCTCTTACATTGTGCGCACAATCTCTGAACATAAATCTGGAAGGGTACAAACATTCCTATTGATTACGCCGTAGACCCCAAAATAAATCCACATCACTGAGAAGCTCCACTGAAATCAATGGAGGTGTTTTACAGTGTTTACCGTGGCTTTTCAAACGCCGAGCTAAACGCTGTAAAAACTGTCTGTGTGAGAGCGGCCCTAGTGACGAAGTCTGTTTGCTCCTTAACCCCTTAGTGACTTCCTGCCTAAGCGGCCTTTAATCTCCAGGGCCGTAAAAAGACACTTGCTCTGGGGATTAAAGCCCTGGGGGCTGTGGACATGACAGCTCCCTGCTGTTGGCGCGACCACCAGTCACCCTTAAAAGTAAACAAAGTTAAAAAATGGTAAAATGTAATCTTCGCTCATATTCGTGAGGGGAGATGTAATTACATACCTAAGGCCCCCGGATTTACCCTTGGACCTCACCTCGGCTTCTGCGCACGCGCCCGTCGTCAACGTTGGCCGATGCAAGAGCCGCAGTTTGCCTGAGTAATTTAAGATATCCCTGCTCCTGGCTACCAAACATAGCCGAGAGCCTGGAGATTTCATGGTGGGCCGCAGTACATGGTCCCCAGTCACGTGATTGCCGTTAGCCAATGGATATCCATTCCGTAACGAATCCAATCCGTAAAGGAAGGTGACAATATTTCTATAGGCCTCCAGAGATGTCCCCCGGGATCCTTATCCTCGGTTGGATAGCGGCAATCATGTAAAAGTTAAGAAAAAGTTGAAGTTTAATCTCCCCTCTTAGATCGGTGAAACTTCTTACCGGAGGCCTCCGTATTTGAACCTCAATGTGATCCTCCTCCGTGGACCTTCTCCGGCTTCTGCGCATGAACCTGCCTTAAAATGCCAGAGACATGCGCAGCAGCTGGGGAGCCCGGTAAATTTTAAATCTCTGTGCTCCCGGCTACCAAAGGTCACCGAGAGCCTGGAGCAGTGATCGGTGGTCTCGTTGAGCTGTCCCTGGTCACGTGATAAAAAGGTAGTGATCTACCGAAGGCCGGTCTCACACGACTGGATATGTTATACAGCCAGCCGCGGCGAAGGGAAGATCTGGAGCAGGTGAATTCCGATTTTGGTCTCCCGCACGAAAATGGAGCATGGTCCAGATTTTTTCATGCTCCATTTTAAAAAAAATCACTTATATAATTTATATATTTATATAATATATATATATTTATATATATATTTATATAATGGGCCTTTTTTGATATGTCATGGTGTATCACATTATAGGATGCCTATCATGTTATTACATGGGAAGGAGCTTTACATGTCAGCCGGGATAATAGGTGACGGCTAGCCCACCTCTCCCGCTGTGAACCCCCATACGTAATGTGCCGTGTCTGTGCCGCTCACATGACAGTGCCAGTCACGTGACCTCCTCACTGTCAATTCCATCTGCGGTGTCACATGACATTGCCAGTCATGTGACCGCTTGCTCCGCCCACTTTTCGGCATCATCACAGGTCCTCCAGCAGCGTTATTATGACGCGTGAGCCGGTGGCAATGCAGGGACGCACGCCAGGATGTATACTTCGCCCGATACAACGTGGCTCTTCCAGGTGATTGAATTGTATGTCTAGTAATTTTATATTTAAGTTAGCTATCTATGAGTGGCAGGATATACTTGAAAAAGGCTTCCAACAGCCGAAACGCGTTGTATGTATATGCCGGGTCCCCTCAAAAAGGGACCTATTTGTGTTTGTTTAATAATAAAAACTATTTCCTGATATTGGATCGTGAGGAAGCAACTTTCGATTCTGGTGGAGGTAGTCTTCGGAGTTAACAATTGTTTAGAGCCATCTCGGACTCCTGAGGGGGGAGGCTGACACTCCCCTCTCCTAAGTGAGTATACATCATCTATCCTGTGTGTTCGCAGCGCAGCTTTATTGTGATCGTTACACGACTGGATATGTTATACAGCCAGCCGCGGCGAAGGGAAGATCCGGAGCAGGTGAGTAAATTCCGATTTTGGTCTCCCGCACGAAAATGGAGCATGGTCCATGTGAGCGCATATGCCCATCAGCAAGATGGTGGACGCAAGCGCAGAAGCTGCAGAGGGCCTGGTAAATTTAAAGTCTCCTTACTCCTGGCTACTAAAGGTAGCCGAGAGCCTGGAGCAGTGACTGAGGGCCGCAGTGAGCGGTCCCCGGTCATGTGATCGCTGTTATCCGATGGATAATGGCGATTACGTAAATGTTAAGACACAGTTGACGTTTGATGCGCCTTTCGGTTTGGGCCCTGTTGTGCATACGGTCATAATATTAGGGCCACAATGGGTAGGTTTCTGAACACGGGACAAACGGGGATCCATTTTGGAGTGAAAGTCTTCATTCCTATGTACACTGTACAAAAAAATGCTTTTAAAATGACACAATTGCCCAAAAAATTAAAATTGTAATTTTTTCCTTTTGCTTTGCTCAGATTCATTCAAATACTGTGGGTCAAAATACGCAGCACAGCCCTAGAAGAATTCGTTAAGGGGTCTAGTTTTTTAACGCAGCAGTTCTGAACTTCATGTCTTTTGGGGTGGGTGCGGTGGCCGGACTTCAGTTCCTGCAGGCAGAGCTGCACATCCAGCAGATGAGGCTATCATATCTCTAGTGGGCATTAGTGTTTACAGCTGCTTTAACCAGGGCATTGTGGGTAATGGTCGGGCCATAGTCTCCGCTGGGGCATTGTGGGTAATGGGGAGGGCTCTCTAGTCTTCGCTGGGACTAGTGGGGTCATAAATGGAGAGGTTTATGCGCACAACAGAAGCAGCTGCACAGCGCAGGCCGAGTCTTCATGCATGGCTACTGCCGCACAGGAGGCTGGAGGGGCGGGTGAATAACAGCACCTAGCGGACATGGCGCGGCCCCAACTGCACCGCTCTGCGCCATCTGCGTGCAGCGCGGGGACTTCTTACAGATGCGACACCATTGTACCCTTTACATTCCACGGTCAGCATAGATTGCTGTCAGTCCCAACCAGCTCCCACTGTGAACCCTTTACATTCCACGGTCAGCATAGATTGCTGTCAGCCCAAGCCAGCTCCCACTGTGCTCCCTTTATATGCCACGGTCAGCATAGATTGCTGTCAGCCCCAGCCAGCTCCCTCTGTAAACCTTTTACATGCCACGGTCAGCATAGATTGCTGTCAGCCCCAGCCAGCTCCCTCTGTGAACCCTTTACATGTCACGGTCAGCATAGATTGCTGTCAGCCCAAGCCAGCTCCCTCTGTAAACCTTGATGATAAGTGCGATTGGGCGGTGAATTTGCAGGGGTACAATCTCTTCAGAAGAGACCGAAGGAACCAGAAAGGGGGTGGGGTATGTCTGTACGTCAAATCGAACTTGAAGCCGAGGCTACGGGAGGATATAGGGGTAGGAGACGAACAGGTGGAATCTCTGTGGGTAGAAATACAGGGAGGAAAAAATAACAAAATCCTGATAGGGGTCTTCTATCGACCACCAAAAGCAACAGAAGAAACTGAAGACTTACTACTAAGGCAGATAGAAGAGGTGTCAAAACGAAACGAAGTAATTATCATGGGGGACTTTAATTACCCAGATATAACATGGGAGAACGAAACCTGCAAATCTCACAGGGGTGATAAGTTCTTGAGAGTAATTAAAGACAATTACCTGAACCAACTTGTGCAGGAACCAACAAGAGGGAGGGCCATTCTGGACCTAGTACTAACTAACAAACCGGAACGTATAAGGGGGGTTCAGGTTGAGGGGCACTTGGGGAACAGCGACCACAATATAATCAACTTCCAGCTGTCAATCAATAGGAAGCCTTATCAGGGAGTGGCAAAGAAACTAAACTTTAGTAAAGCAAAATTTGATGAGCTTAGAACTACTATCGGTAACATTAATTGGGACAACATCCTCAAAAATATCAGTACGGAGGAAAAATGGGAAAAGTTCAAAAGGATCCTAATCACCTCATGTGAGCAGTTCATTCCCTTTAAAAATAAAAGAAACTCAGCTAAAAGGAAACCAATGAGGCTCGACAAGACGGTACGAGGGGCAATAAACGAAAAGAAGAAAGCGTTCAAACTACTAAAGCAAGAAGGCAGCGAAGAAGCGCTAAAATCATACAGGGAAAAAAACAAAATATGCAAAGATACGATCAAAACTGCCAAGGAGGAAGCAGAAAGACGGATCGCAAAAGAGAGCAGAAACAACCCGAAGCTATTTTTCAACTACATAAACAGCAAAAGGATTTGCAGGGAGAGCGCTGGCCCTTTAAAAAACAATGCAGGAGAAATCATTGATGATGACGAAGGGAAAGCAAATCTACTAAACAGCTTCTTCTCAAGTGTGTTCACCAAAGAAAAGGAAATGCCACACGAGATGCAGGGGAATAAAACGAACCCCTCACAAAATATCTCATACCTAACGCAGGAGGAGGTGCGGAAGCGTCTAAAGAAAACTAAAATTGATAAATCACCGGGCCCAGATGGATTACACCCAAGGATACTAAAGGAACTAAGTGACGAGATAGCTAGGCCGCTATACCTAATATTTCTAGACACTATCAAGACCGGAGTAGTACCATTGGACTGGCACATTGCCAACGTGGTTCCAATTTACAAAAAAGGGAGCAAAAGTGAGCCTGGTAACTACAGGCCAGTAAGTCTCACTTCAGTAACAGGAAAAATTTTCGAGGGGATTCTGAGAGACGCCATCGATGAGTACCTCAAGGAGATTAAGGGAATAACTCCTCACCAGCATGGATTCATGAAGGGTCGCTCATGTCAGACAAATCTGATCAGTTTCTACGATGAAGTAAGCTCTAAGCTGGACCAGGGGGAATCTATTGATCTTGTATATCTGGACTTCTCTAAAGCCTTTGACACTGTGCCACATAATAGGCTAATATACAAAATGAGGCAGCTCGGACTGGGCGAAAACGTGTGTAAGTGGGTAAAAAATTGGCTCAACGATAGAAAGCAGAGGGTGGTAATAAATGGTTCGTACTCTGATTGGACCACAGTCGCTAGCGGGGTGCCACAGGGTTCAGTATTAGGCCCCACTCTGTTCAACATATTTATTAATGACCTGATAGAGGGGCTGCACAGCAAAATATCAATATTTGCAGATGACACAAAATTATACAATATAATTAATGCAACGGAGGACAATGTGCGGCTACAAACGGACCTGGATAAGATGGGGGCTTGGGCAGAAAAATGGCAAATGAAGTTCAATGTTGAAAAATGTAAGACTATGCACATGGGCAGGAGAAACGGATGTCACCAATATTCACTTATTGGGGTACCACTAGGGAAAAGTGATATGGAAAAGGATCTAGGGGTATTAGTGGATAATAGACTAAACTGGAGTAACCAATGCCAGTCAGCTGCTGCAAAGGCAAATAAAGTCTTGGGGTGCATTAAAAGAGGTATAGGGGCGAAGGACGAGAACATTATCCTTCCACTATATAAGGCACTTGTCAGGCCTCACATGGAATACTGCGTACAATTCTGGACACCGGTGCTCAGGAAAGATGTCACAGTGCTTGAAGGGGTTCAAAGAAGGGCAACTAAACTAATACATGGAATGACGGGACTGGAATACCCAGAGAGGCTATCCAAATTGGGACTATTTACTCTAGAAAAAAGGTTAAGAGGCGACCAAATAACCATGTATAAGTACATGAGGGGACAACACATGGATCTCTCCCGTGATCTGTTTACACCCAGGACCACAAAGGTAACAAGAGGACATCCGCTACGATTAGAGGAAAGTAGGTTTCATCACCAACATAGAAAGGGGTTCTTTACTGTAAGAGCAGTTAGACTGTGGAACTCTCTACCGGAGGAAGTGGTGATGGCAAAATCGATAGAGGAGTTTAAAAGGGGACTTGATGTCTTTCTGGAGAAGAAGGATATTACAGGATATAAATATTAGGTTAAGTGTCAATCCTGGTATACAGGCAGGTAGGAACTATTAGGGGTTGATCCAGGGAACAGTCTGATTGCCATTAGGGAGTCGGGAAGGAATTTTTCCCCCAAAAAGGGCTAATTGGCTTCTGGCCTTGGGGTTTTTTGCCTTCCTCTGGATCAACACAGTAGGATAGACAGGCTGGACTAGATGGACAATGTCTTCATTCGGCCTTACATACTATGTTACTATGTTTTTCATGCCACGGTCAGCATAGATTGCTGTCAGCCCCAGCCAGCTCCCTCTGTAAACCCTTTACATGCCGTGGTCAGCATTTATTACTTTCAATCCCAGCCAGCTCCCACTGTGAACCCTTTACAAGCCGCGGTCAGCAAAGATGGCTGTCAGTCCCAGCCAGCTCCCTCTGTAAACCCTTTACATGTCGCGATCAGCGTAGATTGCTGTCAGTCCCAGCCAGCTCCCTCTGTGCTCCCTCCACATGCCGCGGTCAGCATAGATGGCTGTCAGTCCCAGCCAGCTCCCCCTGTAAACCTTTTACATGCCCAGTCAGCATAGATTGCTGTCAGTCCCAGCCAGCTCCCTCTGCGAACCCTTTACATGCTACGGTCAGCATAGATTGCTGTCAGTCCCAGCCAGCTCCCTCTATAAACCCTTTACATGCCACGGTCAGCATAGATTGCTGTGAGCCCCAGCCAGCTCCCACTGTGAACCCTTTACATGCCACGGTCAGCATAGATTGCTGTCAGTCCCAGCCAGCTCCCTCTGTGAACCCTTTACATGCCACGATCAGCATAGATTGCTGTCAGTCCCAGCCAGCTCCCACTGTGGGATAGTACAATCTCAGATTCTGCTCCCACGAGTTTACAGCAAGTACCAACCACCCAGGACATAAGTTATCTCTTAAGGGGTTAAACCCTTAATGCCACCGGATGTACGTCTGTCCTGGCTGTGTGGTACTTGCCACAACAGGACACAAGCGTACATCATGTGGATGGCGTGGGATCAGAAGCTGAGCTCACACCATCCGATAGCGGGCTTCCCACTGCTACAGCAGGGTACATAAGGATAGCGATCCCTACTATTAAACTCCTACATTCTGTTGAGATGGCAGCAAGTAGAGGATTCCCCGAGGGAGCATGCTCCCTATGTTATGTCGTCTGGCCCTTGTAATCGTGGCGGGCCGATTGGTTGCCATGACAACAGGTGTCCCTGCTTGCCATTACCTATGATCACTACTGTAACTGATGAGGCATTGCGGTACAGAAGCCTCTTGTATAATCATGGCTGTTGTGGCCCCTATAGAGAGAGATATAGATATTCAACTTTTCTGTGCATTTTCCTCTATTTCATATGGGAGGGGGGGTGAAGACCCCCATATTTGGTATCACCATATCCGTAATGGCCTGTACAATACACTGAATACACTATCAAACACAGAAAAACTGGAGAAAAAGACAAACCTCTAATAAATGGAGGCAAAATACTAAGTGATCAAAAGTATGGACCCAAAATGGGGCAAAAAGGTCGTCACGTAGAAAGCAAGGCCTCACCTACCTCTGACCGGGGAAGATGCAGAAGTTATGGGATGCTGAATGCAGGGATGGGAAAAGAACTTCCAAAACCAAGCGTTGTGTTTGATATGGAGATAATCTGCCCCCCGCAGGACACAATGTATCCGGGCATTAATGCTGGAATACATCACAGGCATCGAGAGATGGGAAAATAAGAACTACACTTCACCAGGCCTCATATGGCCATGTTCTCAAGGGGCTTCCAAGAAATACATTGACCCCTGAGCCGTGGGGAAGGGGGGGGACAAACACAGGGCAGTCAGAATATGACAGTCATGGGACCAGCCCTCCGGAACAGGACCAATGCTCTCTACAGGTGCCAGGAGCAGAAGAATGATGATGTCATCATCCGGCTCCACTACATACACCGCGTCGGCCGACACTCCACCCCTCCCACAACAGGCGTGCGGCAGTGTGAAGGGACCACACAGGCGCCAGGAGCAGCATGATGATGTCATCATCCAACTCCGCGCCGTACACCGCGTCGGCCGACCCTCCACCCCTCCCAAAACAGGCGTCTGGTAGTGTGAGGAGACCACACGGGTGCCAGGAGCAGAAGAATGATGATGTCATCAACCAGCTCCGCGCTGTACACTGCATTGGCCAACCCTCCACCCCCTCCCACAACAGGCAGTGCGGCAAGGGAGTAATGCACTCCATGCACATTCTTTATATGGTGGGGGCCTCTGAGTTCCCTCACCGCAGGGGCCGGTTTGCAATTGTGACACCTGACGGTACACCTATGCTTTTCCTAAAGGCACACAATCTGCTGGTCAGTACGATTAAGGGTTAATACATTTGTGGCATTTATGCGCATCGTTTACTTAGACTAGTAACGTCCCCGCGCTCTCGTGGAAGGTTGTACATACACTGGAACTATAAGATTTGGGCTCTCCCATTCCCCGACCATAGATGCAAAAACTTCAGACGAGACACCCAATAAGTATTCCGGAATTTTCTCCCCCCACCCCCGAAACAAATACCAATCATCATCTTCCGCCAGGAGCTGTCATGTCCACAGTCCCCAGGGCTTTACTCCTCAGAGTGAGTAAAAACCGCTTCCCCGCCCACCGCCAGCCACGTCATATGACCCAGTAGATTTTGGTAGGCCGCTGTCTCCCCCTTGTGTGCTGCATTAAAAATGCACTCTGCTAAAAAAAAAAAGGGTCCAGTTCTGTGGCTTCTCGGAGGAGATAGGGGTTCCCCCACCTCCCGTCTCCGAGCTGCAGCGGAGACTGACTAACATGGCTGCCAAGTCCGGTATTTATACTTCTAAATTGATGACATCACAATGCAGTGACATCAGCCTGCCAGACACCTGGCTCATTTGCATACAGTGTGTATGTATGTATGTATGTATGAATGAATGAGTATGAATGAATGAATCTATCTATTTATTTATTAATTATGTAGATATAGATTATATAGATTTTGTGCATATAGATTAAAGATAGATTTTAGATGATATATATATATATATATATATTTATATATCTACATACATACACAAACACATAAAGCTGTATTATGTATATATGTAGATTCTATAATGTATGTTGATTATATAATAGATCTATTGATTGATAGATAGATAATAGATCTATGGATTATCTAATTAATATAGATGATAAAATCTACACAGATATAAATAATCTAAAATCTATCATGTGGATATAATGTATGTCTATAATCTACTCCCTCTATCTATCTATCTATCGCTATACAAATAGCAAGATTTATTTCTCTATATAATCTATAGTTATGGATGGATGGATGAATTTATTTATGTATGGCGGGGAAAAAAAAGGCCTGCTGTACATTTTAACTTCTTCAGATGACCATGCTGATCTATTCTTATTCTTACTAGGGTCTACTAATGCCAGCCCAGGGGAAGCCAATAAAGCCCTATGGGCTCGAAGCCAATTTTCCTTTTTTTGGGAAAAAGTTTACGTCCGTCCCCACTCGAAATGCGTCCACCAAAAGAGATCTCTCAAAACGACCGACGGACGCACCTTCAGAGGCAAACTAGTGCTTGCTTCTAGTGTCATCGTCTGCTTAACCATCCTGCGTAGGGAGGTGACGAGTCCTGCAGGCTCTGCAAGCCTAGGATGCGTGAGCACGGTGCAAGAGGAAGGACTGAGGAGGATGTGAGGGGGAGGGGGGAGGGCGCGGTTGAGAAAGCGTTGGGTGGGGCTATGCAAAGGTCTTCCAGCTCCCTCAGAGCATTGTGGGTGCGCCCGGAGTGCTGCCTGAGCGTGTTGCATCTGATACGTCCCCTATTTGGGGATCATTTATTAAAGGGAGCATAGGTGCAGCACGTTTCTGTAAAACCAATAGAGGGCGCTGCAATGTTACTGTAGAAACCAATGGACAGCATGGGAGGTAGCTATACATAGATTTTAAAGACGACGACTGCCAAGGCTAAAGCCCGTGTATATTCCATAGACTATAGCTATCTCCAGGATAGCTGCATGCGCAGTCGTGTGCGGGGTGCGCAGTCGCGCCATTGTCTCGCACGGCTGCTTTCATTCCGTGCTTCCTGACAAGGCAATGTACGCATACGTCACTAGTGAAGGAAGCGGAAGGTAGCGCAATGTACACTTTTTGACCGGATGGAGGAAAATCGGGTTGCTGGAGGTCACGTGACCGAAGTGACAAGCGGCTCCAGGAGAAGATTTGGGATAAGAAGAAGAAGAGGTAAGCAGGCTCCCTGGGGAGCAATCGGTAAGTATACAGTATATTTTTTTGTTTTTAATGACAGAACCCCTTTAAGGCTCTATTATGACACTTTTCGAACCGTGGTATGGTTACATGCGGGGAGTGTGAAGACGGTATGGTTACATAAGGGGGGTGTGGTGACAATACGGTTACACTAGGAAAGTGGGCTTACATGAGGGGAGCGTGGAGGCGGTGCGGCTACAGAAGGGGAGTATGATGGAACCCCTAACAATAATCTGTGCCGTGTCATTTCCATAAATGTCATAGAAGGTAATGAAAATGAACAGTTTAGCATACAGTAATTCCCCTTTCACATGGGCCAAAATTCTCACTATTCTCACTTACCCAAAGGAAGCAGCTGGTGACAAAACATGAAACGTGGGCAAGGAGGCTCTGGTGTCCTGTTGTACCACTTCTAGCTTGGATACAAGAGGTTATACAGATGGGAATGGAGGCTCTAGTACCCTGTTGTACGCCTTGTAGCTTGGATAAAAGAGAAGATAAGGACAGGCAAGGGGACTCTAGTACTGCGTTGTACCACTTCTAGCTTCTAGTATAGAAGATGGGGAACAGGCGGCTATGGAGGCTCTATTCTAGAGAATCAATACAGTAAGCAGTGGAGTAGGTCAGTAAATTAATGGCTGAAACAACAGTTGAATTGTGTTACCACGTTACTACTGACAGTCCTCACCTCTTTAGTAACCGGTGGCATGGCTGAAGCCTCATCACAGTATTTCAGTGCCAGAGCTTTCTGTCCTCGGTCTTTGTAGCACTGGGATGAAAGATAAAAAACACCAAAAAAAGCAAAAACCAGTAAAGCAATAGAATCTTACAGTAACTTTGGGGCATTACAGCAGCACACAATGTCCCTGCAGGTTGGATTACAGATGAGTGCTGCTGTATGGTGCCTTCATACCTCTAGGGCAGGATACCTACCTGATATGTATTGTCATGGGGCGCACCAAGATCTTGTCTCAGGCTTTGCTTGCAGTCCTACCATATCGCACTAAATGCAGAAGTGCAGTCAATGCAGCTTTTTACCTAAAATAGTAAAAATTGGTCAAAGCCTCATGCAGTGTATTACCTGACCCTGGAATAACATCAATGGCAATTATAAGAATAATGCTGATAATAATACAAATTCTGTATGTCTGTTTTCAGCCTTACAAAACCATAACTATAGAAGTTTAAATTATACGTAAAGCTAGATATTTTTAGAAATATCTATATTGATATATAACTATCTATTTTTATAGCTAGATATATATCTATGCAGTAAGATACATTAGATCGATGGTGACAAACGCACCCGAAACAAGGACCACAGGTTGTAAGCAGCCATTTTTCCGTCAGTCTCCACTGGAGTCTCTCCCAGGCCCAAACTGAACCTACCTACCTGAATTGTAAGTACCTACCTTCTTGTTCTCTATGAAAGAACTGAGCGTACCTTTTAAAAAAATGGCGGCGGCAGCAGCAACCAATCAGATTTTGTATAGTTTATGTATAGCTACCTGCCATGCTGTCCATTGGTTTCTACAGTAACATTGCAGCGCCCTCTGTTGGTTTTACAGAAACGTGTTGCACCACCTATTGGATTTACCCAAACTTACAGCACCATAGAGATTAGTGGGTCACCTCCCAGTTCTCCATCTTTTTGCCCTATTTTTCTCTAGGGTGGTTTCAAACCGGCGGGTAAAATCGCGCCATTTTTAACTGATGCGTTGGTTATTGAAAAAAAAAAAGCAGATTTCGCAGCCAATGATTCCCGACGGTTCCCTTCTAGAGATGAGCGAACGTACTCGTTTCGAGTACTTACGCACCCGAGTACCGCCATTTTCGAGTACTTCAGTACTCGCGCGCAAAGATTCGGGGGGGGGGCGGGGGGCGGGGAGAGGCGTGGCGGTGCGGGGAGTAGCAGCGGGGAACAGGGGGGAGCCCTCTCTCCCTCTCCCCCCCACTCCCCACTGCTACCCCCCGTGCCGCCACGGCGCCCCCCGAATCTTTGCGCGCGAGTACTGATGTACTCGAAAATGGCGGTACTCGGGTGCGTAAGTACTCGAAACGAGTACGTTCGCTCATCTCTATTCCCTTCCCTTCAGCAAGGTTTTCACTGATGTGATGTTGAGAGAGAAAATCGCAGCCTGCTGTGTCCTTCTGCGCAGTGCGTTTTTAAAAATCTCCCATGTAATCCTATGGAGGCTGCGTTTTATCGCATCACAAGGCGACAAATATGCGCTGCAATGTTAACATTGGAAAGTCCTACCGACTTGCGCGTTAAACAAAAACATGTGGTTTTTAATGTGCGCGGCAGCGATGCGATTTAATCCTCTAAAAAAAAAAAGCATCGCTGGTGATGGTCACGGCCGTATATTGGGACAAAACTAAGCCTAAGCTTTCTGTGGTTTCGTTTTCACCAGCAGTATTCTCTCCCGTTAATACTTGACCGAGAAAATATAGGACCTCCCCTATGAATATTATGTGCGTGAAAGATCAGGCGGCCGCCATATTCCCACCATTTATTTTGTTTCTTACAGTTGCTCCTACAGCAGTGTGTGTGTGTTTGTATATGTATGTGTGTATGTATGTGTATATATTTTACACACATACACACATCGCAATGCATTGTTCTTACAAGGCGCACTGCACTGGCAGACACACTCGCATATTTGCCATGCGAGATATTGGTTTGAGTTTCTCGGGCTGATATAGTGCTCACTTGTGTAAAATCAGCCACAGAGAATGAATTTAACATCACCAAAGACATAAAGCTATACATTGCCCTCTATTGTCAGCATGCTGTTATCCTGACCCCCAAGTGTCAATGCATAATGCATCCCAAGTGGCAGCTTGCCCACCCATATCACGTCTTGTATCCAAGCTAGAGGCGATACAACGGGGTCTGTTTCACATTTTGTATCCAAGCTAGAGGTAGTACAACTTTAACTTTTTTCCTTCTGCTTTGCTCAGATTCATTCAAATACTGTGGGTCAAAATACGCAGCACAGCCCTAGAGGAATTCGTTAAAGGGTCTAGTTTTTTTAAACAGGGTCATTTGTGGGGGTTCTCCAAAGTGCTCAAGGGCTCCACAAGTGAGCAATGGGACCTAAAACACTTTCATGCAAAATAACTGTTCACAAAGCCACCGGCTGCTCCTTTCGGTTTGGGCCCCATTGTGCATACGGACACAAGATTAGGGCCACAATGGGTATATCTCTGAACACGGGACATACGGGGGGTCTCCATTTTGGGGTGCCAATCCTCATCTTCATGTGCAATATAGAAAAAAATCCCATCATTAAAATTAAAATGACATATTTGCAAAAATATGAAATTTAATTTCTTCCCCTCCAAATTGCATTAATTCTTGACAAAACCTGTGGGGTAAAAATCCTCCTGACCCCCTCAGTGAATACATTAAGGGGTGTAGTTTATAAAATGGGGTCATTTGTGGGGGGATCTATCATTTGGACACCCATGAGACTTTGCAATCTTGGCTTGGTGCAGGAAAAAAAAGTGTTCCTCAAAATGTTAAAAATCAATGTAAAATTTGTACGTCTCCTAAATTGTTAAAAAAAAACCTGAAGTTTTTCTAATGTGCGTCCAGAATAAAGTAAACAGATGGAAATATATATCTTATCAAAGATTTGTACAGTAACATGGCCTAAATGTTAGGAGGCTCGTATATATTAGGGAGTCCCCTAATACTCAGGCCGCGTTTACATGAGCGACAAAGTCACACTGCGACAAATCACGTGTTTGTTCGGCCTATGCTTTCCAATGGGGCAATTCACATGTTTTGGAGGGTGCGACATCCCGATATGCCCGCGACTCGTGAGGTTTCGTGGCCCATGTTACCCTATGGAGCCTTCCTCTCTGTTGCATCGCATGAAAGCTTGTTCACTATGTTAGTATGCACAAATGGGACCCAAAATGTAAACAGTACTATGTGGCTTTCTGAACAGACTGTTATGATCGTGTGGGCAGATTTAGCAGACTGCCAACACCATCGTGACCAAAGATGCACACAGGAAATTCACATGGAATCCATGCCACTGACCCTGTGCTAAAAGGGGGGGGGGGGGGGTCGACAGTGGCCCAACCTAAGCGTAGACATCGCCCAAATAAGAGGGCGGCCCAGCGGTCTTCGGATCTGGGCCATAGCTGATCCTAGGAGCCACAGAACAGGACACACGCATGGCATATAACAGAGACGGAACAGAATACACAGAGATAGAAAACACTGCATACAGAAGCCAAAAATGCAACCACTACTAACAGATAGGCTGATTATAAAGAACAGGTATTACTTGACATTTTAGACAAAACGTGAAGCTAGCGGGCGAACTTCTAAGCTCCTGGTTATACCGCTATTCCCTACACTAACCATGAGTCCAGGAGACCCGGACAACATTCACACAGGAGATGAGGTAACACTAAACTGACAGAACGTAAACGTACAAACGGGCATGAAACTGCAAGACACAGATCACACAGAAAGCTTGCATCTGGGACAGGACAGAGCAGGGGGCACACTGCCAACTGCAAGTGGAGCAGGACATAGCATGGGGCACACCGCCAACTATCAAATATAGTGCCATCTCAATAATATAGGGGAATAGACAGTCAGCTACACAAGGTGAGATAGGAGACTGTGTCAAGTTACATTAACTGACACACAGAGCAGACAAGACGTACAGAGGCCACAGCTGTAAAGGGAATGCATATAACGGAGACAAGGACTACAGGTGTCCAAACCGTCTTCGGGAAGCTGAGAGACACATAACCACTTACAAGTTCTGCGTGGGAAAAAGGCAGATACCTCAAGACAAGGATTCATAACTGCTCAGTCTGAAACCCAGACACAGACTGCCAAGAGCTGGCTTTATATGTATGCACAGAGCCAGGAGATTGGCTTGCAGGAAGTACCACACCCAGGCAGCTCAATCAATTAACCCTCTCAGGGCTGTGCTGCTAGTAAACTGAAGCTTTGAGCAACATATACCAGCAGCAGACGTAACAGACATTTTGCTTGAAGGCCTTTAAAGCCCCATAGCACAGTTGTAGAGCTGTTGAGCAGCCACAAAATTTTAACAATACACCCCTTAATTAGTTTACCTAGGGGGATACTGCCCACTTGGCCTGTAGCAGCAGCCACAATGCATACTTGAGTATAGCCGATCCAAGTGTTAGCCGAGGTACCTAATATTACCCCTTGGCTTATACTCAAGTTAATAATTGACCCCAGGTTTTTGGGGTAAAAGTTGGTACCTTGGCTTATACTCAGGTCGGCTTAGACTGAAGTATATCTGATTACATGCAAAAACCTAATGAAATAAGAGCAATCGTTGCATGCAAAGCATTAACAGCGGGAATCGGTTGTCTCACCCATCCCCGCTGTGACTGCGGGAGGCCAACTGTCATTAGCAACAGTCTTCAGCAGTAGATGGGCTCAGATCTGTAGGATGTAGATGCAAGTCCATTCCAGAAAGCTGCTTCCTAACATATACATACATTCACGTGCTGCGGTGGCAAGGGGTTAAAAGGGTTCCCTGGGACTCCAGTACTGATGATCTATGCGCAGTGAAGTGTTGATCTGCCTCTCAGAATCCCTGCCAATCAGCTGATGACGAGTGCGCACCGCTGCCACTTCAGTCTATGCCAGACGAAGCACCGTACATTTCCGGCTGTACACGCCTGCATAGGATTGAATTTCAATACGCAATCCTATGCAGAAGGCCGTGGTTTGTCTACGCGAAATCACGCGCAGAAAACAAACCGCGCCATGCTCTAATTCTGCTGGCACATGAGTCAGAGCTGCGGGAGCGGGCGAGTTCCGCACTGCTCTCTGCAGGCGCTCAGGTCGGGTCCCGTTGCGAGCAGCTGGATGCGACACGGCCGTCTGCAGGCGGCCTTAGGCCTCATGTCCACTGGAAAAATACAATCCGCGTAGAATCAGCTTTCTATTGTATAATTTTTGCATGCAGATATCTGCACACATTGCTATCAATGTGATAGCAATGTGGCCGATCCGCGGTAAAATGGAGCATGCTGGGTTTTTTTCTCCCACGCGTGAAAAACGCAATTCTATTAAAATTCCATCCGCGGGTGCAAAAATCAGTTTAATGGACCACGGATGGCCAATGATTCCCTAGGGGCAAATCCGCTGCGGAAACCGCAATTCCATTTTGCTAGTGGACATGAGGCCTTAAGGCTCCTTCCCACAGACGGATCTATTCAACCTAGTAGCTCAATGCTTACGGTGCGGAATTTCACAGCGGAATTCCGCACCGTAAAATCACCCGTCCTCACCCACGGCATGCTCTATTTGCCGCGGGTGTACGCGCGGACGGCTTCCATTGCAGTCTGTGGAAGCCGTCCATTCACGCTATCTTCCGCTGTAGCACAGCGGAAGATAGTGTGAAACCGCCTCTACGCCTACCGCGTCACATGCCGCTGCGGTGCGTCACGCGCTCGATTGCCCATGCGCGCTGAGGCGTCATGCGGGACTCCGAAACTGGAGGTAAGTATTGGGGTCTCTTGGGGCCGCCGTGACAGGCTCCGCCCTGGAATTCCATGGCGGAGCCCGTCACAGCCATGTGCAGCCGGCTTTACAGCGTGGGTAATCAGGAGTTAAAAACATAAATAAGGTAAAACAAAAAAACAAATTCAAATCACGTTTTATTATTTATTAAAAATGTGGATTTTACACCAAGTGTCATTCCCAGATAAAACAAAGGCCGCTGTGTTTGGGTATGTTTTCTGTTTACTCAATCGGTGTAAAATATTGCGCAGTTTTTCAGGATCCTCCGTCATAATTCTTTGAAAGAAAAAGCTTATAAAAAAAAAAAAAGGTGAGTCACAGGCAAAAAGCAGTCCATAAAACGAAGGGTTTCAAGATTGCTGAACGTCGAGGGTCTCTTCACTGTCGGACAGCCTTCCCATTCTCAAGGACGTCAGATCTGCAGGAAATGATCTTTTTGCCCTATTTTTCTCTAGGGTGGTTTCAAACCGGCGGGTAAAATCGCGCCATTTTTAACTGATGCGTTGGTTATTGAAAAAAAAAAAAGCAGATTTCGCAGCCAATGATTCCCGACGGTTCCCTTCTAGAGATGAGCGAACGTACTCGTTTCGAGTACTTACGCACCCGAGTACCGCCATTTTCGAGTACTTCAGTACTCGCGCGCAAAGATTCGGGGGGCGCCGGGGGGCGGGGAGAGGCGTGGCGGTGCGGGGGGTAGCAGCGGGGAACAGGGGGGAGCCCTCTCTCCCTCTCCCCCCCACTCCCCACTGCTACCCCCCGTGCCGCCACGGCGCCCCCCAAATCTTTGCGCGCGAGTACTGATGTACTCGAAAATGGCGGTACTCGGGTGCGTAAGTACTCGAAACGAGTACGTTCGCTCATCTCTATTCCCTTCCCTTCAGCAAGGTTTTCACTGATGTGATGTTGAGAGAGAAAATCGCAGCCTGCTGTGTCCTTCTGCGCAGTGCGTTTTTTAAAAATCTCCCATGTAATCCTATGGAGGCTGCGTTTTATCGCATCACAAGGCGACAAATATGCGCTGCAATGTTAACATTGGAAAGTCCTACCGACTTGCGCGTTAAACAAAAACATGTGGTTTTTAATGTGCGCGGCAGCGATGCGATTTAATCCTCTAAAAAAAAAAAGCGTCGCTGGTGATGGTCACGGCCGTATATTGGGACAAAACTAAGCCTAAGCTTTCTGTGGTTTCGTTTTCACCAGCAGTATTCTCTCCCGTTAATACTTGACCGAGAAAATATAGGACCTCCCCTATGAATACTATGTGCGTGAAAGATCAGGCGGCCGCCATATTCCCACCATTTATTTTGTTTCTTACAGTTGCTCCTACAGCGGTGTGTGTGTGTGTTTGTATATGTATGTGTGTATGTATGTGTATATATTTTACACACATAGGCCTCCTTCCCACGAACGGATTTCCGCCGCGTAATTCGCGGCGAAAATCCGCTGCGTTGCCCGCAGCTATTAGGTTCTATTGAGAAGGAATTATAATTATATATGTATAGCTGGTATAAGTTATATCAGCTGTATATATATAATTATATAGAGGGAATACACAGGTTACACCAGCCTTGGCCAGACATGCCACTATATACAGGGGGATACACAAACACACACATATATATATATATATATATATATATATATATATGACACACACATACATATACACACACACATATATATATATATATATAGACACACAAGGCTCTCACCCTGCAGCTGCTCCTCCTCAGCGATGCTCTCCTTGCTGCAGAGATCATGTTCTCTGCACTCCCCTTCCCTCCTCCGCGGCCGTTGTCAGTCTGCTATCGGCACTCCTCTATTACTGTCTGCATTAGACAGAACAAGCCGAGAGCAGACTGCCTACTGACAGCAGCACGGAGGAGTGAGGGAACTTACTGCATAGGCGGCAGGCCGGATTCGGCCCGCGGGCATTGTTTGACACCTGTGCTCTAGATCATACAAACTTCTAGGCTGTGGGAGTTGCCGTCCTAAATGCGCAGACCGGTGCCAGCGGCCGGCGAGTGACGTTTCTGTGCGGGGCTCTGCGATCCCCTCACAGAAATAGAGCATGCCGCGGTTTGTTTTCCACGTGTGATTTCGCGCGGACAAACCGCGGCCGTCTGCCTAGGATTGCGTTTTCTAACGCAATCCTATGGCAGCTTCCATGGGTGGAAATTCTGCGGGAAATCCGGCAGCGGAATTTCCGCCCGTGTGCACGGGGCCTAAGGCTGCTCTAAGACGTGCATTCAGAAAACACAGCTTAAAATCGTGGGTTTTTTACCTCAATTTTTAGCAGCACTTTTGAACGCATGGTAAAGCGGTTTTAATGCACCCCACAATTGTGATGGGTGGGGAGGTGCGTTAGAAAACGCAAATACAGGACAGATAGCGCTTAAAAATCACCGCTTCCGAGCTCACGTCTGAGTAATCGCATTCAAATCAATGGAAGCAGTATACCGCAATAAAAAGCACCAAGGGGCTAGATCATGTTTGTAAATTAGCACGGTTTAGGTATAGGTACGGGTACAGATGGAGGGGGGCCCAGCTGAACTTTTGCACTCGGGCCCCTTAGGCTTTAGGTACGCCCCTGCTAATGAGCAACCAGTTTTTCAGTCTTTATTTTTGTGCATTCCTGGGATCAGAACTTTTTTTTTTTGCCTACTCATTAGGGTAAATAACCATTTAAGTCATGTTAAGGCTTGTGATAAATCACTTGGATTTGAAGCAATGCTGCATCCAATAGATGGCGCTATAGAGGTATTTTCTCATCCTTATTTGCATAGATATCCCAGAGGAGCTAGCATCACCTTATAAGTGTTCTTACTCATTTTTTAGGTTTTCAAATGCCTCTTCTGTGTGCAGTGCTTGGGTAGTGACTATACCATTCCCTGACCCATTTACCCCTTAGGTGTCTCCACATACTTTTTGGGTGCTCTCCTTAAGGAGACACAACACCGCTTCTGACCCACATAGGAATGTGAACCACAGGCCAACAAGGGCTGAGGATGGGTGCATTGTCCAGTATCGCATGTGTAGTCTAACAGAGCTTCATGAGTGTGGACAAGCTGGTGATGTCACCAGCTGCTTCCTTTGGGTAAGTGAGAGTTTTGGCCCATGTGAAAGGGGAATTACTGTATGCTAAACTGTTCACTTCATTTTCATTACCTTCTATGACATTTATGGAAATGACACGGCACAGATTATTGTTAGGGGTTCCATCACACAAGGGGGAGACAGCGGCCTACCAAAATCTACTGGGTCATATGACGCGGCTGGCGGTGGGCGGGGAAGCGGTTTTTACTCTATCTTCCGCTGTGCTACAGCGGAAGATAGCGTGACGGACGGCTTCCATTGACTAGAATGGAGGCCGGCCACGCTTACACCCACGGCAAATAAAGCATACCGCGGGTGAGGTCGGGTGATTTCACGGTGCGGAAATCCGCAATGGAATGCCGCACCATGAGCATTGAGCTATTAGGTTCAATAGAACCTAATAGCTGCGGGCAATGCAGCGGACTTACGCAGCGTATTACGCATCGGAAATCCCTCCGTGGGAAGGAGCCCTAACTTTAGCCAGCAGAAGCATGTCTCCCTGCTGTCCTGTCACACAGCCGCCATTATCAGCCCTGAGGGTAATAGGTGGGCACAGCACTGTTGCACCAGCTCCCTGTATAGTCTGTCACTGAGCAGCACACCCCCAGCTACATGTCTCCCCTGTCCTGTCACACAGACGCCATTATCAGCCCTGGGGGTAATAGGTGGGCACTGCACTGCTGGTCCATGTATAGTCTGTCACTAAGCAGCACACCCCCAGCTACATGTTTCCCCGCTGTCCTGTCACACAGCCACCATTATCAGTCCTGGGGGTAATAGGTGGGCACCACACTGCTGGCCCATGTATAGTCTGTCAATCAGCAGCACACCCCCAGCTACATGTCTCCCCACTGTCTTGTCATAATTTCCTCCATTTGATATTGTATTTAGCTGGCGACGCTTAGCGATGACGCGGGTACCCACTGCCCGTACACAATGTAGTAACGTATGGGCTGTGGGTATATCCGTGACCATGAAGCACAATGGCCTCTATGTTGTGGATATCTGTGGTAAAATAGAACATGCTGCGTTCTGTTTCCTACGAGTGGATTACTTAATTCCGACCTGCTAATGTGAGCGGAAGTGTGTAATCCAATGCATTTGATTGATCCGTGTATTAGCACGGATCAAATGCGTGCGAATCCGCAATTTTTTATTAGGTCGTGTGAGACCGGCGTAAGGTAGATTGCTACCTTTTTATCACATGACCGGGGACCGCTGAACAAGGCTGCCGGTCACTGCTCCAGGCTCTCGGTTACCTTTAGTAGTCGGGAGCAGGAAGATTTTAAGTTTCCTGGACCCTCCCCGGCTCCTACGCATGTTTCCGGTATTTTGCAGGCAGATGTATGCGCAGAAGACGGCGAAGGTCCGAGGAGCAGGGTTGTGTCTGTGTTCAAATGCGGAGGCCTCAGGTAAGACGTTTCATCTGCTCTCACCAATCGCAACGGAGAGGGGAGATTAAACTTCAACTTTTACGTGATCACCATTATCATTTGGATAATGGTTGATCATGTGATGAAGGATAAAGATCCCGTCGGGGACATTGCCGGAGGCTTTAGGGAAATATTTTCATCTCCCCCTCACTGATTGGAGCCATGACGGGAGATGAAACATTAAACTTTTTTATTTTTACACGTAACCAGGGACCGCGGCCCATCGTGAAATCTCCAGGCTTTCAGCTACGTTTGCTAGCCAGCAACAGGGAGATTTTAAATTACCCCAGCAATCTGGGGTAAGGTCCGCGGATAAATCCGGGGGCTTTAGGTATGTAATTTCATCTCCACTCACGGATATGAGGAAAGATGAAATTTTTAATTTTTTAACTGTTTACTTGGATAACGGCAATAGCGTGACTGGGGGTCACTGCGGCAGCTTTCAACAAGGAGCTGTCATGTCCACAGCCCCCAGGGCTTTAATCCTCAGAGTGAGCATGTTTTTATGGCTGTGGGGATTAAAAACACTATAGGGCGGTCAATAAGGGGTTAAGGAGAAAACAGACGTTGTCACTAAGGCCTCTTTCACACAGAATGTTTTTTACAGCATTTAGCGTGGTTTGTGAAAAGCCGCAAAAAAACCCACTGATTGATCACTTTTTGGATACTCACCTTAAGGAGATAGGACACCGCTTATAATCCACATGATAGGCCACTCACAGACTAAGCCAGAAGCCTGCTGCACACTGAGGAGGGGCAATCACCATGAAACAATCTGTCTGAGCATGGCTTCCTGGCTTGGTTTAATATTCCCAGTCATTGTTAAGGCTTGTTATAAATCACTTGGATTTGAAGGAATGCTGTCATCCAATAGATGGCGCTAGAGAGGTATTTTCCCATCCTTATTTGCATAGATATCCCAGAGGAGCTAGCATCACCTTATAAGTCTCCTTACTCATTTTTTGGGTGACATCAGAGGTCCTTGACAGACAGCACCCACCCGCACCCGGCTCAGGTAGTTAACCATGTGCTGCATGATTAACGCTATAAATAAACCTCAAAATTCTATGGCAGAATTGATGCGTTTTCTCTCCCTGCGATCATAAAAAAAGATGTGATACAGGCGAACATGGAGGCTCTAGTACCCTGTTGTCCCACCTCTAGCTTGGATACAAGATGTGATACAGGCGAGCATGGAGGCTCTAGTACTTTGTTGTACCGCATCTAGCTTGAATACAAGATGTGATATTGGGGGCAATTGAGGCATACATGTTCCATATGGTATTATGTGTCCACATTTGCTGTGACTGAGCCTCTAGATCATACAAACTTCTAGGCTGTGGGAGTTGCCGTCCTAAATGCGCAGACAGGTGCCCGCGGCCGGCGAGTGACGTTTCTGTGCGGGGCTCTGCGAACCCCGCACAGAAATAGAGCATGCCGCGGTTTGTTTTCCACGTGTGATTTCGCGCAGACAAACCGCGGCCGTCTGCCTAGGATTGCGTTTTCTAACACAATCCTATGGCAGCTTCCATGGGTGGAAATTCTGCAGGAAATCCGGCAGCGGAATTTCCGCCCGTGTGCACGGGGCCTAAGGCTGCTCTAAGACGTGCGTTCAGAAAACACAGCTTAAAATCGTGGGTTTTTTACCTCAATTTTGAGCAGCACTTTTGAACGCATGGTAAAGCAGTTTTAATGCACCCCACAATTGTGATGGGTGGGGAGGTGTGCAGCAGGCTTCTGGCTTAGTCTGTGAGGGGCCTATGATGTGGATTATAAGCGGTGTCCTTTCTCCTTAAGGTGAGCACCCAAAAAGTGTGTGGAGACACCTAGGGTGTAAGTGAGTCAGGGAATGGTGTGGTCTCTCCATCTTTCTTATATACATTCCTATGTGGGGTTACACGAGGTGTGTGGTGATGGTACGGTTATATAAGGGGAGTGTGGTGGTGTTATTGTTACGCGAGAGAAGTGGGTTTTCATGAGGGAAATGTGGCGACCTGGGGTTACATGCAGGGAGTGTGGTGACGGTACGGTTACATGCAGGGAGTGTGGAGACGGTGGGGTTACATGCAGAGAGTGTGGTGACGGTGGGGTTACATGCAGGGAGTGTGGTGACGGCGGGGTTACGTGCGGGGAGAGTGGTGACGGCGGGGTTACGTGCGGGGAGAGTGGTGACGGCGCGGTTACGTGCGGGGAGCGTGGTGACGGCGCGGTTACGTGCGGGGAGCGTGGTGACGGCGCGGTTACGTGCGGGGAGCGTGGTGACGGCGCGGTTACGTGCGGGGAGAGTGGTGACGGCGCGGTTACGTGCGGGGAGAGTGGTGACGGCGCGGTTACGTGCGGGGAGAGTGGTGACGGCGCGGTTACGTGCGGGGAGAGTGGTGACGGCGCGGTTACGTGCAGGGAGTGTGGTGGCGGCGCGGTTACGTGCAGGGAGTGTGGTGGCGGCGCGGTAACATGAGGGAATTGTGGTGACGGTGTGGTTACGTGCGGGGAGTGTGGTGACGGTGCGGTTATGTGCGGAGAGTGTGGAGGCGCAATGGTTACATGAGGAAGGTGTGGTGATGGTACGGTTACATGCTGGGAGTGTGGTGGCGGTACGGTTACATAAGGGCGGTGTGGTGATGGTGGGGTTACATGCGGGGAGTGTGGTGACGGTGTGGTTACATGCTGGGGAGTGTATTGACGGTGCGTTTACATGCGGGGAGTGTGGAGGCGGCACGGTTACATGCGGGGAGTGTGGAGGCGGCGCGGTTACATGCGGGGAGTGTGGAGGCGGCGCGGTTACATGCGGGGAGTGTGGAGGCGGCGCGGTTACATGCGGGGAGTGTGGAGGCGGCGCGGTTACATGCGGGGAGTGTGGAGGCGGTACAGCTGCACAAGGGGAGTGTGGTGGGGATGCTGATTTTCGCACCTGTGATGGAACCCCTAACAATAATTTGTGCCGTGCCATTTCCATAAATGTCATAGAAGGCAATGAAAATGAAGTGAACAGTTTAGCATACAGTAATGCCCCTTTCACACGGGCCAAAAATCTCACTTACCCAAAGGAATTCATATCGCAGAGCCCGGCTGGTTGTTATGGCAACAGGACGCCAGATACTGGCGTCCTGTATTGCCAGCGCCTAAGATTGCTATAGTAAGTATTTTAGCATTTTGCCTCACAAAAAAACGCAATAAAAGTGATTAAAAAAGCGTATGTACCCCAAAATGGTACAAATAAAAACTACAGCTCGTCCCGCAAAAAATAAGCCCTCAGAGAGCTCCGTCCATGGGAAAATAAAAAAGTTATAGGACTTGGAATGCAGTGAGTTAAGAAAAAAAAAATAATTTCCAAAAAAAGGCTTTTTATTGTGGAAAAACCTAAAAAAAATATAAGAATTTTGGTATCATTGTAACCGTACCATCCCGCAGAAAAAAATGTAGTGTATCATTTATGCTGCATGATTAACGCTATAAAAAGAAAATCAAAATTCTATGGCAGAATTGATGCGTTTTCTCTCCCTGCGATCATAAAAAAAGATGATGTGATACAGGCGAACATGGAGGCTCTAGTACCCTGTTGTCCCACCTCTAGCTTGGATACAAGATGTGATACAGGCGAGTATGGAGGCTCTAGTACTTTGTTGTACCGCCTCTAGCTTGGATACAAGATGTGATATGGGGGGCAATTGAGGCATACAGGTTCCATATGGTATTATGTGTCCACATTTGCTGTGACTGAGCCTCTAGATCATACAAACTTCTAGGCTGTGGGAGTTGCCGTCCTAAATGCGCAGACCGGTGCCAGCGGCCGGCGAGTGACGTTTCTGTGCGGGGCTCTGCGAACCCCGCACAGAAATAGAGCATGCCGCGGTTTGTTTTCCACGTGTGATTTCGCGCGGACAAACCGCGGCCGTCTGCCTAGGATTGCGTTTTCTAACGCAATCCTATGGCAGCTTCCATGGGTGGAAATTCTGCAGGAAATCCGGCAGTGGAATTTCCGCCCCCCCTCTCTGCCTCCTCTCCGCCCCTCTGCACTAAGACGTGCATTCAGAAAACACAGCTTAAAATCGTGGGTTTTTTACCTCAATTTTGAGCAGCACTTTTGAACGCATGGTAAAGCGGTTTTAATGCACCCCACAATTGTGATGGGTGGGGAGGTGCGTTAGAAAACGCAAATACAGGACAGATAGCGCTTAAAAATCACCGCTTCCGAGCTCACGTCTGAGTAATCGCATTCAAATCAATGGAAGCAGTATACCGCAATAAAAAGCGGTGTGTGTGTGTGATTTTCATCTAGTGCAGGAAACGCGTTAATAGGGCTAATTCATGTATGGAAATTCATTTTGCAGCTGTATGCAGCATGATTTAGGTATGGGTACGCGGTGAGAAAGGTAAGGGGGGGCCCTGAGCTGAACTTTTGCACCCGGGCCCTTGAGCCTTTAGGTACGCCCCTGACCCTAAGGGTGTTTCTCACCTCATCTTTCTGCGTTTTACATACAAAAATGACAGGAAAGGGTTGTGACCCGGCGGCCGTCGCAGGGAGAAGATGACCATCGCCACTGTATGCCACGGAAAGGGGTGAACGCGCGTGTGAACTGGCATTTCAAGCGCAACCCGATTACTGTAAACCTTGTTTATGCACAAATACGCTCCACTGCGACAATAGTCTTGGCGTGTACATTCGTCTACCGAAGCCCTAGGGCCTCTTTCACACGGCGTGCTAAATTTAGCAGAAAAGCGGTCGCAGAAACCGCAATGATTTTTACGTGCATTTGCGCTCCCGATATTCCATTAGAGTCTAAGGGGGTAAGCAAATTCGCTCTCATATGCATAAAATTGCGCCGAGGGCTCCTTCACACGAATGTACTTTAGTCCCCTTATAGTTCTGATCCCAGGAATGCACAAAAATAAAGACTGAAAAACTGGTTGCTCATTAGTGCTTAAACCAGGTCAGTCATGAAGGAGTTAACTGCGGGCATTCACTGCTGGTCAGTCAGGTTACAGATGGAGGGTTGTTAGGTGAATTGCATGTAAATCTGCAATAGTTTGGGGGACTCCCAGCAGACAGAGGGGTTCTTCTCCAGCAAGCAGGCAGCACATGGTTAACTACCTAAGCCGGGTGCGGGTGAATGCAACGCTTGTATGAAAGAGGCCTAAAGCTGCGGGGGGTTTTTTCTCCCCCCTTCCCCCATGCACAGATATACGTTGTCCTCGTGTGCAGGGGGGGGGGATGGAAGAGCCAGGAGCAGGAACTGAGCTCCCGCCCCCCCTCTCTGCCTCCTCTCCGCCCCTCTGCACTATTTGCAATGGGGAGAGGTGGGACAGGGGCGGGGCTAATTCTCAGAACTTAGCCCCGCCCTGCCTCTTCCCATTGCAAATAGTGCAGAGGGGCGGAGAGGGGGACGAGAGCTCAGTTCCTTCTCCTGGCTCTTCCATCCTCCCCCCCCCCCCCCCTGCACATTACATAGAGAACGCCCACAAGTGACCCCATTTTGAAAACTAGACCCCAGAACAAATTTATCTAGGGGTGTACTGCACATTTTGACCCCACAGCTTTTAAATGAATTCAAGCAAAGCAAAAGGAAAAAAATTGTGATTTTCGTTTTTTGGCAATTTTGTCATTTTAAAAACAGCATTTTTGTACAGCACACACATGAATTAAGATTTGCACCCCAAAATAGATACCCCTGTTTGTCCAGTGTTCAGAGACATACCCATTGTGGCCCTAATCTTATGTCTGGATGCACAAAGGGGCCCAAAATGTAAGGAGTAGTCGGTGGCTTTCAGAACTGAAATTTAGCATGAAGGGGATTTCGGCCCCATAGCACACTTGTAGAGCCCTTGAGCGGCCAAAACGACAGAGAACCCCTACAAATGACCCCATTTTGAAAACTAGACCCCTTAACGAATTCATCTAGTGGTGTACTGCGTATTTTTACCGCACAATTTTTGAATAAATCTAAGCAGTAGGAAAAATTTCAATTTTCATTATTTTGGCAGTTGTATCAATTTAATCGGACGTAAAAACACTATGGGCTGGTCGTTAAGGGGTTAAACCATCGGATGGTTGGCTCTGAGCCAGTCATATATGTATCTCATGGGCTAGAGATGTACCTTGAAGCTTCTAGGGCCCTAACAGGGCTTTCCCCACCATGTGCCATTTATAATACTAGTGTGGCAGGAGAGTGACTAGGAGTACAGTCATTGCCTCTAGGGAGTACTTAGTCTGTCCTGGTATTGTGATGAAGGTAGGTACAACACATAGTGCCATGATAACCTTTGCTGAATTTTTAAGTAATTTATTTGAGAAGGGAATACTTGGCCAAGGAATGTTGGAAAACCCTATTCTAGATGCTCATGGTCTGCTTGTATCTTGTGCGCACTCTTCTCTGAACACACACCCTTAGGGCTAATTCACATGGACATATGTCTCCCAATGTGAAAAATACATGCGTAGTAAGCAGTGCTAAAAGCCCACTGATTTGTCTAGGGCTTCTCACACCAGCGTTTTTTATTCACGTCTGTGGAAAAAAAATTGCAACGTGTCCTATTTTGGTGCGGAATATGCACCTTATCTAGTTTTTGGGGATTTAACAGGCGTAGTAAATGTGCATATGAAAAATACGTGGGACACATACTCCCGTCTGAGTGAGCCCTTAATCTATGGGGGTTTGCCTTTGTTTCCGCAGGAGAAATCAGCTTGTCCAGGCCTGTCTGTTTCCTTCGGGGGTGCTAGGATATTCTACATTAACACATCCTGTCCTCTAAAAAGGGTGTGGAGAATGGGAGTAACTACCCTGTTTCCCCAAAAATAAGAACTACCTACAAAATAAGCTCTACCATTATTTTTCAATGGGGCTTGAAATATAAGCCCTACCCTGAGATCTACCAAGCAAGTTTTTGTCTTTGGCCATAGTCTTAGAAGCTTCAATGTTCAATAGGCCTGTACGTTTACAGTATTCTGGGAGTACAGAGCTGTATTAGTGTTACTGACCAGTACATGAATGCCATGTATTACATAGAAGGCCAATGTCTACCTGAGCGAGAGCTATTGCTTGATGGCATCTCTCCCCTCTGGCTAAGTGGAGTAGGTATCCCATACGGACATGATAATCCTATGGGAAGATCCCTTATTATATTTATTTACTTATTTATTTATTCAGCTTTTCTTCTACTTACAATTCTCGGGGCAAAACTTTTACTCATGACCGTGTGTCAAGTCTGTACCAATGTAGAAGTAGAGGTAAGGAATACTATATGAAATATAATGTTCCCAAAACGTTTTAGCTGAGATCTGTAGTAGAATCATTCCTGTTTATTAAAGTAAACTATGCTATGGGGCTGAAAGGTAAGGAATTGGGGGTAACAGGGAGCTGCTCTTTATACTCACCAGGTTCCTCTTTTCCAGCACTGTGTCTCCGAGAAATCAGAACACGCGCAGCGTGACCCTTTTTAGAAGATAATGCGCATGTGCTCTCTCATTAAACTCTATACGAGAGCGCATGCTTACAGAGCCGTCTGCAGAGTCGTGCTGTCTGCTTCTCCGATTTCTCAGGGTTACAGCGCTGGAATGAGGGACCTGGAGAGTATAAAAAGCACCCCCCCCCCCTCTACAAGTTCCTCCCTCAGCTTTGAGCCCCATAATGTGGGTGCTGATATGTTCCCTTTAACTGGACCTTATCTTTCCCTTTTAGTTTCTGCCTGTTTATGTTCCCTCTGAGGAGGAGGAGAAGGATTATTTTTTATATGCAAACAATGTTCGGGATTACATGGCACAGTATGTAACCAAATCTATATAGGATTGTATTTCATTTTTTGAATTGATCAAAAATATGTATACAATAAAGCGTGTCTCCAAATTTTAAACATTTTGTAGGATATTTACTTAAACCAGCATTTTATACACCAGTCTAAGGCTTCCCTCACACAGCTGAAAAAGCAGCCAAGGATGCTGGAAAAAAAAAAAGCATGTGCCGTCCGGGTCCCGGCCACCGATCTCTGCCACTACTCCGGGCTTCCCCTGCACTGACAAATGATCTATTGCTGTAAACAAGGTTTGAGAACTCGCCTCCAGCAATAGACTGCTGTGATTGCCTGGGACAGCCATGAATGGCTGTGATTGCTTCTCGACGCTGGCTCGATGTCCAATCACAGCAATCTATTGCTGGAGGAGAGTTCTCAAACCTCGCTTACAGCAATAGATCATTTGTCAGTGCAGGGGAAGCCCGGGCCGCTGCCCATTCATTTCAATGGGTGACACAGGGCTGAAAACGTCCCAAAATAGAACATGCAACGCTGTTAAAGCGCAGCGTTGAAGACACAGCGTTTTTAGCCTTGTGTGAGCAGCCCCATTGAAATGTATGGGTGCGTTGTACAGCGTTTAGCGCAGCACTAAAAACTGTACAAAAACACCTGTGTGAGGGAGGTCCAAGGGTCCTTTTACACAAAACGAGTGTCAGGCAAACAATGCCCGACATTCATCCCTGTGGTGCTCGCTCTGCACAGGAGCGAGCATTGCTGGATCGCTGACAGCGCAGCCAGCAGGGAGGCGGGGCAGCTGGAGGAGAGTTCTGCTCACCTCCATTCACTGTAAGCAGCAGACGTTCAGTACTGGACGGCTGCTGCTTACACCGAGAAATGTGTTTGGATTTTAAGCTGCTTAAAAGTGAACAACTGGACGATTCTGATCCAGTCGTTCAGTTTCTGCATGTTTTTACATGGGACAATTATCGTTCAAAACCCTGCGGGAGAACACAAGCTACTTACTAGTATTAAGAGGCACAAGCTACTTACTATTGACATCGTGTGACATTAGGCCGGTCTGTTGGTCGAACTCAGATCTTAGGAACGAAAATGTCCAAGTCACCTAAAAATATGTATGGAATTAGTCTAACGAGTTCTGGATGTGTTCCTTTCCTGCGCAATTACGCAGCGTATCACGCACCTCCTGGCATATCACATGTATATTTGTGCATCCCCATTAACTTCTATGGGGACTTTTGGTGTGCAAAAGTGCCGCAAAATAGAGTATGCTGCATATTTTTTTTTTTGCATGAAATGTAAAGATGCGCACTTGTGAACGAACCCGTCCGTTAGGGCTCTATTCGCTGCATAAATGCGCACACAAACACACCCATCTGAAGCCAGGCTTAAGAGTTCCTTCACATGGACATTTACACGCGTGTGTTAGCATGCGCAAACTTTCTGAGCACAATATGCAGAGAATAAAACCCATTGATTTCAACGGATTGGTTTTCGTTTCCTTTTTTTGCCCAAATGCGAAAAAACCGCTGCATGCTCTACTTTTGTGTGCATTTAAAGTCTGTTAAAAAGAAAGCATAGGTTAGTTTTTAAAAAGCACATTGCACTTACCTGCATCAGCGTTCTGCAGCTTCTTCTATTCTTCTTTTAAAGATGGCGCCGCTGGTCTTCTCCCACGGTGCACCGTGGATTTTCTTCTCCTTCCTTGCGTTCCATTGCCGATTCCAGCCTCCTGATTGGCTGGAATCGGCACACGTGACGGGGCAGAGCTACGATGACGACGCGGTGAGCAGCTCTCCGGCACGAGCGGCCCCATTCACCAGGCAGAAGACCGCACAGCGCAAGCGCGTCTAAAAAAGCAAGAAGCCAGCGAAATTAGACGGAGCCATGGAGACGGGGACGCCAGCAACGGAGCAGGTAAGTGAATAACTTCTGTATGGCTCATATTTAATGCACGATGTATATTACAAAGTGCATTAATATGGCCATACAGAAGTGTATAACCCCACTTGCTTTCGCGAGACAACCCCTTTAAGGCGCAAACAGGCTTGGTCACTAAGAGGTTAATGGGGTCGGCTGCAGCATCGCTGGCTTCATTGAAAGCAATGGCTAAACCTCTGCGGCAGTAATAGTGACTCCCCAGCGATAATTGTGACCCTGAAGGGATGCGAGGCTGTTTTCCAATGAAAACTCTCGCATCCCTGGGGAAATCACATGGTAAGCAGCACGATATGGAGGCGGGATTCACGGCCCCACATCACGCTCGCCCGTGTGAATTGGCCTCAGGGCTCATGTCCACGACCGTGTTTTTATGGAGTATCAAGTGTGCGTTGCATGACACGCAGTGAATGGAGGCAATGAAAGTCAGTGGACATGCTCTATTTCTCTGCACATGATATGCAGCCCTTTTATGGATTGCGTATGATACGCTGTCCATACGCACACATTGCGAGAGGGCAGTGTTTCGATACACATTCCTGCTCTGAACAGAGCGGGAATTTAAAAAAAAAAAAAAATCACACTGCGCATGTCCGTGATGTGAGATTAGTGGGCATGCGCAGTGCTATACTTGCCACATACACGACCTCTGCCGGCAGAGAGTATTGGTTGTAATTTATAAAACACCGCGGGAGACCCACAGTGTATTACGTATACGCCCGTGGACATGAGCCCTAAGGTTGCTTTCACACAGGAGTCTGTTAAAATGCTGCATTTTAAAGCGTTTTCGAACGCCATTTTTAAATGTGTTCAACAGCGTTGTGTAACGCACTCCATCATTACAATGGGTGATATGGGGCATTAAAAAGGGCTGAAACAAACTAAACTAGAGCAGATAGCGTTAGAAAATTGTAGTGTTCGAACGCTCCCTGAGAAGCTCACGAGGTGTGCGGTGATGGTACGGTTATATAAGGGGAGTGTGGTAGTGTTATGCACAGGTCCTTTCCTTAGGGTACTAGTGTATCTTGACGCCACCAGGATTTACTGGAGGAGTCAAGATTGACAGTGGTTGACGCCCCCTGTATCTGATTGGCTGGAACAGCTTGCTCTGCAGCAGGTCCTGTTAGTCCAGTAAGCTGAGGCAGCCGAAATGTTGGGATTCCTTTAGCTCCGTTTATTGCTGATCCGTGCATTGGGACACCTAAAACCCACTCCCCTTGCCCGGCAACAAGAACGGACCCCGCTGCTATGCAAGCCAGCTGAAACACCCTCGTCGTCGGCCCAAAAAAAGAATCCCCGCTTACATTCATGGAGGGCTGCACATATCTTTCTTGTTGGCCCCGCGCAGGAGGCGCGCATTGGTGTAGCTGAACGGGGCTCTCCGGCGGCAGGCAAGAGCAACGCACCCCGCTGTGTGTGACAGCGCTGAGCGGGGTGGCCTTCAGGGAACCCACAGGGCCGTGAAGCGTTCGAAAACGCTTTAAAATGCAGCATTTTAACAGACGCCTGTGTGAAAGCAACCTTAGGGCTCATGTCCACGGGCGTATACGTAATACACTGTGGGTCTCCCATGGTGTTTTACAAATTACAACCAATACTCTCTGCCGGCAGAGGTCGTGTATGTGGCAAGTATAGCACTGCGCATGCCCACTAATCTCACATCACGGACATGCACAGTGTGATTTTTTTTTTTTTAATTCCCGCTCTGTTCAGAGCAGGAATGTGTATCGAAACACTGCCCTCTCGCAATGTGTGCGTATGGACAGCGTATCATACGCAACCCATAAAAGGGCTGCATGTCATGTGCAGAGAAATAGAGCATGTCCACTGACTTTCATTGCCTCCATTCACTGCGTGTCATGCAACGCACCCTTGATACTCCGTAAAAACACGGTCGTGGACATGAGCCCTGAGGCCAATTCACACGGGCGAGCGTGATGTGGGGCCGTGAATCCCGCCTCCATATCGCGCTGCTTACCATGTGATTTCCCCAGGGATGCGAGAGTTTTCATTGGAAAACAGCCTTGCATCCCTTCAGGGTCACAATTATCGCTGGGGGGTCACTATTACTGCCGCAGAGGTTTAGCCATTGCTTTCAATGAAGCCGACGATGCTGCAGCCGACCCCATTAACCTCTTAGTGACCAAGCCTGTTTGCGCCTTAAAGGGGTTGTCTCGCGAAAGCAAGTGGGGTTATACACTTCTGTATGGCCATATTAATGCACTTTGTAATGTACATCGTGCATTAAATATGAGCCATACAGAAGTTATTCACTTACCTGCTCCGTTGCTGGCGTCCCCGTCTCCATGGCTCCGTCTAATTTCGCTGGCTTCTTGCTTTTTTAGACGCGCTTGCGCTGTGTGGTCTTCTGCCTGGTGAATGGGGCCGCTCGTGCCGGAGAGCTGCTCACCGCGTCGCCATCGTAGCTCCGCCCCGTCACGTGTGCCGATTCCAGCCAATCAGGAGGCTGGAATCGGCAATGGAACGCAAGGAAGGAGAAGAAAATCCACGGTGCACCCTGGGAGAAGACCCGCGGTCCACCGTGGGAGAAGACCAGCGGCGCCATCTTTAAAAGAAGAATAGAAGAAGCTGCAGAACGCTGATGCAGGTAAGTGCAATGTGCTTTTTAAAAACTAACCTATACTTTCTTTTTAACAGACTTTAAATGCACACAAAAGTAGAGCATGCAACGGTTTTTTCGCATTTGGGCAAAAAAAGGAAACGAAAACCAATCCGTTGAAATCAATGGGTTTTATTCTCTGCATATTGTGCTCAGAAAGTTTGCGCATGCTAACACACGCGTGTAAATGTCCATGTGAAGGAACTCCTAAGCCTGGCTTCACATGGGTGTGTTTGTGTGCGCATTTATGCAGCGAATAGAGCCCTAACGAACGGGTTCGTTCACAAGTGCGCATCTTTACATTTCACGCAAAAAAAAAATATGCAGCATACTCTATTTTGCGGCACTTTTGCACACCAAAAGTCCCCATAGAAGTCAATGGGGATGCACAAATATACATGTGATATGCCAGGAGGTGCGTGATACGCTGCGTAATTGCGCAGGAAAGGAACACATCCAGAACTCGTTAGACTAATTCCATACATATTTTTAGGTGACTTGGACATTTTTGTTCCTAAGATCTGCGTTCGACCAACAGACCGGCCTAATGTCACACGATGTCAATAGTAAGTAGCTTGTGCCTCTTAATACTAGTAAGTAGCTTGTGTTCTCCCGCGGGGTTTTGAACGATAATTGTCCCATGTAGAAACATGCAGAAACTGAACGACTGGATCAGAATCGTCCAGTTGTTCACTTTTAAGCAGCTTAAAATCCAAACACATTTCTCGGTGTAAGCAGCAGCCGTCCAGTACTGAACGTCTGCTGCTTACAGTGAATGGAGGTGAGCAGGGGGCAGAACTCTCCTCCAGCTGCCCCGCCTCCCTGCTGGCTGCGCTGTCAGCGATCCAGCAATGCTCGCTCCTGTGCAGAGCGAGCACCACAGGGATGAATGTCGGGCAAGCTCTGATTGTCTGAGACAGTCAATGAATGGCTGTGATTGGGCATCGAGCCATTGCCGAGAACCAATCACAGCAGTCTATTGCTGGAGGCGAGTTCTCAAACCTTGCTTACAGCAATAGATCCTTTGTCAGTGCAGGGGAAGCCCAGAGTAGCGGCAGAGATCGGTGGCCGGGACCCGGACGGCACCTGCTTTTTTTTTTTTCCAGCATCCTTGGCTGCTTTTTCAGCTGTGTGAGGGAAGCCTTAGACTAGTGTATAAAATGCTGGTTTAAGTAAATATCCTACAAAATGTTTAAAATTTGGAGACGCGCTTTATTGTATACATATTTTTGATCAATTCAAAAAATGAAATACAATCCTATATAGATTTGGTTACATACCATGCCATGTAATCCCGAACATTGTTTGCATATAAAAATAATCCTTCTCCTCCTCCTCAGAGGGAACATAAACAGGCAGAAACTAAAAGGGAAAGATAAGGTCCAGTTAAAGGGAACATATCAGCACCCACATTATGGGGCTCAAAGCTGAGGGAGGAACTTGTGTGACGGCCGCCGGGTCACAACCCTTTCCTGTCATTTTTGTATGTAAAATGCAGAAAGATGAGGTGAGAAACACCCTTATGAGAACGAACCTCTGGAGATCACAGGGAGCCGTGCGTACATTGCCTTGTCAGGAAGCGCGGAATGAAAGCAGCCGTGCGAGACAATGGCGCGACTGCGCACGTGCGAACCCGGCACACGACTGCGCATGCAGCTATCCTGGAGATAGCTATAGTCTATGGAATATACACGGGCTTTAGCCTTGGCAGTCGTCGTCTTTAAAATCTATGTATAGCTACCTCCCATGCTGTCCATTGGTTTCTACAGTAACATTGCAGCGCCCTCTATTGGTTTTACAGAAACGTGCTGCACCTATGCTCCCTTTAATAAATGATCCCCAAATAGGGGACGTATCAGATGCAACACGCTCAGGCAGCACTCCGGGCGCACCCACAATGCTCTGAGGGAGCTGGAAGACCTTTGCATAGCCCCACCCAACGCTTTCTCAACCGCGCCATATCCGTAATGGCCTGTACAATACACTGAATACACTATCAAACACAGAAAAACTGGAGAAAAAGACAAACCTCTAATAAATGGAGGCAAAATACTAAGTGATCAAAAGTATGGACCCAAAATGGGGCAAAAAGGTCGTCACGTAGAAAGCAAGGCCTCACCTACCTCTGACCGGGGAAGATGCAGAAGTTATGGGATGCTGAATGCAGGGATGGGAAAAGAACTTCCAAAACCAAGCGTTGTGTTTGATATGGAGATAATCTGCCCCCCGCAGGACACAATGTATCCGGGCATTAATGCTGGAATACATCATAGGCATCGAGAGATGGGAAAATAAGAACTACACTTCACCAGGCCTCATATGGCCATGTTCTCAAGGGGCTTCCAAGAAATACATTGACCCCTGAGCCGTGGGGAAGGGGGGGACAAACACAGGGCAGTCAGAATATGACAGTCATGGGACCAGCCCTCCGGAACAGGACCAATGCTCTCTATAGGTGCCAGGAGCAGAAGAATGATGATGTCATCATCCGGCTCCACTACATACATACATACATACATACACGCACGCACGTACATACACGCACGCACGTACATACACACACGCACGTACATACACACACGCAGCTGATGACGAGTGCGCACCGCTGCCACTTCAGTCTATGCCAGACGCAGCACCGTACATTTCCGGCTGTACACGCCTACATAGGATTGCATTTCAATACGCAATCCTATGCAGAAGGCCGTGGTTTGTCTACGCGAAATCACGCGCAGAAAACAAACCGCGCCATGCTCTAATTCTGTGCGGGGTTCGCAGAGCCCAGGACATAAACGTCACTCGCTGGCTGCCGGCTCTGCGCATGCGCCGTCTGCTGGCACAGGAGTCAGAGCTGCGGGAGCGGGCGAGTTCCGCACTGCTCTCTGCAGGCGCTCAGGTCGGGTCCCGTTGCGAGCAGCTGGATGCGACACGGCCGTCTGCAGGCGGCCTTAGGCCTCATGTCCACTAGAAAAATACAATCCGCGTAGAATCAGGCGTCACGCGCTCGATTGCCCATGCGCGCTGAGGCGTCATGCGGGACTCCGAAACCGGAAGTATTGGGGTCTCTTGGGGCCGCCGTGACGGGCTCCGCCCCGGAATTCCATGGCAGAGCCCGTCACAGCCATGTGCAGCCGGCTTTACAGCGTGGGTAATCAGGAGTCTGAAAACATAAATAAGGTAAAACAAAAAAACAAATTCAAATCACGTTTTATTATTTATTAAAAATGTGGATTTTACACCAAGTGTCATTCCCTGATTAACCAAAGGCCGCTGTGTTTGGGTATCTTTTCTGTTTACTCAATCGGTGTAAAATATTGCGCAGTTTTTCAGGATCCTCCGTCATAATTCTTTGAAAGAAAAAGCTTATAAAAAAAAAAAAAAGTCACAGGCAAAAAGCAGTCCAATAGCCCTAAACAATATTGTTAAAGGGGTGTTCGAGGCTATCGCTCTTCATGACTGCGAAAGCTTCTTCCCAGGAGCGTGGGCGCAATACACTCGGCGGCACGAAGCGCAATTGTGCCTCGAGGAGAGCGATCCCTTGGCCGGCTTTACCGATACCACGCTACACAGCAGATGAAAGATATGTTTTTTTTTCAGACAGCATTCGCTAGTTGTTACCATGTACGTCAGGCGCAAACAGAGCTGTAAGTCACGGATGAGAATAACGGAGGAAAAGATTCCTGAAAGTCGCCCAAAGAAAATATGGCGGAGCGAGAAAACCAAACTAAAACGACGCAGACAGTTCTCAGCGAGGCACAGGATTTACTGAATGTAAAACTATTCGTCTGCAATACACCCCCCCCATATGAAATAGAGGAAAATGCACAGAAAAGTTGAATATCTATATATCTCTCTATAGGGGCCACAACAGCCATGATTATACAAGAGGCTTCTGTACCGCAATGCCTCATCAGTTACAGTAGTGATCACAGGTAATGACAAGCAGGGACACCTGTTGTCATGGCAACCAATCGGCCCGCCACGATTACAAGGGCCAGACGACATAACATAGGGAGCACGCTTCCTCGGGGAATCCTCTACTTGCTTACATCTCAACAGAATGTAGGAGTTTAATAGTAGGGATCGCTATCCTTATGTACCCCGCTGTAGCAGTGGGAAGCCCGCTATCGGATGGTGTGAGCTCAGCTTCTGATCCCACGCCATCCACATGATGTACGGCCTATAATGGAGGGAACACCCGTTGGATTTCAGTGCACAACTAAATAAATTCCAGGCCCCATTGCCCACTTGTGCGGAAAAAAAAATTTACTTTCTAAAAATAATCCCCCTCTACAACCCCCCTCCCCCCTGCCATCCCCAATTTTCAGCATTCCCTAAATCTTAGATAAAAGTAATAATGTAAACTGCGTTTTACCCAATCAGGTTGCTGGGAATTACCTATTGAGGCAGAAGTGGGTAAGAAAAAGTTAATATGCATGCCAGACCATGCTGACCAGAAGAGGAGCATCAGCTTTCAGGAGGAGGAGCTAAGTATGTGGGTCTTGGGAGGGGCACTGTGCGATGTCACTACTGCACTGGGGGGCCACTGTGGGGTATCACTACTGCACTGGGGGGTGTCACTACTGCACTGGGTGGCCGCTGGGGGGTGTCACTACTGCGCTGGGGGGTGTCACTACTGCACTGGGGGGGCGTCACTACTGCACTGGAGGCCGCTGGGGGGTGTCCCTAATGCACTGGGGGCCACTGGGGGGTGTCACTACTGCACTGGGTGGCCGCTGGGGGGCGTCACTACTGCACTGGGGGGCGTCACTACTGCACTGGGGGGGGCGTCACTACTGCACTGGGGGGGGCGTCACTACTGCACTGGGGGGGGCGTCACTACTGCTCTGGGGGCCGCTGGGGGGTGTCCCTAATGCACTGGGGGCCGCTGGGGGGTGTCATTACTGCACTGGATGGCCGCTGGGGGGTGTCACTACTGCACTGGGGGGGGCGTCACTACTGCACCGGGGGGGCATCACTACTGCAATAGGGGCCGCTGGGGGGTGTCCCTAATGCACTGGGGGTCGCTGGGGGGTGTCCCTAATGCACTGGGGGCCGCTGGGGGGTGTCACTACTGCACTGGGGGGTGTCACTACTGCACTGGGGGGCTAAGTATGTGGGTCTCGGGAGGGGCACTGTGCGGTGTCACTACTACACTGGGGGGCCACTCTGGGGGAAAAGAAACCATTCATTTGGACGGCTTAATGCACACGAGTTTTTGACACGGATTTTGACATAGTTTTTAGAAGCGGGATTCACCGTGAAAAATTTTACAGTGATTCTGCGGTGTGAACAGACCATAATGCCCATGAACGTATCCCTAAACAGCATTTCATACGCAGCCTATACAAATGTATCGGGCTTACACTGCATACCGGTAGTACATGGGGAAATAGAGCATGCTGCCATCTATTTCTCGTGCGTATCGATATGCAGTGTCTACACACACATGTGTAAGATCAGTGAAAGTCCATTGACTCCATTCAGCATGTATCACACAGCCGTGCAAAACACGTGTAAGACAGTGAAAACAGTTGTGGACATGAGCCCGTAGACCGATAGACCGAGTTCTCTGCATGGCTTATTCTTGTGCAAGAATCGGCCATTATTTTCTGTGGGAGTGTAAAAATAAACACATTGCAATCACATGTTGTGCAGTTTACATGAGTCCATGAGGGTTTTTTAATGCAGGTTGCTATGGGGACCACATGGAAAAAAAGAACCAAGGAAGTGCGAAGCAGAGAAAAACGTACGGGAAAAAAACCCAGCATGTCCTATCTTTGGGTGATCTGAGACTTATACTTCATGGTGCTGTTCCTTTAAGTTACTGACAGACACTCCCTGCATGTAACCGCGCCGCCACCACACTCCCTGCACGTAACCAAGCCGTCACCACTCTCCCCGCACGTAACCCCTCCGTCACCACACTCTCTGCATGTAACCCCACCGTCACCACACTCTCTGCATGTAACCCCACCGTCTCCACACTCCCTGCATGTAACCGTACCGTCACCACATTCCCTGCATGTAACCCCACCGTCGCCACATTTCCCTCATAAAAACCCACTTCTCTCGCGTAACCATAACACCACCACACTCCCCTTATATAACTGTACCATCACCACACACCTCGTGTAACCCCACATAGGAATGTATATAAGAAAGATGGAGAGACCACACCATTCCCTGACTCACTTACACCCTAGGTGTCTCCACACACTTTTTGGGTGCTCACCTTAAGGAGATAGGACACCGCTTATAATCCACATCATAGGCCCCTCACAGACTAAGCCAGAAGCCTGCTGCACACCTCCCCACCCATCACAATTGTGGGGTGCATTAAAACCGCTTTACCATGCGTTCAAAAGTGCTGCTCAAAATTGAGGTAAAAAACCCACGATTTTAAGCTGTGTTTTCTGAACGCACGTCTTAGAGCAGCCTTAGGCCCCGTGCACACGGGCGGAAATTCCGCTGCCGGATTTCCCGCAGAATTTCCACCCATGGAAGCTGCCATAGGATTGCTCTATTTCTGTGCGGGGTTCGCAGAGCCCCGCACAGAAACGTCACTCGCCGGCCGCTGGCACCTGTCTGCGCATTTAGGACGGCAACTCCCAGAGCCTAGAAGTTTGTATGATCTAGAGGCTCAGTCACAGCAAATGTGGACACATAATACCATATGGAACATGTATGCCTATCTCCTTAAAGTGAGTCAGGGAATAGTGGGGTCTCTCCATCTTTCTTATATACATTCCTATGTGGGGTTACACAAGGTGTGTGGTGATGGTACGGTTATATAAGGGGAGTGTGGTAGTGTTATGCACAGGTCCTTTCCTTAGGGTACTAGTGTATCTTGACGCCACCAGGATTTACTGGAGGAGTCAAGATTGACAGTGGTTGACGCCCCCTGTATCTGATTGGCTGGAACAGCTTGCTCTGCAGCAGGTCCTGTTAGTCCAGTAAGCTGAGGCAGCCGAAATGTTGGGATTCCTTTAGCTCCGTTTATTGCTGATCAGTGCATTGGGACACCTAAAACCCACTCCCCTTGCCCGGCAACAAGAACGGACCCCGCTGCTATGCAAGCCAGCTGAAACACCCTCGTCGTCGGCCCAAAAAAAGAATCCCCGCTTACATTCATGGAGGGCTGCACATATCTTTCTTGTTGGCCCCGCGCAGGAGGCGCGCATTGGTGTAGCTGAACGGGGCTCTCCGGCGGCAGGCAAGAGCAACGCACCCCGCTGTGTGTGACAGCGCTGAGCGGGGTGGCCTTCAGGGAACCCACAGGGCCGTGAAGCACGTTTCCCGGCGGCGGGGCTGAAGGGCCGCAGGTGGATTTGCCGTGGCCTAACACTGGACGGAACTTCCGCGACAGATCCGCCCTGTGTGAACCCAGCCTTCTGATCACGGGATATTTGCTAAAATTTTTTTTACTAAAGCACTGGTGAGATGCGGTGAACTAGACCGATCTGCACCAAATTCAGCACATGGGTCAATCGGGGGCTTTGGAAGGTTACAGGCTGTGTATCGGCTCTCCAGAACCAAGACTCCAAAATAACGGGAGAGACGCGGCCAAACGACTGTTACACTAGCTGCCCATTTGTGCAGAAGCTCCAATAACTCACCAGCAATGTTCTAGAAGTAGATTACTGATTAAATACTTTAAAAAACTGTCTTTGTTGCCCCTAGCAACCAGGGGGGCTTTCATTGTTGCAAACTGCTCTAGTAAAAGCAAAGTTGCCCTGTGATTGGTTGCTGCGGACAACAGAGTTTTTCTTGTAGCTAGTTCTAATAAATGAGGCCTACTGTATATCAAACCAATGCTAGGTATTAGTGTACCTTGACGCCACCGGAAGCAAGGGGTTTGACAGGAAGAGGGAGGGGAGCGGAAGAAGACCAGAGACGAGAGACACGAGGAGAAGAAGGAAGATAGGAGCCGAGAAGACGAGCAGCAGAAAGAAAGAAAGCAACAGAAGACAGAAAATTGAGCAAGATCAGCAAAAGATCAGGACAGCGAAAAGAAGGCGAAATTCAGCAAAAGATCAGGACAGCGAAAAGAAGGCAAAATTCGCTTCAAGCGGCGAAAGCAAGCAAGAAGAGGGAGAGTGTGCCAGAGTGGTCCGTGGAAGCAAGAAGACCCAAGACTGAGGATGGAAGATTTGCGGCTACAGATTCAAGAAGCAATCCAGCGGGATGGCGCCGAGTGGCTGGAGGAGTTAATCGCCAGCTGCAGGTTGGGATCGGAGTCGGGGAGGCCACTCGAGCCAGCAGCAAGGGAGCCGGTATCCGGAGAGGAAGCAGCACAAGAGGGGGATGCCGGGCGAGGCCGCCCGAAGCGAAGAAACCCCCCCTTCCCCCCGGCGCGACTCAGCCCGAGTCCCGCTGCAAAGAGAGGCGGTCGTAAGAGCAGTCGCGGCGGCGAGAGGCCGCAAGGAGCAGGACGCGCCATGAGGTTTTTGGCGCCAAATTCAAACCGGGTGTCGGGGAGAGCGCCGGGACCGGTGCCCATCGTGAAATCTCCAGGCTTTCAGCTACGTTTGCTAGCCAGCAACAGGGAGATTTTAAATTACCCCGGCAATCTGGGGTAAGGTCCGCGGATAAATCCGGGGGCTTTAGGTATGTAATTTCATCTCCACTCACGGATATGAGGAAAGATGAAATTTTAAAGTTTTTAACTGTTTACTTGGATAACGGCAATAGCGTGACTGGGGGTCACTCGGGCAGCTGACAACAAGGAGCTGTCATGTCCACAGCCCCCAGGGCTGTAATCCTCAGCATGAGCATGTTTTTATGGCTGTGGGGATTAAAAACACTATAGGGCGGTCAATAAGGGGTTAAGGAGCAAACAGACTTTGTCACTAAGGCCTCTTTCACACAGAATGTTTTTTACAGCATTTAGCGTGGTTTGTGAAAAGCCGCAAAAAAACCCACTGATTGATCACAATGGAGCTTCTCAGGGAGCGTTCGAACACTACAATTTTCTAACGCTATCTGCTCTAGTTTAGTTTGTTTCAGCCCTTCTTAATGCCCCATATCACCCATTGTAATGATGGAGTGCGTTACACAATGCTGTTGAACACATTTAAAAATGGCGTTCGAAAACGCTTTAAAATGCAGCATTTTAACAGACGCCTGTGTGAAAGCAACCTTAGGGCTCATGTCCACGGGCGTATACGTAATACACTGTGGGTCTCCCATGGTGTTTTACAAATTACAACCAATACTCTCTGCCGGCAGAGGTCGTGTATGTGGCAAGTATAGCACTGCGCATGCCCACTAATCTCACATCACGGACATGCACAGTGTGATTTTTTTTTTTTTAATTCCCGCTCTGTTCAGAGCAGGAATGTGTATCGAAACACTGCCCTCTCGCAATGTGTGCGTATGGACAGCGTATCATACGCAACCCATAAAAGGGCTGCATGTCATGTGCAGAGAAATAGAGCATGTCCACTGACTTTCATTGCCTCCATTCACTGCGTGTCATGCAACGCACCCTTGATACTCCGTAAAAACACGGTCGTGGACATGAGCCCTGAGGCCAATTCACACGGGCGAGCGTGATGTGGGGCCGTGAATCCCGCCTCCATATCGCGCTGCTTACCATGTGATTTCCCCAGGGATGCGAGAGTTTTCATTGGAAAACAGCCTTGCATCCCTTCAGGGTCACAATTATCGCTGGGGGGTCACTATTACTGCCGCAGAGGTTTAGCCATTGCTTTCAATGAAGCCGACGATGCTGCAGCCGACCCCATTAACCTCTTAGTGACCAAGCCTGTTTGCGCCTTAAAGGGGTTGTCTCGCGAAAGCAAGTGGGGTTATACACTTCTGTATGGCCATATTAATGCACTTTGTAATGTACATCGTGCATTAAATATGAGCCATACAGAAGTTATTCACTTACCTGCTCCGTTGCTGGCGTCCCCGTCTCCATGGCTCCGTCTAATTTCGCTGGCTTCTTGCTTTTTTAGACGCGCTTGCGCTGTGTGGTCTTCTGCCTGGTGAATGGGGCCGCTCGTGCCGGAGAGCTGCTCACCGCGTCGCCATCGTAGCTCCGCCCCGTCACGTGTGCCGATTCCAGCCAATCAGGAGGCTGGAATCGGCAATGGAACGCAAGGAAGGAGAAGAAAATCCACGGTGCACCCTGGGAGAAGACCCGCGGTCCACCGTGGGAGAAGACCAGCGGCGCCATCTTTAAAAGAAGAATAGAAGAAGCTGCAGAACGCTGATGCAGGTAAGTGCAATGTGCTTTTTAAAAACTAACCTATACTTTCTTTTTAACAGACTTTAAATGCACACAAAAGTAGAGCATGCAACGGTTTTTTCGCATTTGGGCAAAAAAAGGAAACGAAAACCAATCCGTTGAAATCAATGGGTTTTATTCTCTGCATATTGTGCTCAGAAAGTTTGCGCATGCTAACACACGCGTGTAAATGTCCATGTGAAGGAACTCTTAAGCCTGGCTTCACATGGGTGTGTTTGTGTGCGCATTTATGCAGCGAATAGAGCCCTAACGAACGGGTTCGTTCACAAGTGCGCATCTTTACATTTCACGCAAAAAAAAAATATGCAGCATACTCTATTTTGCGGCACTTTTGCACACCAAAAGTCCCCATAGAAGTCAATGGGGATGCACAAATATACATGTGATATGCCAGGAGGTGCGTGATACGCTGCGTAATTGCGCAGGAAAGGAACACATCCAGAACTCGTTAGACTAATTCCATACATATTTTTAGGTGACTTGGACATTTTTGTTCCTAAGATCTGCGTTCGACCAACAGACCGGCCTAATGTCACACGATGTCAATAGTAAGTAGCTTGTGCCTCTTAATACTAGTAAGTAGCTTGTGTTCTCCCGCGGGGTTTTGAACGATAATTGTCCCATGTAGAAACATGCAGAAACTGAACGACTGGATCAGAATCGTCCAGTTGTTCACTTTTAAGCAGCTTAAAATCCAAACACATTTCTCGGTGTAAGCAGCAGCCGTCCAGTACTGAACGTCTGCTGCTTACAGTGAATGGAGGTGAGCAGGGGGCAGAACTCTCCTCCAGCTGCCCCGCCTCCCTGCTGGCTGCGCTGTCAGCGATCCAGCAATGCTCGCTCCTGTGCAGAGCGAGCACCACAGGGATGAATGTCGGGCAAGCTCTGATTGTCTGAGACAGTCAATGAATGGCTGTGATTGGGCATCGAGCCATTGCCGAGAACCAATCACAGCAGTCTATTGCTGGAGGCGAGTTCTCAAACCTTGCTTACAGCAATAGATCCTTTGTCAGTGCAGGGGAAGCCCAGAGTAGCGGCAGAGATCGGTGGCCGGGACCCGGACGGCACCTGCTTTTTTTTTTTTCCAGCATCCTTGGCTGCTTTTTCAGCTGTGTGAGGGAAGCCTTAGACTAGTGTATAAAATGCTGGTTTAAGTAAATATCCTACAAAATGTTTAAAATTTGGAGACGCGCTTTATTGTATACATATTTTTGATCAATTCAAAAAATGAAATACAATCCTATATAGATTTGGTTACATACCATGCCATGTAATCCCGAACATTGTTTGCATATAAAAATAATCCTTCTCCTCCTCCTCAGAGGGAACATAAACAGGCAGAAACTAAAAGGGAAAGATAAGGTCCAGTTAAAGGGAACATATCAGCACCCACATTATGGGGCTCAAAGCTGAGGGAGGAACTTGTGTGACGGCCGCCGGGTCACAACCCTTTCCTGTCATTTTTGTATGTAAAATGCAGAAAGATGAGGTGAGAAACACCCTTATGAGAACGAACCTCTGGAGATCACAGGGAGCCGTGCGTACATTGCCTTGTCAGGAAGCGCGGAATGAAAGCAGCCGTGCGAGACAATGGCGCGACTGCGCACGTGCGAACCCGGCACACGACTGCGCATGCAGCTATCCTGGAGATAGCTATAGTCTATGGAATATACACGGGCTTTAGCCTTGGCAGTCGTCGTCTTTAAAATCTATGTATAGCTACCTCCCATGCTGTCCATTGGTTTCTACAGTAACATTGCAGCGCCCTCTATTGGTTTTACAGAAACGTGCTGCACCTATGCTCCCTTTAATAAATGATCCCCAAATAGGGGACGTATCAGATGCAACACGCTCAGGCAGCACTCTGGGCGCACCCACAATGCTCTGAGGGAGCTGGAAGACCTTTGCATAGCCCCACCCAACGCTTTCTCAACCGCGCCATATCCGTAATGGCCTGTACAATACACTGAATACACTATCAAACACAGAAAAACTGGAGAAAAAGACAAACCTCTAATAAATGGAGGCAAAATACTAAGTGATCAAAAGTATGGACCCAAAATGGGGCAAAAAGGTCGTCACGTAGAAAGCAAGGCCTCACCTACCTCTGACCGGGGAAGATGCAGAAGTTATGGGATGCTGAATGCAGGGATGGGAAAAGAACTTCCAAAACCAAGCGTTGTGTTTGATATGGAGATAATCTGCCCCCCGCAGGACACAATGTATCCGGGCATTAATGCTGGAATACATCATAGGCATCGAGAGATGGGAAAATAAGAACTACACTTCACCAGGCCTCATATGGCCATGTTCTCAAGGGGCTTCCAAGAAATACATTGACCCCTGAGCCGTGGGGAAGGGGGGGACAAACACAGGGCAGTCAGAATATGACAGTCATGGGACCAGCCCTCCGGAACAGGACCAATGCTCTCTATAGGTGCCAGGAGCAGAAGAATGATGATGTCATCATCCGGCTCCACTACATACATACATACATACATACACGCACGCACGTACATACACGCACGCACGTACATACACACACGCACGTACATACACACACGCAGCTGATGACGAGTGCGCACCGCTGCCACTTCAGTCTATGCCAGACGCAGCACCGTACATTTCCGGCTGTACACGCCTACATAGGATTGCATTTCAATACGCAATCCTATGCAGAAGGCCGTGGTTTGTCTACGCGAAATCACGCGCAGAAAACAAACCGCGCCATGCTCTAATTCTGTGCGGGGTTCGCAGAGCCCAGGACATAAACGTCACTCGCTGGCTGCCGGCTCTGCGCATGCGCCGTCTGCTGGCACAGGAGTCAGAGCTGCGGGAGCGGGCGAGTTCCGCACTGCTCTCTGCAGGCGCTCAGGTCGGGTCCCGTTGCGAGCAGCTGGATGCGACACGGCCGTCTGCAGGCGGCCTTAGGCCTCATGTCCACTAGAAAAATACAATCCGCGTAGAATCAGGCGTCACGCGCTCGATTGCCCATGCGCGCTGAGGCGTCATGCGGGACTCCGAAACCGGAAGTATTGGGGTCTCTTGGGGCCGCCGTGACGGGCTCCGCCCCGGAATTCCATGGCAGAGCCCGTCACAGCCATGTGCAGCCGGCTTTACAGCGTGGGTAATCAGGAGTCTGAAAACATAAATAAGGTAAAACAAAAAAACAAATTCAAATCACGTTTTATTATTTATTAAAAATGTGGATTTTACACCAAGTGTCATTCCCTGATTAACCAAAGGCCGCTGTGTTTGGGTATCTTTTCTGTTTACTCAATCGGTGTAAAATATTGCGCAGTTTTTCAGGATCCTCCGTCATAATTCTTTGAAAGAAAAAGCTTATAAAAAAAAAAAAAAGTCACAGGCAAAAAGCAGTCCAATAGCCCTAAACAATATTGTTAAAGGGGTGTTCGAGGCTATCGCTCTTCATGACTGCGAAAGCTTCTTCCCAGGAGCGTGGGCGCAATACACTCGGCGGCACGAAGCGCAATTGTGCCTCGAGGAGAGCGATCCCTTGGCCGGCTTTACCGATACCACGCTACACAGCAGATGAAAGATATGTTTTTTTTTCAGACAGCATTCGCTAGTTGTTACCATGTACGTCAGGCGCAAACAGAGCTGTAAGTCACGGATGAGAATAACGGAGGAAAAGATTCCTGAAAGTCGCCCAAAGAAAATATGGCGGAGCGAGAAAACCAAACTAAAACGACGCAGACAGTTCTCAGCGAGGCACAGGATTTACTGAATGTAAAACTATTCGTCTGCAATACACCCCCCCCATATGAAATAGAGGAAAATGCACAGAAAAGTTGAATATCTATATATCTCTCTATAGGGGCCACAACAGCCATGATTATACAAGAGGCTTCTGTACCGCAATGCCTCATCAGTTACAGTAGTGATCACAGGTAATGACAAGCAGGGACACCTGTTGTCATGGCAACCAATCGGCCCGCCACGATTACAAGGGCCAGACGACATAACATAGGGAGCACGCTTCCTCGGGGAATCCTCTACTTGCTTACATCTCAACAGAATGTAGGAGTTTAATAGTAGGGATCGCTATCCTTATGTACCCCGCTGTAGCAGTGGGAAGCCCGCTATCGGATGGTGTGAGCTCAGCTTCTGATCCCACGCCATCCACATGATGTACGGCCTATAATGGAGGGAACACCCGTTGGATTTCAGTGCACAACTAAATAAATTCCAGGCCCCATTGCCCACTTGTGCGGAAAAAAAAATTTACTTTCTAAAAATAATCCCCCTCTACAACCCCCCTCCCCCCTGCCATCCCCAATTTTCAGCATTCCCTAAATCTTAGATAAAAGTAATAATGTAAACTGCGTTTTACCCAATCAGGTTGCTGGGAATTACCTATTGAGGCAGAAGTGGGTAAGAAAAAGTTAATATGCATGCCAGACCATGCTGACCAGAAGAGGAGCATCAGCTTTCAGGAGGAGGAGCTAAGTATGTGGGTCTTGGGAGGGGCACTGTGCGATGTCACTACTGCACTGGGGGGCCACTGTGGGGTATCACTACTGCACTGGGGGGTGTCACTACTGCACTGGGTGGCCGCTGGGGGGTGTCACTACTGCGCTGGGGGGTGTCACTACTGCACTGGGGGGGCGTCACTACTGCACTGGAGGCCGCTGGGGGGTGTCCCTAATGCACTGGGGGCCACTGGGGGGTGTCACTACTGCACTGGGTGGCCGCTGGGGGGCGTCACTACTGCACTGGGGGGGGCGTCACTACTGCACTGGGGGGGGCGTCACTACTGCACTGGGGGGGGCGTCACTACTGCACTGGGGGGGGCGTCACTACTGCTCTGGGGGCCGCTGGGGGGTGTCCCTAATGCACTGGGGGCCGCTGGGGGGTGTCATTACTGCACTGGATGGCCGCTGGGGGGTGTCACTACTGCACTGGGGGGGGCGTCACTACTGCACCGGGGGGGCATCACTACTGCAATAGGGGCCACTGGGGGGTGTCCCTAATGCACTGGGGGTCGCTGGGGGGTGTCCCTAATGCACTGGGGGCCGCTGGGGGGTGTCACTACTGCACTGGGGGGTGTCACTACTGCACTGGGGGGCTAAGTATGTGGGTCTCGGGAGGGGCACTGTGCGGTGTCACTACTACACTGGGGGGCCACTCTGGGGGAAAAGAAACCATTCATTTGGACGGCTTAATGCACACGAGTTTTTGACACGGATTTTGACATAGTTTTTAGAAGCGGGATTCACCGTGAAAAATTTTACAGTGATTCTGCGGTGTGAACAGACCATAATGCCCATGAACGTATCCCTAAACAGCATTTCATACGCAGCCTATACAAATGTATCGGGCTTACACTGCATACCGGTAGTACATGGGGAAATAGAGCATGCTGCCATCTATTTCTCGTGCGTATCGATATGCAGTGTCTACACACACATGTGTAAGATCAGTGAAAGTCCATTGACTCCATTCAGCATGTATCACACAGCCGTGCAAAACACGTGTAAGACAGTGAAAACAGTTGTGGACATGAGCCCGTAGACCGATAGACCGAGTTCTCTGCATGGCTTATTCTTGTGCAAGAATCGGCCATTATTTTCTGTGGGAGTGTAAAAATAAACACATTGCAATCACATGTTGTGCAGTTTACATGAGTCCATGAGGGTTTTTTAATGCAGGTTGCTATGGGGACCACATGGAAAAAAAGAACCAAGGAAGTGCGAAGCAGAGAAAAACGTACGGGAAAAAAACCCAGCATGTCCTATCTTTGGGTGATCTGAGACTTATACTTCATGGTGCTGTTCCTTTAAGTTACTGACAGACACTCCCTGCATGTAACCGCGCCGCCACCACACTCCCTGCACGTAACCAAGCCGTCACCACTCTCCCCGCACGTAACCCCTCCGTCACCACACTCTCTGCATGTAACCCCACCGTCACCACACTCTCTGCATGTAACCCCACCGTCTCCACACTCCCTGCATGTAACCGTACCGTCACCACATTCCCTGCATGTAACCCCACCGTCGCCACATTTCCCTCATAAAAACCCACTTCTCTCGCGTAACCATAACACCACCACACTCCCCTTATATAACTGTACCATCACCACACACCTCGTGTAACCCCACATAGGAATGTATATAAGAAAGATGGAGAGACCACACCATTCCCTGACTCACTTACACCCTAGGTGTCTCCACACACTTTTTGGGTGCTCACCTTAAGGAGATAGGACACCGCTTATAATCCACATCATAGGCCCCTCACAGACTAAGCCAGAAGCCTGCTGCACACCTCCCCACCCATCACAATTGTGGGGTGCATTAAAACCGCTTTACCATGCGTTCAAAAGTGCTGCTCAAAATTGAGGTAAAAAACCCACGATTTTAAGCTGTGTTTTCTGAACGCACGTCTTAGAGCAGCCTTAGGCCCCGTGCACACGGGCGGAAATTCCGCTGCCGGATTTCCCGCAGAATTTCCACCCATGGAAGCTGCCATAGGATTGCTCTATTTCTGTGCGGGGTTCGCAGAGCCCCGCACAGAAACGTCACTCGCCGGCCGCTGGCACCTGTCTGCGCATTTAGGACGGCAACTCCCAGAGCCTAGAAGTTTGTATGATCTAGAGGCTCAGTCACAGCAAATGTGGACACATAATACCATATGGAACATGTATGCCTATCTCCTTAAAGTGAGTCAGGGAATAGTGGGGTCTCTCCATCTTTCTTATATACATTCCTATGTGGGGTTACACAAGGTGTGTGGTGATGGTACGGTTATATAAGGGGAGTGTGGTAGTGTTATGCACAGGTCCTTTCCTTAGGGTACTAGTGTATCTTGACGCCACCAGGATTTACTGGAGGAGTCAAGATTGACAGTGGTTGACGCCCCCTGTATCTGATTGGCTGGAACAGCTTGCTCTGCAGCAGGTCCTGTTAGTCCAGTAAGCTGAGGCAGCCGAAATGTTGGGATTCCTTTAGCTCCGTTTATTGCTGATCAGTGCATTGGGACACCTAAAACCCACTCCCCTTGCCCGGCAACAAGAACGGACCCCGCTGCTATGCAAGCCAGCTGAAACACCCTCGTCGTCGGCCCAAAAAAAGAATCCCCGCTTACATTCATGGAGGGCTGCACATATCTTTCTTGTTGGCCCCGCGCAGGAGGCGCGCATTGGTGTAGCTGAACGGGGCTCTCCGGCGGCAGGCAAGAGCAACGCACCCCGCTGTGTGTGACAGCGCTGAGCGGGGTGGCCTTCAGGGAACCCACAGGGCCGTGAAGCACGTTTCCCGGCGGCGGGGCTGAAGGGCCGCAGGTGGATTTGCCGTGGCCTAACACTGGACGGAACTTCCGCGACAGATCCGCCCTGTGTGAACCCAGCCTTCTGATCACGGGATATTTGCTAAAATTTTTTTTACTAAAGCACTGGTGAGATGCGGTGAACTAGACCGATCTGCACCAAATTCAGCACATGGGTCAATCGGGGGCTTTGGAAGGTTACAGGCTGTGTATCGGCTCTCCAGAACCAAGACTCCAAAATAACGGGAGAGACGCGGCCAAACGACTGTTACACTAGCTGCCCATTTGTGCAGAAGCTCCAATAACTCACCAGCAATGTTCTAGAAGTAGATTACTGATTAAATACTTTAAAAAACTGTCTTTGTTGCCCCTAGCAACCAGGGGGGCTTTCATTGTTGCAAACTGCTCTAGTAAAAGCAAAGTTGCCCTGTGATTGGTTGCTGCGGACAACAGAGTTTTTCTTGTAGCTAGTTCTAATAAATGAGGCCTACTGTATATCAAACCAATGCTAGGTATTAGTGTACCTTGACGCCACCGGAAGCAAGGGGTTTGACAGGAAGAGGGAGGGGAGCGGAAGAAGACCAGAGACGAGAGACACGAGGAGAAGAAGGAAGATAGGAGCCGAGAAGACGAGCAGCAGAAAGAAAGAAAGCAACAGAAGACAGAAAATTGAGCAAGATCAGCAAAAGATCAGGACAGCGAAAAGAAGGCGAAATTCAGCAAAAGATCAGGACAGCGAAAAGAAGGCGAAATTCAGCAAAAGATCAGGACAGTGAAAAGAAGGCGAAATTCGCTTCAAGCGGCGAAAGCAAGCAAGAAGAGGGAGAGTGTGCCAGAGTGGTCCGTGGAAGCAAGAAGACCCAAGACTGAGGATGGAAGATTTGCGGCTACAGATTCAAGAAGCAATCCAGCGGGATGGCGCCGAGTGGCTGGAGGAGTTAATCGCCAGCTGCAGGTCGGGATCGGAGTCGGGGAGGCCACTCGAGCCAGCAGCAAGGGAGCCGGTATCCGGAGAGGGAGCAGCACAAGAGGGGGATGCCGGGCGAGGACGCCCGAAGCGAAGAACCCCCCCCCCCCCCCCGGCGCGACTCAGCCCGAGTCCCGCTGCAAAGAGAGGCGGCCGTAAGAGCAGTCGCGGCATTGTTTGCCTGACACTCGTTTTGTGTAAAAGGAGCCTTGGACCTCCCTCACACAGGTGTTTTTGTACAGTTTTTAGTGCTGCGCTAAACGCTGTACAACGCACCCATACATTTCAATGGGGCTGCTCACACAAGGCTGAAAACGCTGTGTCTTCAACGCTGCGCTTTAACAGCGTTGCATGTTCTATTTTGGGACGTTTTCAGCCCTGTGTCACCCATTGAAATGAATGGGCAGCGGCCCGGGCTTCCCCTGCACTGACAAATGATCTATTGCTGTAAGCGAGGTTTGAGAACTCTCCTCCAGCAATAGATTGCTGTGATTGCTTCTAGGCGCTGGCTCGATGTCCAATCACAGCCATTCATGGCTGTCCCAGGCAATCAGAGCCAGCAAAGGGAAGGGGGGGCCCTGAGCTGAACTTTTGCACCCGGGCCCTTGAGCCTTTAGGTACGCCCCTGACCCTAAGGGTGTTTCTCACCTCATCTTTCTGCGTTTTACATACAAAAATGACAGGAAAGGGTTGTGACCCGGCGGCCGTCGCAGGCAGAAGATGACCATCGCCACTGTATGCCACGGAAAGGGGTGAACGCGCGTGTGAACTGGCATTTCAAGCGCAACCCGATTACTGTGGCATTACGCTGCGGATTTAAAATCCGAATTTGCCCGTGGACATGAGGCCTAAGGCGGATTTTAACTCTTCTCCTGCCCGCGGATCCGCATCCCATAGGATGCTCCCTGCTGTTGGCGCGACCAGCAGTCACCCTTAAAAGTAAACAGAAAGTTAAAAAATGGTAAAATGTAATCTTCGCTCATATTCGTGAGGGGAGATGCAATTACATACCTAAGGCCCCCGGATTTACCCTTGGACCTCACCTCGGCTTCTGCGCACGCGCCCGTCGTCAACGTTGGCCGATGCAAGAGCCGCAGATCCCTGCTCCTGGCTACCAAACATAGCCGAGAGCCTGGAGATTTCATGGTGGGCCGCAGTACGTGGTCCCCAGTCACGTGATTGCCATTAGCCAATGGATAACGGCGATCATGTGCAATAGTGACACCCTCCCCCCGCGGCCCCCCAGTGCAATACTGACACCCCCCCCCCCAGCGCAATAGTGACACCCTCCCCCAGCGGCCCCCCAGTGCAATAGTGACACCCCCCCCCAGCGGCCCCCCAGTGCAATAGTGACACCCCCCCCCCCCCAGCGGCCCCCCAGTGCAATAGTGACACCCTCCCCCAGCGGCCCCCCAGTGCAATAGTGACACCCTCCCCCAGCGGCCCCCCAGTGCAATAGTGACACCCCCCCCCCAGCGGCCCCCCAGTGCAATAGTGACACCCCCCCCCCCCAGCGGCCCCCCAGTGCAATAGTGACACCCTCCCCCAGCGGCCCCCCAGTGCAATAGTGACACCCCCCCCAGTGCATATACCCGGCCCTTGAGCTGAGGGGGCCCGGGGGATCGACGCTGTCGGCCGCATGATGGCTGAGGAGAGAGAAGAGAGACGGGAGGCAGCGCCGCAGGTCGGCAAGAGCAGAGGGGAGGGGAGGGGAGGGGAGGGGAGGGGAGGGCTGTTACACGTGGAGCCGGCAGCTAATTACAGGCTGCAGACTCCCACGGCGCGGCCCTCCAACTGATAGACTGCAGCTGTGAGTGGTCACAGCTGCAGTCTATCAGTCTCTGCCGGCTAGCGATTACCAGGGGGAGGGGCTACTGCGGCTCTACTCACCTCCGGAGCGCTGTATGCACAAGACCTGTGGCTGCAGATCACATGACCAGGCTCTGGTCATGTGATCAAAAGACGGGGACTTTCCATTGCAGGCTGCCCAGAGACTGCTGCAGAGGTGAGTAGAGAAGGAATTATAATTATATATGTATAGCTGGTATAAGTTATATCAGCTGTATATATATAATTATATAGAGGGAATACACAGGTTACACCAGCCTTGGCCAGACATGCCACTATATACAGGGGGATACACAAACACACACACATACATATATATATATATATATATATATATATATATATATATATATGACACACACATACATATACACACACACATATATATATATATACACACACACACACACACACACACAAGGCTCTCACCCTGCAGCTGCTCCTCCTCAGCGATGCTCTCCTTGCTGCAGAGACCATGTTCTCTGCACTCCCCTTCCCTCCTCCGCGGCCGTTGTCAGTCTGCTATCGGCACTCCTCTATTACTGTCTGCATTAGACAGAACAAGCCGAGAGCAGACTGCCTACTGACAGCAGCACGGAGGAGTGAGGGAACTTACTGCATAGGCGGCGGGCCGGATTCGGCCCGCGGGCATTGTTTGACACCTGTGCTCTAGATCATACAAACTTCTAGGCTGTGGGAGTTGCCGTCCTAAATGCGCAGACCGGTGCCAGCGGCCGGCGAGTGACGTTTCTGTGCGGGGCTCTGCGACCCCCGCACAGAAATAGAGCATGCCGCGGTTTGTTTTCCACGTGTGATTTCGCGCGGACAAACCGCGGCCGTCTGCCTAGGATTGCGTTTTCTAACGCAATCCTATGGCAGCTTCCATGGGTGGAAATTCTGCGGGAAATCCGGCAGCGGAATTTCCGCCCGTGTGCACGGGGCCTAAGGCTGCTCTAAGACGTGCATTCAGAAAACACAGCTTAAAATCGTGGGTTTTTTACCTCAATTTTTAGCAGCACTTTTGAACATAGTATTCCATGTGAGGCCTGACAAGTGCCTTATATAGTGGAAGGATAATGTTCTCGTCCTTCGCCCCTATACCTCTTTTAATGCACCCCAAGACTTTATTTGCCTTTGCAGCAGCTGAATGGCATTGGTTACTCCAGTTTAGTCTATTATCCACTAATACCCCTAGATCCTTTTCCATATCACTTTTCCCTAGTGGTACCCCAATAAGTGAATATTGGTGACATCCGTTTCTCCTGCCCATGTGCATAGTCTTACATTTTTCAACATTGAACTTCATTTGCCATTTTTCTGCCCAAGCCCCCATCTTATCCAGGTCCGTTTGTAGCCGCACATTGTCCTCCGTTGCATTAATTATATTGTATAATTTTGTGTCATCTGCAAATATTGATATTTTGCTGTGCAGCCCCTCTATCAGGTCATTAATAAATATGTTGAACAGAGTGGGGCCTAATACTGAACCCTGTGGCACCCCGCTAGCGACTGTGGTCCAATCAGAGTACGAACCATTTATTACCACCCTCTGCTTTCTATCGTTGAGCCAATTTTTTACCCACTTACACACGTTTTCGCCCAGTCCGAGCTGCCTCATTTTGTATATTAGCCTATTATGTGGCACAGTGTCAAAGGCTTTAGAGAAGTCCAGATATACAAGATCAATAGATTCCCCCTGGTCCAGCTTAGAGCTTACTTCATCGTAGAAACTGATCAGATTTGTCTGACATGAGCGACCCTTCATGAATCCATGCTGGTGAGGAGTTATTCCCTTAATCTCCTTGAGGTACTCATCGATGGCGTCTCTCAGAATCCCCTCGAAAATTTTTCCTGTTACTGAAGTGAGACTTACTGGCCTGTAGTTACCAGGCTCACTTTTGCTCCCTTTTTTGTAAATTGGAACCACGTTGGCAATGCGCCAGTCCAATGGTACTACTCCGGTCTTGATAGTGTCTAGAAATATTAGGTATAGCGGCCTAGCTATCTCGTCACTTAGTTCCTTTAGTATCCTTGGGTGTAATCCATCTGGGCCCGGTGATTTATCAATTTTAGTTTTCTTTAGACGCTTCCGCACCTCCTCCTGCGTTAGGTATGAGATATTTTGTGAGGGGTTCGTTTTATTCCCCTGCATCTCGTGTGGCATTTCCTTTTCTTTGGTGAACACACTTAAGAAGAAGCTGTTTAGTAGATTTGCTTTCCCTTCGTCATCATCAATGATTTCTCCTGCATTGTTTTTTAAAGGGCCAGCGCTCTCCCTGCAAATCCTTTTGCTGTTTATGTAGTTGAAAAATAGCTTCGGGTTGTTTCTGCTCTCTTTTGCGATCCGTCTTTCTGCTTCCTCCTTGGCAGTTTTGATCGTATCTTTGCATATTTTGTTTTTTTCCCTGTATGATTTTAGCGCTTCTTCGCTGCCTTCTTGCTTTAGTAGTTTGAACGCTTTCTTCTTTTCGTTTATTGCCCCTCGTACCGTCTTGTCGAGCCACATTGGTTTCCTTTTAGCTGAGTTTCTTTTATTTTTAAAGGGAATGAACTGCTCACATGAGGTGATTAGGATCCTTTTGAACTTTTCCCATTTTTCCTCCGTACTGATATTTTTGAGGATGTTGTCCCAATTAATGTTACCGATAGTAGTTCTAAGCTCATCAAATTTTGCTTTACTAAAGTTTAGTTTCTTTGCCACTCCCTGATAAGGCTTCCTATTGATTGACAGCTGGAAGTTGATTATATTGTGGTCGCTGTTCCCCAAGTGCCCCTCAACCTGAACCCCCCTTATACGTTCCGGTTTGTTAGTTAGTACTAGGTCCAGAATGGCCCTCCCTCTTGTTGGTTCCTGCACAAGTTGGTTCAGGTAATTGTCTTTAATTACTCTCAAGAACTTATCACCCCTGTGAGATTTGCAGGTTTCGTTCTCCCATGTTATATCTGGGTAATTAAAGTCCCCCATGATAATTACTTCGTTTCGTTTTGACACCTCTTCTATCTGCCTTAGTAGTAAGTCTTCAGTTTCTTCTGTTGCTTTTGGTGGTCGATAGAAGACCCCTATCAGGATTTTGTTATTTTTTCCTCCCTGTATTTCTACCCACAGAGATTCCACCTGTTCGTCTCCTACCCCTATATCCTCCCGTAGCCTCGGCTTCAAGTTCGATTTGACGTACAGACATACCCCTCCCCCTTTCTGGTTCCTTCGGTCTCTTCTGAAGAGATTGTACCCCTGCAAATTCACCGCCCAATCGCACTTATCATCAAGGTTTACAGAGGGAGCTGGCTTGGGCTGACAGCAATCTATGCTGACCGTGACATGTAAAGGGTTCACAGAGGGAGCTGGCTGGGGCTGACAGCAATCTATGCTGACCGTGGCATGTAAAAGGTTTACAGAGGGAGCTGGCTGGGGCTGACAGCAATCTATGCTGACCGTGGCATATAAAGGGAGCACAGTGGGAGCTGGCTTGGGCTGACAGCAATCTATGCTGACCGTGGAATGTAAAGGGTTCACAGTGGGAGCTGGTTGGGACTGACAGCAATCTATGCTGACCGTGGAATGTAAAGGGTACAATGGTGTCGCATCTGTAAGAAGTCCCCGCGCTGCACGCAGATGGCGCAGAGCGGTGCAGTTGGGGCCGCGCCATGTCCGCTAGGTGCTGTTATTCACCCGCCCCTCCAGCCTCCTGTGCGGCAGTAGCCATGCATGAAGACTCGGCCTGCGCTGTGCAGCTGCTTCTGTTGTGCGCATAAACCTCTCCATTTATGACCCCACTAGTCCCAGCGAAGACTAGAGAGCCCTCCCCATTACCCACAATGCCCCAGCGGAGACTATGGCCCGCCCATTACCCACAATGCCCTGGTTAAAGCAGCTGTAAACACTAATGCCCACTAGAGATATGATAGCCTCATCTGCTGGATGTGCAGCTCTGCCTGCAGGAACTGAAGTCCGGCCACCGCACCCACCCCAAAAGACATGAAGTTCAGAACTGCTGCGTTAAAAAACTAGACCCCTTAACGAATTCTTCTAGGGCTGTGCTGCGTATTTTGACCCACAGTATTTGAATGAATCTGAGCAAAGCAAAAGGAAAAAATTACAATTTTAATTTTTTGGGCAATTGTGTCATTTTAAAAGCATTTTTTTGTACAGTGTACATAGGAATGAAGACTTTCACTCCAAAATGGATCCCCGTTTGTCCCGTGTTCAGAAACCTACCCATTGTGGCCCTAATATTATGACCGTATGCACAACAGGGCCCAAACCGAAAGGCGCATCAAACGTCAACTGTGTCTTAACATTTACGTAATCGCCATTATCCATCGGATAACAGCGATCACATGACCGGGGACCGCTCACTGCGGCCCTCAGTCACTGCTCCAGGCTCTCGGCTACCTTTAGTAGCCAGGAGTAAGGAGACTTTAAATTTACCAGGCCCTCTGCAGCTTCTGCGCTTGCGTCCACCATCTTGCTGATGGGCATATGCGCTCACATGGACCATGCTCCATTTTCGTGCGGGAGACCAAAATCGGAATTTACTCACCTGCTCCGGATCTTCCCTTCGCCGCGGCTGGCTGTATAACATATCCAGTCGTGTAACGATCACAATAAAGCTGCGCTGCGAACACACAGGATAGATGATGTATACTCACTTAGGAGAGGGGAGTGTCAGCCTCCCCCCTCAGGAGTCCGAGATGGCTCTAAACAATTGTTAACTCCGAAGACTACCTCCACCAGAATCGAAAGTTGCTTCCTCACGATCCAATATCAGGAAATAGTTTTTATTATTAAACAAACACAAATAGGTCCCTTTTTGAGGGGACCCGGCATATACATACAACGCGTTTCGGCTGTTGGAAGCCTTTTTCAAGTATATCCTGCCACTCATAGATAGCTAACTTAAATATAAAATTACTAGACATACAATTCAATCACCTGGAAGAGCCACGTTGTATCGGGCGAAGTATACATCCTGGCGTGCGTCCCTGCATTGCCACTGGCTCACGCGTCATAATAACGCTGCTGGAGGACCTGTGATGATGCCGAAAAGTGGGCGGAGCAAGCGGTCACATGACTGGCAATGTCATGTGACACCGCAGATGGAATTGACAGTGAGGAGGTCACGTGACTGGCACTGTCATGTGAGCGGCACAGACACGGCACATTACGTATGGGGGTTCACAGCGGGAGAGGTGGGCTAGCCGTCACCTATTATCCCGGCTGACATGTAAAGCTCCTTCCCATGTAATAACATGATAGGCATCCTATAATGTGATACACCATGACATATCAAAAAAGGCCCATTATATAAATATATATATAAATATATATATATTATATAAATATATAAATTATATAAGTGATTTTTTTTAAAATGGAGCATGAAAAAATCTGGACCATGCTCCATTTTCGTGCGGGAGACCAAAATCGGAATTCACCTGCTCCAGATCTTCCCTTCGCCGCGGCTGGCTGTATAACATATCCAGTCGTGTGAGACCGGCCTTCGGTAGATCACTACCTTTTTATCACGTGACCAGGGACAGCTCAACGAGACCACCGATCACTGCTCCAGGCTCTCGGTGACCTTTGGTAGCCGGGAGCACAGAGATTTAAAATTTACCGGGCTCCCCAGCTGCTGCGCATGTCTCTGGCATTTTAAGGCAGGTTCATGCGCAGAAGCCGGAGAAGGTCCACGGAGGAGGATCACATTGAGGTTCAAATACGGAGGCCTCCGGTAAGAAGTTTCACCGATCTAAGAGGGGAGATTAAACTTCAACTTTTTCTTAACTTTTACATGATTGCCGCTATCCAACCGAGGATAAGGATCCCGGGGGACATCTCTGGAGGCCTATAGAAATATTGTCACCTTCCTTTACGGATTGGATTCGTTACGGAATGGATATCCATTGGCTAACGGCAATCACGTGACTGGGGACCATGTACTGCGGCCCACCATGAAATCTCCAGGCTCTCGGCTATGTTTGGTAGCCAGGAGCAGGGATATCTTAAATTACTCAGGCAAACTGCGGCTCTTGCATCGGCCAACGTTGACGACGGGCGCGTGCGCAGAAGCCGAGGTGAGGTCCAAGGGTAAATCCGGGGGCCTTAGGTATGTAATTACATCTCCCCTCACGAATATGAGCGAAGATTACATTTTACCATTTTTTAACTTTGTTTACTTTTAAGGGTGACTGGTGGTCGCGCCAACAGCAGGGAGCTGTCATGTCCACAGCCCCCAGGGCTTTAATCCCCAGAGCAAGTGTCTTTTTACGGCCCTGGAGATTAAAGGCCGCTTAGGCAGGAAGTCACTAAGGGGTTAAGGAGCAAACAGACTTCGTCACTAGGGCCGCTCTCACACAGACAGTTTTTACAGCGTTTAGCTCGGCGTTTGAAAAGCCACGGTAAACACTGTAAAACACCTCCATTGATTTCAGTGGAGCTTCTCAGTGATGTGGATTTATTTTGGGGTCTACGGCGTAATCAATAGGAATGTTTGTACCCTTCCAGATTTATGTTCAGAGATTGTGCGCACAATGTAAGAGATCACACGGAGACAAGACTGTCAGTGAAGAAAGTCTTCCTGACTGTTTATTAGTAGGCGTATAGCATCTTATATAGCATGATGAGTTAATTGCCCTTTATGGGCAGCAGGAAGCAATACGTGGTTGGGAATCAAAGCATGGGATTGGGTGGTCCAAATATGGTCTTTTTCCATACGGTCCTGCGTGAGTTGCTGTAGTCATGGACGTCCGACATCACGTGGTTTCAGGTACAAAATCAGCGCCATCTCTCCGAGTTTGATGGAGAGGGCAGGGGCGAGAATGAGCAATGTGTCGTCAAATGACGCCTGAGGGTTATGTGCAGGTAAAATGTGTCCTGAGGTTATGAGCGTGTGTTTCTATAATGCTGCATATTCTGATGACGGTTAGCAGTAATGAAACTGTCTGTTTTACTAACTGTCCCTACACTACCCCGCAGCCCTCAACGGTTGACCCTCCTCGACCTCCCAGATCGAGGCAGGCCCATCGAGCAAGCTAAGGCAAGCTCTCCGGGTCTACCACAGGGTTTTTCACAGCCCTTGTGACTGGACCACAGCTAGCCTGAGTCCCCTGTATTAGTTTAGTCGCTCTTCTTTGAACCCCCTCCAATACTGTAACATCTTTCCTGAGCACCGGTGATGAAATAAGAACATCTAAAATCTATTTGGTATCTTCGTGTCCATAACAATTTGAACTCTCAAAAAATCTGCATCATTTATGTTGTCAGAAAAAAAGCCAAAATGTCAGAATTGTACTTTTTGGGTCATTCAATTCCCCCCCCCCCCCAAAAAATATCATAAAAAACGTCCACGGTCCAAGGGTAAATCCGGGGGCCTTAGGTATGTAATTGCATCTCCCCTCACGAATATGAGCGAAGATTACATTTTACCATTTTTTAACTTTCTGTTGACTTTTAAGGGTGACTGGTGGTCGCGCCAACAGCAGGGAGTTGTCATGTCAAGCACTGAGCTCCCATGAACGGCGGAGTCGTAGTCATGCAATGAGACTAGTGCTACGTGACCAAGATCGCTGTATAGCCCTGCGACCTCACACTCTCGGGCCGGCTTCACACCACCGGTTTCCTATTGTTCAATCCGCAGTCGTCGTCCACACGGAGGATCTGCAGCAAATCACATGCATTGAAAGATACATACTACTGCTACTTCCTTTACACTCGCGGTCATCTGCATTACAGAATCTGCAGGAACGCAGGGTCGCCGGCTGGGGTAACGGCCAGATTCTGCTGTGGTATCCCGCAATCGGAATGTGAAGCGGTTGTGTGCAGCTGGCCTTACTGAAGACAATGTAGTTGCGATACAACTCACAAGTAGCTGCGACCAATATATTGCAAAAATCCAACCTCGGTGAGGTTTTAGCACTCTATAGGTTGTGGGAACTTGCGCGACCCCATTGATATATTTGAGAATGCAAGTTCACAGGGCTGCACAGCGATCTTTGGTCACATGACCCATGTCATGGCGAAAGACTCCATAGAGCTCCAGCCTTAGGGCTCATGTCCACGATTGTGTTCTCACCGCAGAGAGGCAGCGTTTTACGCATACCACCGTGGGCTCTTCGGCCAGATTCACACAGATGTATTTGCGTAGCATATTACGCATGAAAAATATACATGCTAAATACACGTCAGTAGAACCCGCTGATTGCAGCGAGTTCCTTCACATAAGTGTATTTTGCATGCGCATTTTGTCCAAAAAAAAAGCAGTCCCCTTTATTTTCTCGTGCATTTCTGCAGGGGAAGAACATGTATTATTCTAATTACACTAATTGCCTATTTCAATAAATGGCGGCATGGTTGCGTGTTTTTTTGCGCTTGCAAATGTGCTTGATTCATGCTAACAAAAGTACAGTAAGGGCCGCTTCACACAAACATATTTGTTTCAATGGGTGCCTTCAGAATTCTCTTTACAATATAGTTGCGTATAGGCTGCGGGTATATCCGCGACCACGGAGCACAATAGGCTCTATGCTGCGGATATCCGCGGTAAAATAGAACCTGCTGCATTCTCTTTTCTGCTTCCATGGGTGGAAATTCTGCAGGAAATCCGGCAGCGGAATTTCCGCCCGTGTGCACGGGGCCTAAGGCTGCTCTAAGACGTGCGTTCAGAAAACACAGCTTAAAATCGTGGGTTTTTTACCTCAATTTTGAGCAGCACTTTTGAACGCATGGTAAAGCGGTTTTAATGCACCCCACAATTGTGATGGGTGGGGAGGTGCGTTAGAAAACGCAAATACAGGACAGATAGCGCTTAAAAATCACCGCTTCCGAGCTCACGTCTGAGTAATCGCATTCAAATCAATAGAAACAGTATACCGCAATAAAAAGCGGTGTGTGTGTGTGATTCTCATCTAGCGCAGGAAACGCGTTAATAGGGCTAATTCATGTATGGAAATTCGTTTTGCAGCTTTCCTAGCTATCCTCCGGCACGGCTACTTACCCGAAGTGATGCGAGGCGGTTTTGAGATAAAAATGCCTCACATCCGCGGGGAAATTGCATGTTGGCGAGGGAGTGATTCACGGCCCGATATCGCACTCGTCCGTGTGACGTTAGCTTTATAGTTTGGGGGATAGTTCTGGTATACACGCTGATTTTGTAGCATAGATGCGCTGTGAATTGAGGTGAATATATATTTTGGCAAGTCAGTCAATGGAGCTAAAAGAGGAGTCAAGGCATGATCTACTGACTTAGGGCTAATGCCCACGGATGGATTTCTGCCGCGTTTCATGAACCTAATAATAGCTTACTGCCTTTAAATGTTCACACATCATGAAAGAAATCGTGCCATGTTCTAATTGCCACGGGAAAACGCGCAGCCGGCGTCCATTGCAGTGAATTGAAGCCATGCATCACGTGATACATGGCGGAAGTATAGCATGATTACGCGTTTTTTTTGTTTTTTTTCAGCCTCACTGCGGCTGTAGATTGCTGCGCCCGTGTGAAGGAGTCCTAAAGAATATTTAACATTAAGCAAAAACTAGTGCCAGATTCTTGACAAGCACACAAGCTACCGCTAATCTCTGCGCCAAAACTATGCCAAATGATTGTGCCCCAATACCTTTACCTTACTTATATTTGTTACTGTATTACTTTATTATTGCAACACACTGTATGCAAATGAGCCAGGTGTCTGGCAGGCTGATGTCACTGCATTGTGATGTCATCAATTTAGAAGTATAAATACCGGCAGCCATGTTAGTCAGTCTCCACTGCAGCTTGGAGACGGGAGGTGGGGGAACCCCTATCTCCTCCGAGAAGCCACAGAACTGGACCTTTTTTTATTTTTAGCTGAGTGCATTTTTAATGCAGCACACAAGGGGGAGACAGCGGCCTACCAAAATCTACTGGGTCATATGACGCGGCTGGCGGTGGGCGGGGAAGCGTTTTTTACTCTATCTTCCGCTGTGCTACAGCGGAAGATAGCGTGACGGACGGCTTCCATTGACTAGAATGGAGGCCGGCCACGCGTACACCCGCGGCAAATAAAGCATACCGCGGGTGAGGTCGGGTGATTTCACAGTGCGGAATTCCGCGATGGAATTCCGCACCGTGAGCATTGAGCTATTAGGTTCAATAGAACCTAATAGCTGCGGGCAATGCAGCGTATTACGCAGCGGAAATCCCTCCGTGGGAAGGAGCCCTAACTTTAGCCAGCAGAAGGCGCCATAGTATAAGGCAGAAAAAGAAAAGCCCCTAGGCAACCCCGAATCCAAAATTGGATTGCAGAGGGTTAAAGAGGCCCTATCCTTTTTAGAACGACGGGGTAAAATCATACGTCCTGATCAGCCCCGCCCCTGACACGTTGGCACTTTGCGATAAATAAGTGGGTTTTGTGTTGCAGTTTGGGTACCCAGTCTCTAAAAGGTTCGCCATCACTGATATAGAGGAAGCCCCGACATGTTGGACATGTTGGATACACATGGGAGTGCAGCGCCAAAAACACATGGAACCGTAGTGAGAGGAAAAACAGTGTGAAAATGGCCTTATAAAGATATATTTTTACATTTAGGCTGGATTCCGACGAGCTTACGCATATTTGCACAGACAAAGAAATAACACGCAACGATTATCTCAGCTAGTGAAATAGACAATTAGTATAATATGCGTTCTTTCCCTATGAGAATGTGCGAGAAAATATAGTATGCTGCGTATTTTTTTGTGCGATCGAAATGCACAATGTATGTACGTACGTGCGTGTATGTATGTAAGTACGTGCGTGTATGTATGTACGTACGTGCGTGCATGTATGTATGTATGTACGTACGTGCGTGTATGTATGTACGTACGTGCGTGTATGTATGTACGTACGTGCGTGTATGTGTGTACGTGCATGTATGTATGTATGTACGTGCGTGTATGTACGTGCGTGTATGTATGTACGTATGTACATGTGTTTATGTATGTACGTGCGTGTATGTATGTACGCGTACGTACGTGTATGTATGTACGTACGCGTGTGTACGTACGCGTGTGTATGTACGTACGCGTGTGTACGTACGCGTGTGTATGTACGTACGCGTGTGTACACGTACGTCGAATTTGGACAATAGTATGCTGTGCATACTAACATAACATTAGGGCCACAATGGGTACATTTCTGAAAACAATACAAACAGGGGTATCCATTTTGGGGTGTCAGTGCACATGAAAATGATTTTGGGGGAAAAAATTTTAGAATAGCACATTACCCGAACACTTTTTTTTTTTTTTTAATCTAAATTGCATTAATTCCTGAAAATGTGGGATCTAAATAATGTGGCGCGCATGCGCAGAAGCCGGCGAGCCCGGCAAATTCAAAATCTCCCTGCACCCGGCTGTCACAGATAGCCGAGTGCAGGGAGATATGACTGGGATAACGGTGATCATATAAAGTTAAAAAGTAAAAAAAAAAAAAAGTTAAAAGTTTAAAAAGTTAAAGTTTCATCTCCCCTTACGGATCGTATCCGTAAGGGGGATGAAATTACGTACCCAAGGTCCCGGATTTGTTCCCTGGTGGGATGTTGATCCGTGGACCTTACCCCAGCTTCTGCGCAAAAGTGAAAGATTGCCCAATAAATGTAACATCTCCCTGCTGCTGGCTACCAAAGGTCGCCAAGAGCCTGGAGATGTCACGGGGAGCCGCGGTATACGGTTACTGGTCACGTGATCGCCGTTATCCAATGCATAATGGCGATCACGTAAAAGTTCTTTAAAAAGTGGCAGTTTCATCTCCCCTCACCGAAGCGATCGGTGAGAGGAGATGAAACATCTTCTCGGAGGCTTCCGCATTTGAATCCAGATGCGATTATCCTCCATGGATCCTGCCAGCTCCTGGGTATGCGCCCGCCGGCAAAATGCCGGACACATTCGCAGGAGCTGGGGAGCCCAGGAAATTTTAAATCTCCTTGCTCCCAGCGACCAATGGTTGCTGCGTGCTTGGAGCAGTGACCGGGGGCCTCGTTGAGCGGTCCCCGGTCACATGATAAAGTAGCGAACTAACATTAGGCCGGTCACACATGACCGGAGAGGAATTACGGGTTCTGCATGCGCTTGATCAACGGTAATCCACGGATCAATCGCATGCATTGGATTACACAATTCCCCCCAATTAGCGGGTCGGAATTGCGTAATCCACTCGCAGAAACCACACACACATATATACACACACACACACAAGGCTCTCACCCTGCAGCTGCTCCTCCTCAGCGATGCTCTCCTTGCTGCAGAGATCATGTTCTCTGCACTCCCCTTCCCTCCTCCGCGGCCGTTGTCAGTCTGCTATCGGCACTCCTCTATTACTGTCTGCATTAGACAGAACAAGCCGAGAGCAGACTGCCTACTGACAGCAGCACTCCCCACCAGGCACACAAACAGCAGCGGGGGAGGGGCGGCCCACAAAGGACACAGAAGAACTGGCAGTATCTCAAGAGCCCTGTAGCCCCCCATGCTCCCCCTATTCATCACCCTCAGGGGCAAACACAAGGGGCCCACGCCAGCACCCTCCACCAGACTCACATTGCGAAGAGGAGCAATGGGATTGGCGCGCACACCTGCGTTCACTCCCCACCAAAAGAGATCTGGACGAATCTCTATATAAGCTCGAACAATCCCACAAAAGAGACATTACAGGTCTACAAAAAGACATCCTGCACGTAGGTCAACGCCTTGGGGAAGTGGAGGAAATACAGGAAAAGCTAATTGACACTGTCGACTCGCACAGAAAGGTCATCCAAGCACAGTCGGCCCAAATTTCGGAGTTGTTTCTTCACTTAGACGACCTTGAAAACCGCCATAGGCGGAACAATTTGCGCATAAGAGGCCTAGACGAAAGGGTCGAGCACAACCAACTTGCCACCTGGGCACAAAAATTCTTCAACGACTTACTGAAACGCCCACCAGAAGACCTCATAGAGATCGACAGAATACACCGCACTCTGGGCCCGCGCTCCGCAGACCCCGCAAGGCCGCGAGATGTAGTGTGCAGAGTGCACTTCTTCCAGGAGAAAGAACAGATAATGAGAAGCGCTAGAGATGCTGGAAATCTACACTACAAGGGGTCCCCCATTCTCATCCTACAAGACCTTTCCCGCCGCACACTTCAACAAAGAAGAGCACTAAAACCACTACTGACGGCGCTGAGAGATAAGGACATTCTATATCAATGGGGCTACCCCTTCCAACTGCAGGCGCGCAAAGGGAACAAAAGAGCAACCTTTAGGTCCCTGGGGGATCTGCCCAATTTCCTGCACACATTCGAACTCCCGATGATTGACTTACCGGACTGGCCCAGACACGTAGGGGCGCTGGCTCCCGCTGTGGGCTCCCCATGGCAAAGAGCCAGCGACAAAACCAAACGCTGACAACCCAGACCCTCTCTTCTGAGATGCCGACCAACTGTCAAGAGACAAACGCAAGCCGACGTCCCCGCTTGCCCACCCGCTCCAGAGACCCGCTGAGACATCACTAACGCTCCTGAGAACGGAGCCACTAAGCTATAGCCTTAAAATGTTATATTTGTTCTAGCCGCGGCCGTAACGGGGCACAGCTCCGATGCCAGGTTTCGTTCGTTCCCCAGCAGAGGGTGCAGCCCGGGCGCTGCCACGTAAGGTGTTTTCCTTAAACTGCACTGAGGAAAGTTTAATGGGGCCTCACCCCATATATGTTATATTTCTCCTGTCTGTTTCTGTGTTGTTCTTTCACCCCCCCTTCCCACCTCTCCCACTTGTGCCTTACCCCCCCCCCCCCACACACCCTAAGATTGGTCACCTAGCATTCCAAAACACGCTCACTCAACTACTAGAGATATGGCCAACGTAACAGTCTGCACTTACAATGTTAAAGGCCTGAACACTCCGGGGAAAAGAAGCCAAGTTCTGTATCACTTACATAAGAAAAAAATAATGGTAGCCTTACTGCAAGAGACCCACTTTAAAGCAGACAACATTCCACGCTTTTCCTCTAAATTCTACACCACGTGGGTCCACAGCCCGCACCCCACAAAAAAGGCGAGGGGGGTCTCGGTGGCACTACACAAGTCCTTCCAACATGAGGTGATCGATCAAATGGTCGACCCACAGGGCCGTTACATCTTCTTAAAACTAGAGGTCATGAATTCAATAATCTCAATTGCTAACATTTATTTCCCCAATCAGGACCAGATCTCCTTCGGGCTGACAACTTTGAGAAAACTGGCTGACTTCGCCGATGGCTCTGACGTGATCCTAGGCGGCGACCTTAATCTAGTGATGGACCCAGGACTGGACTCGTCGGTTGGTAAGTCCCCCATCTCCCACGCAGCACGTCGCACATTCAAAAAAGAACTAGATAGGCTGAGGTTGGTGGACCTGTGGAGGATTTTGCACCCCGGGGTCAGGGACTATAGCTTCCATTCGGCGGTGCATAACAGCTACAGCCGAATAGACCACCTTTTTATATCCCACAGACTGTTGGACCATGGCCCCTCGTGCTCCATAGGCCCCTTCCTGTGGTCAGACCACGCCCCTATCTATGGGGGTCTCTCTAGAGTGGGAGGACCTCCCAAAACATTTCAGTGGAAACTCAACGACAATTTGCTTAACGACGCTGTCTGCGCCGGAGACATCAAAAAAACAATAGAGATGTTCGCGGAAACACACAGGGAGGACCACACAGACCCCCCCATTAAATGGGAGGCCCTGAAGTGCGTCCTACGAGGCGTCTTCATCTCCCATGGATCCCGCTTAAAAAAAGACAGGTCAGCAAAACTGAAAAGACTCTTAGAAGAATTACAGACAAAAGAGAGACTAAACAAAGGTAGACCCACAGAGAACACGAAAGTGGAAATCTCCACAATTCGTCAACAAATCCTCTCGATACTCGACCAAAGGACACTAGGATTCAGAGACAAGATGCGCAGATGCGCGTTCGAGTATGGAGATAAATGTGGGAAATGGCTCTCAAAGACCCTACACCCCAAGGCCCCCCTGACTTATATCCCGAAAATACAAAAGCGACAGGGAGGAGTAGCCCACTCAACTACCGAAATTCTCGAGGCCTTCCGCGAATACTATAGCAGCCTATATAACATAGAGAGAGACCCCGCTCGGACCCCGAGGGACAGTGAAGTCGAGGAATACCTAGACAGCCACGCTCCTGGACCTATAGATCCAGAAGCGTCCGCGGAAATGGAAGAGGACTTCTCCCCCACAGAAGTCTCAGCCCTCATCAAAGAGCTAAAAGTAGGCAAGAGCCCGGGCCCAGACGGACTGACCCCAAAATTCTATAAACTATTCAAAAACGAATTAGCCCCATTGCTGACCAATTCTTTCAATGCAATAAACAGAGGCTGCCCCTTCCCGACTCAGGCCTTGCAGGCACACCTGGTCGTAATACCCAAACCGGGAAAAGACGCTACGGAGTGCGGTAGTTACAGGCCTATTTCACTCCTAAACGTAGACGTTAAACTTTTCGCCAAGTCAATCGCCACCCGACTTCAGCCATACATCCCGAAACTAATACATAGAGACCAGGTGGGGTTTGTCCCGGGAAAAGAGGGACAAAAGTGCTGCTCAAAATTGAGGTAAAAAACCCACGATTTTAAGCTGTGTTTTCTGAATGCACGTCTTAGAGCAGCCCTAGGCCCCGTGCACACGGGCGGAAATTCCGCTGCCGGATTTCCCGCAGAATTTCCACCCATGGAAGCTGCTATAGGATTGCGTTAGAAAACGCAATCCTAGGCAGACGGCCTCGGTTTGTCCGCGCGAAATCACACGTGGAAAACAAACCGCGGCATGCTCTATTTCTGTGCGGGGATCGCAGAGCCCCACACAGAAACGTCACTCGCCGGCCGCTGGCACCGGTCTGCGCATTTAGGACGGCAACTCCCACAGCCTAGAAGTTTGTATGATCTAGAGCACAGGTGTCAAACAATGCCCGCGGGCCGAATCCGGCCCGCCGCCTATGCAGTAAGTTCCCTCACTCCTCCGTGCTGCTGTCAGTAGGCAGTCTGCTCTCGGCTTGTTCTGTCTAATGCAGACAGTAATAGAGGAGTGCCGATAGCAGACTGACAACGGCCGCGGAGGAGGGAAGGGGAGTGCAGAGAACATGATCTCTGCAGCAAGGAGAGCATCGCTGAGGAGGAGCAGCTGCAGGGTGAGAGCCTTGTGTGTGTGTGTGTATATATGTGTGTGTGGTTTCTGCGAGTGGATTACGCAATTCCGACCCGCTAATTGGGGGGAATTGTGTAATCCAATGCATACGATTGATCCGTGGATTACCGTTGATCAAGCGCATGCAGAACCCGTAATTCCTCTCCGGTCATGTGTGACCGGCCTAATGTTAGTTTGCTACTTTATCATGTGACCGGGGACCGCTCAACGAGGCCCCCGGTCACTGCTCCAAGCACGCAGCAACCATTGGTCGCTGGGAGCAAGGAGATTTAAAATTTCCTGGGCTCCCCAGCTCCTGCGAATGTGTCTGGCATTTTGCCGGCGGGCGCATACCCAGGAGCTGGCAGGATCCATGGAGGATAATCGCATCTGGATTCAAATGCGGAAGCCTCCGAGAAGATGTTTCATCTCCTCTCACCGATCGCTTCGGTGAGGGGAGATGAAACTGCCACTTTTTAAAGAACTTTTACGTGATCGCCATTATGCATTGGATAACGGCGATCACGTGACCAGTAACCGTATACCGCGGCTCCCCATGACATCTCCAGGCTCTTGGCGACCTTTGGTAGCCAGCAGCAGGGAGATGTTACATTTATTGGGCAATCTTTCACTTTTGCGCATGCGTCCGCCATCATGCTGACGGGCGCATGCGCAGAAGCTGGGGTAAGGTCCACGGATCAACATCCCACCAGGGAACAAATCCGGGACCTTGGGTACGTAATTTCATCCCCCTTACGGATACGATCCGTAAGGGGAGATGAAACTTTAACTTTTTAAACTTTTAACTTTTTTTTTTTTTTTACTTTTTAACTTTATATGATCACCGTTATCCCAGTCATATCTCCCTGCACTCGGCTATCTGTGACAGCCGGGTGCAGGGAGATTTTGAATTTGCCGGGCTCGCCGGCTTCTGCGCATGCGCGCCACATTATTTAGATCCCACATTTTCAGGAATTAATGCAATTTAGATTTTTTTTTTTTTAATGTGTTCGGGTAATGTGCTATTCTAAAATTTTTTCCCCCAAAATCATTTTCATGTGCACTGACACCCCAAAATGGATACCCCTGTTTGTATTGTTTTCAGAAATGTACCCATTGTGGCCCTAATGTTATGTTAGTATGCACAAATGGGACCCAAAATGTAATCAGTACTATGTGGCTTTCTGAACAGACTGTTATGATCGTGTGGGCAGATTTAGCAGACTGCCAACACCATCGTGACCAAAGGACTAGTAGTCTAGTAGTATACATGCACACAGGAAATTCACATGGAATCCATGCCACTGACCCTGTGCTAAAAGGGGGGGGGGGGTCGACAGTGGCCCAACCTAAGCGTAGACATCGCCCAAATAAGAGGGTGGCCCAGCGGTCTTCGGAACTGGGCCATAGCTGATCCTAGGAGCCACAGAACAGGACACACGCATGGCATATAACAGACGGAACAGAATACACAGAGATAGAAAACACTGCATACAGAAGCCAAAAATGCAACCACTACTAACAGATAGGCTGATTATAAAGAACAGGTATTACTTGACATTTTAGACAAAACGTGAAGCTAGCGGGCGAACTTCTAAGCTCCTGGTTATACCGCTATTCCCTACACTAACCATGAGTCCAGGAGACCCGGACAACGATCACACAGGAGATCTCTAATAAATCTCTAAACCGCTATAAGCTACATGACTAGGTACAACGGAGTCGTCGCTGTGACCACTTACCCCCCCCCATTACCCCTTTTAACCTAGCTTATCTAAAATAAACACCGACAACTTCTTTTTGGATTAAATTTGGCCACAGCAGCCAATTTTATTATAACATACAACAATAAATCCTGAATAACACTTTTTTAACCCTGATCCTAACTACTATGGAGAGATCCTTGGAGTTCCCCACAAAATTATCTGTCGCCTCACCCAAAAAACAAGGAAGATAGGTGTAACTGTCTCCCGTCTCCTAAAAATCCTGACTCGGGAAACCCTATCTTCCAAACTACGCCTCCCGTCTCCAATCACCTGACTCAGGAGACTCGCCATTTACCTCGAGTCACCAACCTCCCGACCCCGAGGCTATCTAGCCATACCCCGGCTATTAACAACCACAACTTTAGCAGGTAACCCCCTGCCAAACAAGAGGCGACAGACCCACCTACAATTTAAAACTAACCAGAGGGGGGAGGAGGTAACTCTACTAACCCCTGCCTCCCCCCTTACCCCCTCTTATATTGACTCCAAGGACCCCTCCCTAACCGCCACAGCCAGCATGGCTTGAAACCTCAAGCCTGCGCCGCCCTCCACAACAACAAGGCGCGCTCCACTCCCTCCTGAACTGCCTCTAACCACAAGTCCAAACCTATCTCATTTAAATGCACCCCATCTTGTCTCCAATAATTCCCCCTGCCAGACTCTAGGTCTATGTGTCGCACCGCGACCCCCCCATTCCTTCCCACAAAGCGAGATACTTCCCTATTAAGCTTTATTCTCGCTTTGTCTAATCCTCTTGCAGTCCGCACAAACTTCCATACCTGCCTAGGCACGATCTCTGACCAGACCACCACCATCTTCTTATGCGCCGCTAACAATCTCAGGATATCATACCTGATATCCCTCGATAGATCCCTGAAGGGCCTTTTCCCCAAATCATTCCCCCCTGCATGTATAACAACTATGTCCGGGGCCCTGTCTAAACCCACCATCCTCTCAAACTCCTCCAACACTTTGCACCACGACATCCCTCTAACTCCCATCCATCTCAGGACCGCCTCTGACCTAGGAAACCTCAACTGTCTCCCGTCCTGCCTCACACTAGCCCTCTCCGCCCCCCAATAAACATATGAGTGGCCCATAATCCACACAAGCGCCGATTGTGGACCTGAAACAAAAAGGAGAAAACAAAATTGACCAACACCCCTTGATTATCATTATACCCCCTACCCCCCTAACACTGTTACAGCAACTGGGGACGAACATACAATTTATATCTCCCAGATTGCCACCTACCGATTTTTCTAATCGACTCGCCCGACAAACCTTGCACCTGTGCCTCTGTAGCCGCCCCCACCCTAAACGAGTGTGTCCCAAATTGCGACTCATCTAAACCGAGCTCCCTCAGCGCCTTCCCAAAGATCGCTGTAAACTGGAAGCGTGACAAAAACTGGCCCCCCTCATGCTGCAATAAAGGGCCTAATCTCTTACCCGCTACCTCAGTATAGCTAACCCATGCCGACACGGGGCACATTATTGACCCGTGAACCCTACCCAATCTAATCAAATGTCCCCGCCCAGCCTGATCTGTTTTTGATCGGCGTATGACCAACTCTAAATGGTCATCAACTTTTCTAACATCCCCCCCCCTGTAAACCTCCCCCAACTGATTTACTAGGGGACACCAACTCCCCCACCCTAAATGCCCCAAAAAAATGCCAGTGAAAACGCTAACCTGAATAACGATCTTTCGAACAACGTATCGCAGAGGCCTTCCAGTACCCCCCCTAACTTTTCTAACAACTCAAACGAAACTGGTCTACGTAAGTCCACACTGCCTTTACCTTTTCTAAAACCCTTCAACGCTTGTCTCACTAGGAAATTCTTCGTTATATCCCCCACCCCCCTTAACTTACACCCAAATGCTACCCCTGCCATGAACCTGTTCGCTCGTGACACCGAAACATTATCCTGCTCTGCCTTACCCAACCAACTTAACAGCGCCCCCACTCTATCTTCCTCCGCCTCTCCTATCCCAAGCTGACCTACCCAGCCTTCCCACTCCTGCCACGCTGCTATATACGCAGCTCTAGTACCCTGAGCCAGTGACCTCTCGATTAGATGCCCCACTGCTCTCTTACCACACTCCAAAGATGAGACGGGCACGTCCTCCCTCGGTCCTCCGCCTGAGGGGCCAGGGTCCTGAATCGCTCCCACTGAAACCGAGAAAGAGCATCCGCGATTGAATTCTCAATCCCCGGCACGTGCACCGCCACTATCCAAATATTCATCTTCAATGTTTCCAATACCAGGTGGCGCAACAAATTCACCACCGGGGGTGATGAGGCGGTCAAAGCATATTCACGTCTGTGGAAAAAAAATTGCAACGTGTCCTATTTTGGTGCGGAATATGCACCTTATCTAGTTTTTGGGGATTTAACAGGCGTAGTAAATGTGCATATGAAAAATACGTGGGACACATACTCCCGTCTGAGTGAGCCCTTAATCTATGGGGGTTTGCCTTTGTTTCCGCAGGAGAAATCAGCTTGTCCAGGCCTGTCTGTTTCCTTCGGGGATGCTAGGATATTCTAGGATATATATATATTTATGCATATGCATATAGTCGCTTATAAATTATATTGGAAAATTTTAATTTTTGATTATACAAGGTATTACTTTTATTTGCTGAGATTGAAATACCCTTCTAAGCCTTCAGTCACAGATGTAAAAGAATTTGGCGGAAATAACAGTGACAACGAACATAGTGGCGGACATAATAGGTAACGCCACCACCACAGCGGGGAAAATATCTATATTATACTATCACATACAGGACACGATCAATACATGCAACCCGATACCAACAAAAGCAAAATGGTGGATCATGTGAGCGGGAACCGCATACAGCGGCTCCCGGTGACAGCTCCCTGCTCTCGGCTACTCATTCTAGTCGAGAGCAGGGAATTTTTAAATTTCCCGGGCCTCCCGGCTCTCTGTGCATGCGCGTGACGTAATGCGTCTGGCGCGCACGCGCAGACGCCGGCGGCAGTGCCGGGGAGAAGACAGAAGGATCCGGACGCTGCGGAGGACCGGAGGTGAGTACTCTCAGCTCCCCTTACGGATCCGATCCGTAAGGGGAGCTGAAACTTTAATTGCTTTTAACTTTCCATTGAGTTTAACGCGATCGCGTGATCGGGGGTGGGGTCCCGCGGCCCGGGATGACAGCTCCATGCTGTCCAATCACAGCAATCTATTGCTGGAGGAGAGTTCTCAAACCTCGCTTACAGCAATAGATCATTTGTCAGTGCAGGGGAAGCCCGGGCCGCTGCCCATTCATTTCAATGGGTGACACAGGGCTGAAAACGTCCCAAAATAGAACATGCAACGCTGTTAAAGCGCAGCGTTGAAGACACAGCATTTTTAGCCTTGTGTGAGCAGCCCCATTGAAATGTATGGGTGCGTTGTACAGCGTTTAGCGCAGCACTAAAAACTGTACAAAAACACCTGTGTGAGGGAGGTCCAAGGGTCCTTTTACACAAAACGAGTGTCAGGCAAACAATGCCCGACATTCATCCCTGTGGTGCTCGCTCTGCACAGGAGCGAGCATTGCTGGATCGCTGACAGCGCAGCCAGCAGGGAGGCGGGGCAGCTGGAGGAGAGTTCTGCTCACCTCCATTCACTGTAAGCAGCAGACGTTCAGTACTGGACGGCTGCTGCTTACACCGAGAAATGCGTTTGGATTTTAAGCTGCTTAAAAGTGAACAACTGGACGATTCTGATCCAGTCGTTCAGTTTCTGCATGTTTTTACATGGGACAATTATCGTTCAAAACCCCGCGGGAGAACACAAGCTACTTACTATTGACATCGTGTGACATTAGGCCCGTCTGTTGGTCGAACTCAGATCTTAGGAACGAAAATGTCCAAGTCACCTAAAAATATGTATGGAATTAGTCTAACGAGTTCTGGATGTGTTCCTTTCCTGCGCAATTACGCAGCGTATCACGCACCTCCTGGCATATCACATGTATATTTGTGCATCCCCATTGACTTCTATGGGGACTTTTGGTGTGCAAAAGTGCCGCAAAATAGAGTATGCTGCATATTTTTTTTTGCATGAAATGTAAAGATGCGCACTTGTGAACGAACCCGTTCATTAGGGCTCTATTCGCTGCATAAATGCGCACACAAACACACCGATGTGAAGCCAGGCTTAAGAGTTCCTTCACATGGACATTTACACGCGTGTGTTAGCATGCGCAAACTTTCTGAGCACAATATGCAGAGAATAAAACCCATTGATTTCAACGGATTGGTTTTCGTTTCCTTTTTTTGCCCAAATGCGAAAAAACCGCTGCATGCTCTACTTTTGTGTGCATTTAAAGTCTGTTAAAAAGAAAGCATAGGTTAGTTTTTAAAAAGCACATTGCACTTACCTGCATCAGCGTTCTGCAGCTTCTTCTATTCTTCTTTTAAAGATGGCGCCGCTGGTCTTCTCCCACGGTGGACCGCGGGTCTTCTCCCATGGTGCACCGTGGATTTTCTTCTCCTTCCTTGCGTTCCATTGCCGATTCCAGCCTCCTGATTGGCTGGAATCGGCACACGTGACGGGGCGGAGCTACGATGACGACGCGGTGAGCAGCTCTCCGGCACGAGCGGCCCCATTCACCAGGCAGAAGACCGCACAGCGCAAGCGCGTCTAAAAAAGCAAGAAGCCAGCGAAATTAGACGGAGCCATGGAGACGGGGACGCCAGCAACGGAGCAGGTAAGTGAATAACTTCTGTATGGCTCATATTTAACCCCTTAGTGACCAAGCCTGTTTGCGCCTTAATGACCAGGCCAAATTTTCCAAATCTGACATGTGTCACTTTAACATGGAAAAACACCAGAAAGGTTTTGCATATCCAAGCGATTCTGACATTGTTTTTTCGCCACATGTTGTGCTTCATTTAGGCGGAAAAAATAGACCGATAGAAATTGTGTTTATTTATTAAAAGCGCCACAATTGGGAAAATTTTGAAAAAAATCGTCATTTTTTCACATTTCCAACTGCAATATCTTAAATATGTGCAAACATAATATAGAAATTTTTGCTAAGATTTATATTTCCACCCGTTTACTTTATTTTGGGCGCACATTGGAAAAACTTTCGTTTTTTTTTAACTATTTAGGAGACGTACAAATTTAACATTACTTTTTAGCATTTTGAGGAACACTTTGTTTTTCTATACCAAGCCGAGATTGGAAAGGCTCATGAGTGTCAGAATAATAGATACCCCCCCAAATGACCTCATTTTAAAAACTACACCCCTTAATGTATTCACTGAGGGGTGTCATGAGTATTTTGACCCCACAGTTTTTTTTCAGGAATTAATTCAATTTAGAGGAGAAAAAGTAAAATTTCATATTTTTGCAAATCTGTTATTTTAAAGACATATTTTTTTCCTATAGTTTACATGAAAATCAGGATTTACACCCCAAAATGGATACCCCTATTTCTCCCGTGTTCAGAAATATACCCATTGTGGCCCTATTGTTATATCTGAGTCCACAACGGGGCCCAAAATGAAAGGAGTAGTCAGTGTCTTTCAAAACAGAAATTTTGCTTGAAGTCCTTTTAGGCCCCATAGCACACATGTAGAGTTCTTGAGCGCCCAAAACAATAGAAACCCCCCACAAATGACCCCATTTTGAAAACTAGACCCCTTAAGGAATTTATCTAGGGGTGTACTGCATATTTTGACCCCACAGTTTTTGAATGAATTCAAACCAAGCAAAAGGAAAAAATTGTGATTTTCGTTTTTTCGGCAATTCTGTCATTTTAAAAACAGCTTTTTTTGTACAGCACACATATGAAGGAAGACTTGCACCCAAAAATGGATACCCGTTTGTCCCGTGTTCAGAGACATACCCATTGTGGCCCTAATCTTATGTCTGGATACACAACGGGGCCCAAAATAAAAGGAGTAATCGGTGGCTTTCAGAACATAGATTTTGCTTGAAGTCCTTTTAGGCCCCATTGCCCACTTGTAGAGTTCTTGAGCGCCCAAAACCATATAGAACCCCCACAAATGACCCCATTTTAAAAACTAGACCCCTTAACGAATTTATCTAGGGATGTACTGCATATTTTGACCCCACAGTTTTTGAATAAATTCAAGCAAAGCAAAAGGAAAAAAATAGGATTTTCATTTTTTGGGCTATTGTGTCAATTTAAAAACAGTTTTTTTTGTACAGCACACATATAAATGAAGGCTTTCACCCCAAAATCGATACCCCTGTTTGTCCCGTGAAAAAACGCTGGTGTGAGAAGCCCTAGACAAATCAGTGGGCTTTTAGCACTGCTTACTACGCATGTATTTTTCACATTGGGAGACATATGTCCATGTGAATTAGCCCTAAGGGTGTGTGTTCAGAGAAGAGTGCGCACAAGATACAAGCAGACCATGAGCATCTAGAATAGGGTTTTCCAACATTCCTTGGCCAAGTATTCCCTTCTCAAATAAATTACTTAAAAATTCAGCAAAGGTTATCATGGCACTATGTGTTGTACCTACCTTCATCACAATACCAGGACAGACTAAGTACTCCCTAGAGGCAATGACTGTACTCCTTGATAGAGAAATAAGGTGTACAGAGGTGGCAGTCACTCTCCTGCCACACTAGTATTATAAATGGCACATGGTGGGGAAAGCCCTGTTAGGGCCCTAGAAGCTTCAAGGTACATCTCTAGCCCATGAGATACATATATGACTGGCTCAGAGCCAACCATCCGATGGTTTAACCCCTTAACGACCAGCCCATAGTGTTTTTACGTCCGATTAAATTGATACAACTGCCAAAATAATGAAAATTGAAATTTTTCCTACTGCTTAGATTTATTCAAAAATTGTGCGGTAAAAATACGCAGTACACCACTAGATGAATTCGTTAAGGGGTCTAGTTTTCAAAATGGGGTCATTTGTAGGGGTTCTCTGTCGTTTTGGCCGCTCAAGGGCTCTACAAGTGTGCTATGGGGCCGAAATCCCCTTCATGCTAAATTTCAGTTCTGAAAGCCACCGACTACTCCTTACATTTTGGGCCCCTTTGTGCATCCAGACATAAGATTAGGGCCACAATGGGTATGTCTCTGAACACTGGACAAACAGGGGTATCTATTTTGGGGTGCAAATCTTAATTCATGTGTGTGCTGTACAAAAATGCTGTTTTTAAAATAACAAAATTGCCAAAAAACGAAAATCACAATTTTTTTCCTTTTGCTTTGCTTGAATTCATTTAAAAGCTGTGGGGTCAAAATGTGCAGTACACCCCTAGATAAATTTGTTCTGGGGTCTAGTTTTCAAAATGGGGTCACTTGTGGGCGTTCTCTATGTAATGTGCAGGGGGGGGGGGGAGGATGGAAGAGCCAGGAGAAGGAACTGAGCTCCCGTCCCCCTCTCCGCCCCTCTGCACTATTTGCAATGGGAAGAGGCAGGGCGGGGCTAAGTTACGAGAATTAGCCCCGCCCCTGTCCCACCTCTCCCCATTGCAAATAGTGCAGAGGGGCGGAGAGGAGGCAGAGAGGGGGGGCGGGAGCTCAGTTCCTGCTCCTGGCTCTTCCATCCCCCCCCCCCCCTGCACACGAGGACAACGTATATCTGTGCATGGGGGAAGGGGGGAGAAAAAACCCCCCGCAGCTTTAGGCCTCTTTCATACAAGCGTTGCATTCACCCGCACCCGGCTTAGGTAGTTAACCATGTGCTGCCTGCTTGCTGGAGGAGAACCCCTCTGTCTGCTGGGAGTCCCCCAAACTATTGCAGATTTACATGCAATTCACCTAACAACCCTCCATCTGTAACCTCACTGACCAGCAGTGAATGCCCGCAGTTAACTCCTTCATGACTGACCTGGTTTAAGCACTAATGAGCAACCAGTTTTTCAGTCTTTATTTTTGTGCATTCCTGGGATCAGAACTATAAGGGGACTAAAGTACATTCGTGTGAAGGAGCCCTCGGCGCAATTTTATGCATATGAGAGCGAATTTGCTTACCCCCTTAGACTCTAATGGAATATCGGGAGCGCAAATGCACGTAAAAATCATTGCGGTTTCTGCGACCGCTTTTCTGCTAAATTTAGCACGCCGTGTGAAAGAGGCCCTAGGGCTTCGGCAGACGAGTGTACACGCCAAGACTATTGTCGCAGTGGAGCGTATTTGTGCATAAACAAGGTTTACAGTAATCGGGTTGCGCTTGAAATGCCAGTTCACACGCGCGTTCACCCCTTTCCGTGGCATACAGTGGCGATGGTCATCTTCTCCCTGCGACGGCCGCCGGGTCACAACCCTTTCCTGTCATTTTTGTATATAAAACGCAGAAAGATGAGGTGAGAAACACCCTTAGGGTCAGGGGCGTACCTAAAGGCTCAAGGGCCCGGGTGCAAAAGTTCAGCTCAGGGCCCCCCCTTACCTTTCTCACCGCCTACCCATACCTAAATCATGCTGCATACAGCTGCAAAATGAATTTCCATACATGAATTAGCCCTATTAACGCGTTTCCTGCACTAGATGAAAATCACACACACACACCGCTTTTTATTGCGGTATACTGCTTCCATTGATTTGAATGCGATTACTCAGACGTGAGCTCGGAAGCGGTGATTTTTAAGCGCTATCTGTCCTGTATTTGCGTTTTCTAACGCACCTCCCCACCCATCACAATTGTGGGGTGCATTAAAACCGCTTTACCATGCGTTCAAAAGTGCTGCTCAAAATTGAGGTAAAAAACCCACGATTTTAAGCTGTGTTTTCTGAACGCACGTCTTAGAGCAGCCTTAGGCCCCGTGCACACGGGCGGAAATTCCGCTGCCGGATTTCCTGCAGAATTTCCACCCATGGAAGCAGAAAAGAGAACGCAGCAGGTTCTATTTTACCGCGGATATCCGCAGCATAGAGCCTATTGTGCTCCGTGGTCGCGGATATACCCGCAGCCTATACGCAACTATATTGTAAAGAGAATTCTGAAGGCACCCATTGAAACAAATATGTTTGTGTGAAGCGGCCCTTACTGTACTTTTGTTAGCATGAATCAAGCACATTTGCAAGCGCAAAAGAAGACGCAACCATGCCGCCATTTATTGAAATGGGCAATTAGTGTAATTAGAATAATACATGTTCTTCCCCTGCAGAAATGCACGAGAAAATAAAGGGGACTGCTTTTTTTTTGGACAAAATGCGCATGCAAAATACACTTATGTGAAGGAACTCGCTGCAATCAGCGGGTTCTACTGACGTGTATTTAGCATGTATATTTTTCATGCGTAATATGCTACGCAAATACATCTGTGTGAATCTGGCCGAAGAGCCCACGGTGGTATGCGTAAAACGCTGCCTCTCTGCGGTGAGAACACAATCGTGGACATGAGCCCTAAGGCTGGAGCTCTATGGAGTCTTTCGCCATGACATGGGTCATGTGACCAAAGATCGCTGTGCAGCCCTGTGAACTTGCATTCTCAAATATATCAATGAGGTCGCGCAAGTTCCCACAACCTATAGAGTGCTAAAACCTCACCGAGGTTGGATTTTTGCAATATATTGGTCGCAGCTACTTGTGAGTTGTATCGCAACTACATTGTCTTCAGTAAGGCCAGCTGCACACGACCGCTTCACATTCCGAATGCGGGATACCACAGCGGAATCTGGCCGTTACCCCAGCCGGCGACCCTGCGTTCCTGCAGATTCTGTAATGCAGATGACCGCGAGTGTGAAGGAAGTAGCAGTAGTATGTATCTTTCAATGCATGTGATTTGCTGCAGATCCTCCGTGTGGACGACGACTGCGGATTGAACAATAGGAAACCGGTGGTGTGAAGCCGGCCCGAGAGTGTGAGGTCGCAGGGCTATACAGCGATCTTGGTCACGTAGCACTAGTCTCATTGCATGACTACGACTCCGCCGTTCATGGGAGCTCAGTGCTTGACATGACAACTCCCTGCTGTTGGCGCGACCACCAGTCACCCTTAAAAGTCAACAGAAAGTTAAAAAATGGTAAAATGTAATCTTCGCTCATATTCGTGAGGGGAGATGCAATTACATACCTAAGGCCCCCGGATTTACCCTTGGACCTCACCTCAGCTTCTGCGCACGCGCCCGTCGTCAACGTTGGCCGATGCAAGAGCCGCAGATTGCCTGAGTAATTTAAGATATCCCTGCTCCTGGCTACCAAACATAGCTGAGAGCCTGGAGATTTCATGGTGGGCCGCAGTACGTGGTCCCCAGTCACGTGATTGCCATTAGCCAATGGATAACGGCGATCATGTAAAAGTAAAAGAGTTACAGCTTCACCTCCTGTCACGAATCCAATCCGTAAGGGAAGGTGAAAATATTTCCCTAAGGCCTCCGGCGATGTCCCCCGACGGGATCCTTATCCTCGGTTGGATAACGGCGATCATGTAAAAGTTAAGAAAAAGTTGAAGTTTAATCTCCCCTCTTTGATCGGTGAGAGGAGATGAAACTTCTTACCGGAGGCCTCCGTATTTGAACCTCGATGTGATCCTCCTCCGTGGACCTTCTCCGGCTTCTGCGCATGAACCTGCCTTAAAATGCCAGACACATGCGCAGCAGCTAGGGAGCCCGGTAAATTTTAAATCTCTGTGCTCCCGGCTAACAAAGGTCACCAAGAGCCTGGAGCAGTGATCGGTGGTCTCGTTGAGCTGTCCCTGGTCACGTGATAAAAAGGTAGCGATCTACCGAAGGCCGGTCTCACACGACTGGATATGTTATACAGCCAGCCGCGGCGAAGTAGAGATCGGTGGCCGGGACCCGGACGGCACATGCTTTTTTTTTTCCCAGCATCCTTGGCTGCTTTTTCAGCTGTGTGAGGGAAGCCTTAGACTGGTGTATAAAATGCTGGTTTAAGTAAATATCCTACAAAATGTTTAAAATTTGGAGACACGCTTTATTGTATACATATTTTTGATCAATTCAAAAAATGAAATACAATCCTATATAGATTTGGTTACATACTGTGCCATGTAATCCCGAACATTGTTTGCATATAAAAAATAATCCTCCTCCTCCTCCTCGGAGGGAACATAAACAGGCAGAAACTAAAAGGGAAAGATAAGGTCCAGTTAAAGGGAACATATCAGCACCCACATTATGGGGCTCAAAGCTGAGGGAGGAACTTGTAGAGGGGGGGGGGGGGTGGTTTTTATACTCTCCAGGTCCCTCATTCCAGCGCTGTAACCCTGAGAAATCGGAGAAGCAGACAGCACGACTCTGCAGACGGCTCTGTAAGCATGCGCTCTCGTATAGAGTTTAATGAGAGAGCACATGCGCATTATCTTCTAAAAAGGGTCACCTGCGCGTGTTCTGATTTCTCGGAGACACAGTGCTGGAAAAGAGGAACCTGGTGAGTATAAAGAGCAGCTCCCTGTTACCCCCAATTCCTTACCTTTCAGCCCCATAGCATAGTTTACTTTAATAAACAGGAATGATTCTACTACAGATCTCCGCTAAAACGTTTTGGGAACATTATATTTCATATAGTATTCCTTACCCCTACTTCTACATTGGTACAGACTTGACACACGGTCATGAGTAAAAGTTTTGCCCCGAGAATTGTAAGTAGAAGAAAAGATAAATAAATAAATAAGTAAATAAATATAATAAGGGATCTTCCCATAGGATTATCATGTCCGTATGGGATACCTACTCCACTTAGCCAGAGGGGAGAGATGCCATCAAGCAATAGCTCTCGCTCAGGTAGACATTGGCCTTCTATGTAATACATGGCATTCATGTACTGGTCAGTAACACTAATACAGCTCTGTACTCCCAGAATACTGTAAACGTACAGGCCTATTGAACATTGAAGCTTCTAAGACTATGGCCAAAGACAAAAACTTGCTTGGTAGATCTCAGGGTAGGGCTTATATTTCAAGCCCCATTGAAAAATAATGGTAGAGCTTATTTTGTAGGTAGTTCTTATTTTTGGGGAAACAGGGTAGTTACTCCCATTCTCCACACCCTTTTTAGAGGACAGGATGTGTTAATGTAGAATATCCTAGCATCCCCGAAGGAAACAGACAGGCCTGGACAAGCTGATTTCTCCTGCGGAAACAAAGGCAAACCCCCATAGATTAAGGGCTCACTCAGACGGGAGTATGTGTCCCACGTATTTTTCATATGCACATTTACTACGCCTGTTAAATCCCCAAAAACTAGATAAGGTGCATATTCCGCACCAAAATAGGACACGGTGCAATTTTTTTTCCACAGACGTGAATAAAAAACGCTGGTGTGAGAAGCCCTAGACAAATCAGTGGGCTTTTAGCACTGCTTACTACGCATGTATTTTTCACATTGGGAGACATATGTCCATGTGAATTAGCCCTAAGGGTGTGTGTTCAGAGAAGAGTGCGCACAAGATACAAGCAGACCATGAGCATCTAGAATAGGGTTTTCCAACATTCCTTGGCCAAGTATTCCCTTCTCAAATAAATTACTTAAAAATTCAGCAAAGGTTATCATGGCACTATGTGTTGTACCTACCTTCATCACAATACCAGGACAGACTAAGTACTCCCTAGAGGCAATGACTGTACTCCTTGATAGAGAAATAAGGTGTACAGAGGTGGCAGTCACTCTCCTGCCACACTAGTATTATAAATGGCACATGGTGGGGAAAGCCCTGTTAGGGCCCTAGAAGCTTCAAGGTACATCTCTAGCCCATGAGATACATATATGACTGGCTCAGAGCCAACCATCCGATGGTTTAACCCCTTAACGACCAGCCCATAGTGTTTTTACGTCCGATTAAATTGATACAACTGCCAAAATAATGAAAATTGAAATTTTTCCTACTGCTTAGATTTATTCAAAAATTGTGCGGTAAAAATACGCAGTACACCACTAGATGAATTCGTTAAGGGGTCTAGTTTTCAAAATGGGGTCATTTGTAGGGGTTCTCTGTCGTTTTGGCCGCTCAAGGGCTCTACAAGTGTGCTATGGGGCCGAAATCCCCTTCATGCTAAATTTCAGTTCTGAAAGCCACCGACTACTCCTTACATTTTGGGCCCCTTTGTGCATCCAGACATAAGATTAGGGCCACAATGGGTATGTCTCTGAACACTGGACAAACAGGGGTATCTATTTTGGGGTGCAAATCTTAATTCATGTGTGTGCTGTACAAAAATGCTGTTTTTAAAATGACAAAATTGCCAAAAAACGAAAATCACAATTTTTTTCCTTTTGCTTTGCTTGAATTCATTTAAAAGCTGTGGGGTCAAAATGTGCAGTACACCCCTAGATAAATTTGTTCTGGGGTCTAGTTTTCAAAATGGGGTCACTTGTGGGCGTTCTCTATGTAATGTGCAGGGGGGGGGGGGGGGGAGGATGGAAGAGCCAGGAGAAGGAACTGAGCTCCCGTCCCCCTCTCCGCCCCTCTGCACTATTTGCAATGGGAAGAGGCAGGGCGGGGCTACGTTCCGAGAATTAGCCCCGCCCCTGCCCCACCTCTCCCCATTGCAAATAGTGCAGAGGGGCGGAGAGGAGGCAGAGAGGGGGGGGCGGGAGCTCAGTTCCTGCTCCTGGCTCTTCCATCCCCCCCCCCCCTGCACACGAGGACAACGTATATCTGTGCATGGGGGAAGGGGGGGTAAAACCCCCCCCGCAGCTTTAGGCCTCTTTCATACAAGCGTTGCATTCACCCGCACCCGGCTTAGGTAGTTAACCATGTGCTGCCTGCTTGCTGGAGGAGAACCCCTCTGTCTGCTGGGAGTCCCCCAAACTATTGCAGATTTACATGCAATTCACCTAACAACCCTCCATCTGTAACCTCACTGACCAGCAGTGAATGCCCGCAGTTAACTCCTTCATGACTGACCTGGTTTAAGCACTAATGAGCAACCAGTTTTTCAGTCTTTATTTTTGTGCATTCCTGGGATCAGAACTATAAGGGGACTAAAGTACATTCGTGTGAAGGAGCCCTCGGCGCAATTTTATGCATATGAGAGCGAATTTGCTTACCCCCTTAGACTCTAATGGAATATCGGGAGCGCAAATGCACGTAAAAATCATTGCGGTTTCTGCGACCGCTTTTCTGCTAAATTTAGCACGCCGTGTGAAAGAGGCCCTAGGGCTTCGGCAGACGAGTGTACACGCCAAGACTATTGTCGCAGTGGAGCGTATTTGTGCATAAACAAGGTTTACAGTAATCGGGTTGCGCTTGAAATGCCAGTTCACACGCGCGTTCACCCCTTTCCGTGGCATACAGTGGCGATGGTCATCTTCTCCCTGCGACGGCCGCCGGGTCACAACCCTTTCCTGTCATTTTTGTATATAAAACGCAGAAAGATGAGGTGAGAAACACCCTTAGGGTCAGGGGCGTACCTAAAGGCTCAAGGGCCCGGGTGCAAAAGTTCAGCTCAGGGCCCCCCCTTACCTTTCTCACCGCGTACCCATACCTAAATCATGCTGCATACAGCTGCAAAACGAATTTCCATACATGAATTAGCCCTATTACCGCGTTTCCTGCACTAGATGAAAATCACACACACACACCGCTTTTTATTGCGGTATACTGCTTCCATTGATTTGAATGCGATTACTCAGACGTGAGCTCGGAAGCGGTGATTTTTAAGCGCTATCTGTCCTGTATTTGCGTTTTCTAACGCACCTCCCCACCCATCACAATTGTGGGGTGCATTAAAACCGCTTTACCATGCGTTCAAAAGTGCTGCTCAAAATTGAGGTAAAAAACCCACGATTTTAAGCTGTGTTTTCTGAATGCACGTCTTAGAGCAGCCCTAGGCCCCGTGCACACGGGCGGAAATTCCGCTGCCGGATTTCCCGCAGAATTTCCACCCATGGAAGCTGCTATAGGATTGCGTTAGAAAACGCAATCCTAGGCAGACGGCCTCGGTTTGTCCGCGCGAAATCACACGTGGAAAACAAACCGCGGCATGCTCTATTTCTGTGCGGGGATCGCAGAGCCCCACACAGAAACGTCACTCGCCGGCCGCTGGCACCGGTCTGCGCATTTAGGACGGCAACTCCCACAGCCTAGAAGTTTGTATGATCTAGAGCACAGGTGTCAAACAATGCCCGCGGGCCGAATCCGGCCCGCCGCCTATGCAGTAAGTTCCCTCACTCCTCCGTGCTGCTGTCAGTAGGCAGTCTGCTCTCGGCTTGTTCTGTCTAATGCAGACAGTAATAGAGGAGTGCCGATAGCAGACTGACAACGGCCGCGGAGGAGGGAAGGGGAGTGCAGAGAACATGATCTCTGCAGCAAGGAGAGCATCGCTGAGGAGGAGCAGCTGCAGGGTGAGAGCCTTGTGTGTGTGTGTGTATATATGTGTGTGTGGTTTCTGCGAGTGGATTACGCAATTCCGACCCGCTAATTGGGGGGAATTGTGTAATCCAATGCATACGATTGATCCGTGGATTACCGTTGATCAAGCGCATGCAGAACCCGTAATTCCTCTCCGGTCATGTGTGACCGGCCTAATGTTAGTTTGCTACTTTATCATGTGACCGGGGACCGCTCAACGAGGCCCCCGGTCACTGCTCCAAGCACGCAGCAACCATTGGTCGCTGGGAGCAAGGAGATTTAAAATTTCCTGGGCTCCCCAGCTCCTGCGAATGTGTCTGGCATTTTGCCGGCGGGCGCATACCCAGGAGCTGGCAGGATCCATGGAGGATAATCGCATCTGGATTCAAATGCGGAAGCCTCCGAGAAGATGTTTCATCTCCTCTCACCGATCGCTTCGGTGAGGGGAGATGAACCTGCCACTTTTTAAAGAACTTTTACGTGATCGCCATTATGCATTGGATAACGGCGATCACGTGACCAGTAACCGTATACCGCGGCTCCCCATGACATCTCCAGGCTCTTGGCGACCTTTGGTAGCCAGCAGCAGGGAGATGTTACATTTATTGGGCAATCTTTCACTTTTGCGCATGCGTCCGCCATCATGCTGACGGGCGCATGCGCAGAAGCTGGGGTAAGGTCCACGGATCAACATCCCACCAGGGAACAAATCCGGGACCTTGGGTACGTAATTTCATCCCCCTTACGGATACGATCCGTAAGGGGAGATGAAACTTTAACTTTTTAAACTTTTAACTTTTTTTTTTTTTACTTTTTAACTTTATATGATCACCGTTATCCCAGTCATATCTCCCTGCACTCGGCTATCTGTGACAGCCGGGTGCAGGGAGATTTTGAATTTGCCGGGCTCGCCGGCTTCTGCACATGCGCGCCACATTATTTAGATCCCACATGTTCAGGAATTAATGCAATTTAGATTTTTTTTTTTTAATGTGTTCGGGTAATGTGCTATTCTAAAATTTTTTCCCCCAAAATCATTTTCATGTGCACTGACACCCCAAAATGGATACCCCTGTTTGTATTGTTTTCAGAAATGTACCCATTGTGGCCCTAATGTTATGTTAGTATGCACAAATGGGACCCAAAATGTAATCAGTACTATGTGGCTTTCTGAACAGACTGTTATGATCGTGTGGGCAGATTTAGCAGACTGCCAACACCATCGTGACCAAAGGACTAGTAGTATACATGCACACAGGAAATTCACATGGAATCCATGCCACTGACCCTGTGCTAAAAGGGGGGGGGGGTCGACAGTGGCCCAACCTAAGCGTAGACATCGCCCAAATAAGAGGGTGGCCCAGCGGTCTTCGGAACTGGGCCATAGCTGATCCTAGGAGCCACAGAACAGGACACACGCATGGCATATAACAGACGGAACAGAATACACAGAGATAGAAAACACTGCATACAGAAGCCAAAAATGCAACCACTACTAACAGATAGGCTGATTATAAAGAACAGGTATTACTTGACATTTTAGACAAAACGTGAAGCTAGCGGGCGAACTTCTAAGCTCCTGGTTATACCGCTATTCCCTACACTAACCATGAGTCCAGGAGACCCGGACAACGATCACACAGGAGATCTCTAATAAATCTCTAAACCGCTATAAGCTACATGACTAGGTACAACGGAGTCGTCGCTGTGACCACTTACCCCCCCATTACCCCTTTTAACCTAGCTTATCTAAAATAAACACCGACAACTTCTTTTTGGATTAAATTTGGCCACAGCAGCCAATTTTATTATAACATACAACAATAAATCCTGAATAACACTTTTTTAACCCTGATCCTAACTACTATGGAGAGATCCTTGGAGTTCCCCACAAAATTATCTGTCGCCTCACCCAAAAAACAAGGAAGATAGGTGTAACTGTCTCCCGTCTCCTAAAAATCCTGACTCGGGAAACCCTATCTTCCAAACTACGCCTCCCGTCTCCAATCACCTGACTCAGGAGACTCGCCATTTACCTCGAGTCACCAACCTCCCGACCCCGAGGCTATCTAGCCATACCCCGGCTATTAACAACCACAACTTTAGCAGGTAACCCCCTGCCAAACAAGAGGCGACAGACCCACCTACAATTTAAAACTAACCAGAGGGGGGAGGAGGTAACTCTACTAACCCCTGCCTCCCCCCTTACCCCCTCTTATATTGACTCCAAGGACCCCTCCCTAACCGCCACAGCCAGCACGGCTTGAAACCTCAAGCCTGCGCCGCCCTCCACAACAACAAGGCGCGCTCCACTCCCTCCTGAACTGCCTCTAACCACAAGTCCAAACCTATCTCATTTAAATGCACCCCATCTTGTCTCCAATAATTCCCCCTGCCAGACTCTAGGTCTATGTGTCGCACCGCGACCCCCCCATTCCTTCCCACAAAGCGAGATACTTCCCTATTAAGCTTTATTCTCGCTTTGTCTAATCCTCTTGCAGTCCGCACAAACTTCCATACCTGCCTAGGCACGATCTCTGACCAGACCACCACCATCTTCTTATGCGCCGCTAACAATCTCAGGATATCATACCTGATATCCCTCGATAGATCCCTGAAGGGCCTTTTCCCCAAATCATTCCCCCCTGCATGTATAACAACTATGTCCGGGGCCCTGTCTAAACCCACCATCCTCTCAAACTCCTCCAACACTTTGCACCACGACATCCCTCTAACTCCCATCCATCTCAGGACCGCCTCTGACCTAGGAAACCTCAACTGTCTCCCGTCCTGCCTCACACTAGCCCTCTCCGCCCCCCAATAAACATATGAGTGGCCCATAATCCACACAAGCGCCGATTGTGGACCTGAAACAAAAAGGAGAAAACAAAATTGACCAACACCCCTTGATTATCATTATACCCCCTACCCCCCTAACACTGTTACAGCAACTGGGGACGAACATACAATTTATATCTCCCAGATTGCCACCTACCGATTTTTCTAATCGACTCGCCCGACAAACCTTGCACCTGTGCCTCTGTAGCCGCCCCCACCCTAAACGAGTGTGTCCCAAATTGCGACTCATCTAAACCGAGCTCCCTCAGCGCCTTCCTAAAGATCGCTGTAAACTGGAAGCGTGACAAAAACTGGCCCCCCTCATGCTGCAATAAAGGGCCTAATCTCTTACCCGCTACCTCAGTATAGCTAACCCATGCCGACACGGGGCACATTATTGACCCGTGAACCCTACCCAATCTAATCAAATGTCCCCGCCCAGCCTGATCTGTTTTTGATCGGCGTATGACCAACTCTAAATGGTCATCAACTTTTCTAACATCCCCCCCCTGTAAACCTCCCCCAACTGATTTACTAGGGGACACCAACTCCCCAACCCTAAATGCCCCAAAAAATGCCAGTGAAAACGCTAACCTGAATAACGATCTTTCGAACAACGTATCGCAGAGGCCTTCCAGTACCCCCCCTAACTTTTCTAACAACTCAAACGAAACTGGTCTACGTAAGTCCACACTGCCTTTACCTTTTCTAAAACCCTTCAACGCTTGTCTCACTAGGAAATTCTTCGTTATATCCCCCACCCCCCTTAACTTACACCCAAATGCTACCCCTGCCATGAACCTGTTCGCTCGTGACACCGAAACATTATCCTGCTCTGCCTTACCCAACCAACTTAACAGCGCCCCCACTCTATCTTCCTCCGCCTCTCCTATCCCAAGCTGACCTACCCAGCCTTCCCACTCCTGCCACGCTGCTATATACGCAGCTCTAGTACCCTGAGCCAGTGACCTCTCGATTAGATGCCCCACTGCTCTCTTACCACACTCCAAAGATGAGACGGGCACGTCCTCCCTCGGTCCTCCGCCTGAGGGGCCAGGGTCCTGAATCGCTCCCACTGAAACCGAGAAAGAGCATCCGCGATTGAATTCTCAATCCCCGGCACGTGCACCGCCACTATCCAAATATTCATCTTCAATGTTTCCAATACCAGGTGGCGCAACAAATTCACCACCGGGGGTGATGAGGCGGTCAAAGCATTGATCACCTGCACCACCCCCATATTGTCGCAATGGAACCTCACCTTCTTGTTCTGAAGGCGATCGCCCCAAAGCGCCACGGCCACCACTATTGGAAACAGTTCCAACAATACCAGATTCTTCGTCAAACCTTCCTCCCGCCATCTGACCGGCCATTCCCCAACACACCATTGCCCCTGGCAAAATGCCCCAAATCCCGCACTCCCTGCCGCGTCTGTAAACAACTCGTAGTCCACATTCTCACTCACTTCCGAGATTATCATGGACCTCCCATTGTATTTGTTTAAAAAGGAAGCCCAGACTGCTAGGTCCCCTTTTAAACTCCTCCCCACTCTGATGTAGTGATGCGGTGCTCGAATTCCCGCCGTGGCCGACGCCATTCTTCGACAAAATATTCGCCCCATAGGCATTATTCTGCAAGCGAAATTCAACTTGCCCAATAATGACTGAAGCCCCTTCAGCGTGACTTTCTTGACTTTCCGTGTCTTTTCTACCTCGCATTTTAAATCCCGCAACTTATCTTCCGGCAATTGACATACCATCGCCTCCGTATCAATCCAGATGCCCAAAAACTGAAGAGAAGTTGCAGGGCCCTCTGTCTTGTCGGGAGCCAAAGGCACCCCGAACCGATCCGCCACCCACTGTAACGTTCCCAGCAGAGTCGCACACATCGGCGATTCCGCTGGGCCAATACACAAAAAATCGTCAAGGTAGTGAATTACTGACTGCTGCTTTGCAGTGTCTTTCACTACCCATTCCAAGAAAGTGCTGAAGGCTTCGAAGTATGCACATGAGATTGAACATCCCATGGGCAGACACCGATCGGCGAAATACTTACCTCCCCAAAAACAACCAAGTAAGCGAATACTATCTGGAGAAACCGGCAAAAGGCGGAACGCCGACTCAATGTCGGCTTTCGCTAACAGCGCCCCCCTCCCATACCTTCTTACCCATTTTAGTGCCGCATCAAAAGATGTATAAACCACCGAACAGAGCTCAGGGTCTATACCATCGTTCACTGATGCCCCTTTCGGATAAGAAAGATGGTGTATTAACCGAAACTTATTCGGTTCCCTCTTAGGTACTACTCCCAGGGGAGACACTACGAAGTTCCGGAGGGGAGGCTCCTGAAAGGGGCCTGCCATCCGCCCTAAGCTAATTTCTTTTGCCAGTTTCTCCGAAACCACTTCCGGATTCCTCATGGCCGAGAGTAGGTTTTTTGTTGATAACGGAATCTCATGTTTTGGGGGAGGGATGTGAAACCCCCCCCGAAAACCTTCTTCCAACAATTTCGCCTTTTCCCTGTCAGGATACCTATTTAGAAACCTGACCATCTCTTCCAGCCTCACCGGCGTCCTCCCTTTTTCCACCCCCTCCTGCGGCCTTTCCTTTTCCTTTCTTAAAGCATTTTGATGCTCCATGTGACCCGCCATTGCAGTGTGAGCAGCCTGCTCCGAATTTGCATTGGCCCTCATTAAATTGCCAACACAAACCGACTCTATTACCCCCTGACTGACCCCCCTGGTTTCCCCCCTGTGAGGTTGAAGCCAGGCCTGATGGCCCGGCTCCCCCGTGAAAAGGCTGCCCAAATCGACTAGGTGCCATGACCCGAAGCCACAGACCAATATCTTTTTGGTCCCAACGGATTGACGGCCTCACCGCCTTACGTTGCCTAAACTGTTCGTCGTACCTTAACCAGGTTTGACCCCCGTAAACCCGATACGCCTCGCCTATCGAATCTAGATAACAGAAGAGGCCGGAACAGTTCTCCGGCGCCTTCTCCCCAATTACGCTGGCCAATATAGCGAACGCCTGCAACCAATTATTAAATGTTTGAGGAATTAAACGCCATCTGCGTTTTTCTTCCTCCTCCTTCTTGTATTCGGTCCTTTTGCCTTTGTCCAAATTAAATTTCTCCAAAGGCAAGAGGGAGAATATCTCTACAAATTCGTCCCGCCATATCTTCTCCCTCGTTTCCTTCTTAAGATGTGCTCCTAACGGGCCCTCGAAACACACGTATACCTCCCCTTTTGCCCTATCGTCCAACCGCACTGCTTCCCCGTCCCTTTCCGTTTGTACGGCAACCGTCACCCCTGACGCCGTTTCATCTGCCCCCCCCGAGCTGACCCCTAGAGTACTTACCCTACTGGAAGGGGTTGCCATTGAAGTACTCCATGCAGCCACCGGCGATGGCCCCACGTCCGGCCCTCCCGTTCCCCCTGCCTGGACTCCCCCAGTCGCCCCAGCGGGGAAGCCCTCCCCGCCAGACGACACACTACCCGGCGTGTTAAACGCCGTTCCAGGCAAACCGACCGACCCCATTTCCTGCCTCCGCAGGAATTCCCACATACAACCCATAAGTGCCCTCAAATCGTTATCCCCCCCATGCGCACCAGCAAAACTGACCGCACCACTACCTATACCTCCCCCTACAGGCACAGATCTAGCAATAACATTTACAGTGTTTTGTGTGGTAGACTCACCGGGCTGCGCAGGTGCTGTGGGCCCACCAGCCGCCGCTCCGTCTTCCTGGCGTCTCATCCTGGGATCCGTCCATGTCCCACCCGATCCGTCTGATTCCTCCGCCGACTGCCGCCTCTCCGCTGCGCGCGCAGCCGCCCCGCTGGAACTCAAAAAACCGGCATTAATAAAATCCTCCGGACCAGCCTGCTGCTGTCCCCTTCTTCCGCCGAACACCTGCTCCAGCTCCCCTCCCCTGGTCCCCCGGCTAACCCTCCCGCTGGGTCCACACTGCTCCCCTCCAGCAGCTCTGGACCCTCTGCTCTGTCCTGACACGGATCCTCTCGCCGAACTGGGACAAGGGCGCTCCTCTCTGCTACCCTCACCGCTGGAGCGCCCCCCCCCCTCTAACTGCTCCTGGAGCCGACTGTGCAGTCGCAGGTCCCGGCCCCCTCGCAGCCCGGGTACCTGCGCTGCACGCAGCACCACGCCGCCGATTAGGATTCCTCCCAGCCCTGGCCCCCCCCCCTGCCGCTGCGGGGGCTGGCCCGGCTGGAGGTTCCACAGATGGGCTCCCTGTGCGGCGCCGGCGCACAGGCGCGTGCTCGGGGCTAAGCCTCTCCGGCGCACGCGCCCGACGCGGCCTCCTCTCCCTCTCTGGAACTGCCGCCGCTCCCCCCTCTCCCTCACTTGCCAGTCTTTCGAGCCACCCGATTCCTCGCTCAGCTGCCGCTGCCCGGATCCTCTCCATCAGCGCTTCCATCTCTTCAGGCTCTTCTTGAACTGCAGTACCTCCGATCTCCACCGGGGGCAATCTTCCTGCTCAGGTCCTGTCACCAACGGTGTTTTGTGCTCCGGTCTTCTGAACAGCGATCTTCCTGCTCCGGTCTTCTCACTAACTGTCTTCTTGCTCCGATCTCCTCACCAGCGGTCTTCCTGCTCTGGTCTTCTCACCAGCGGTCTTCTTGCTCCGATCTTCTCACCAGCGGTCTTCCTGCTCCGGTCTTCAGGTAGGTCTTCTAATTTCTTCTGTCTTCACCCGATCGTCCTCTGCTTCAGGTCCTCCCGATCCTCCTCAGCTGCCACGCTTAAATTCTTATCCTGCTGTCTTTTTTTCTTCGGTCTTCACTCTTCTCCCCGTCCAGGTTCCAGGTCCTTCTTCTTCCTCTGCTGCTCCCGGAATGACTCCTCCCCCTTTTCTTCCCGCTCTTTCTATACCTTTTAAAAAAATGGCGGCAGCAGCAGCAACCAATCACATTTTGTATAGTTTATGTATAGCTACCTGCCATGCTGTCCATTGGTTTCTACAGTAACATTGCAGCGCCCTCTGTTGGTTTTACAGAAACGTGCTGCACCACCTATTGGATTTACCCAAACTTACAGCACCATAGAGATTAGCGGGTCACCTCCCAGTTCTCCAGTGGTGAAGAAAAGCAGGGACAGTATGTAGCTTATAGCGGTTTAGAGATTTATTAGAGATCTCCTGTGTGATCGTTGTCCGGGTCTCCTGGACTCATGGTTAGTGTAGGGAATAGCGGTATAACCAGGAGCTTAGAAGTTCGCCCGCTAGCTTCACGTTTTGTCTAAAATGTCAAGTAATACCTGTTCTTTATAATCAGCCTATCTGTTAGTAGTGGTTGCATTTTTGGCTTCTGTATGCAGTGTTTTCTATCTCTGTGTATTCTGTTCCGTCTCTGTTATATGCCATGCGTGTGTCCTGTTCTGTGGCTCCTAGGATCAGCTATGGCCCAGTTCCGAAGACCGCTGGGCCGCCCTCTTATTTGGGCGATGTCTACGCTTAGGTTGGGCCACTGTCGACCCCCCCCCCCCCCCCTTTTAGCACAGGGTCAGTGGCATGGATTCCATGTGAATTTCCTGTGTGCATGTATACTACTAGACTACTAGTCCTTTGGTCACGATGGTGTTGGCAGTCTGCTAAATCTGCCCACACGATCATAACAGTCTGTTCAGAAAGCCACATAGTACTGATTACATTTTGGGTCCTATTTGTGCATACTAACATAACATTAGGGCCACAATGGGTACATTTCTGAAAACAATACAAACAGGGGTATCCATTTTGGGGTGTCAGTGCACATGAAAATGATTTTGGGGGAAAAAATTTTAGAATAGCACATTACCCGAACACTTTTTTTTTTTTTTAATCTAAATTGCATTAATTTCTGAAAATGTGGGATCTAAATAATGTGGCGCGCATGCGCAGAAGCCGGCGAGCCCGGCAAATTCAAAATCTCCCTGCACCCGGCTGTCACAGATAGCCGAGTGCAGGGAGATATGACTGGGATAACGGTGATCATATAAAGTTAAAAAGTAAAAAAAAAAAAAAGTTAAAAGTTTAAAAAGTTAAAGTTTCATCTCCCCTTACGGATCGTATCCGTAAGGGGGATGAAATTACGTACCCAAGGTCCCGGATTTGTTCCCTGGTGGGATGTTGATCCGTGGACCTTACCCCAGCTTCTGCGCAAAAGTGAAAGATTGCCCAATAAATGTAACATCTCCCTGCTGCTGGCTACCAAAGGTCGCCAAGAGCCTGGAGATGTCACGGGGAGCCGCGGTATACGGTTACTGGTCACGTGATCGCCGTTATCCAATGCATAATGGCGATCACGTAAAAGTTCTTTAAAAAGTGGCAGTTTCATCTCCCCTCACCGAAGCGATCGATGAGAGGAGATGAAACATCTTCTCGGAGGCTTCCGCATTTGAATCCAGATGCGATTCTCCTCCATGGATCCTGCCAGCTCCTGGGTATGCGCCCGCCGGCAAAATGCTGGACACATTCGCAGGAGCTGGGGAGCCCAGGAAATTTTAAATCTCCTTGCTCCCAGCGACCAATGGTTGCTGCGTGCTTGGAGCAGTGACCGGGGGCCTCGTTGAGCGGTCCCCGGTCACATGATAAAGTAGCGAACTAACATTAGGCCGGTCACACATGACCGGAGAGGAATTACGGGTTCTGCATGCGCTTGATCAACGGTAATCCACGGATCAATCGCATGCATTGGATTACACAATTCCCCCCAATTAGCGGGTCGGAATTGCGTAATCCACTCGCAGAAACCACACACACATATATACACACACACACACGGCTCTCACCCTGCAGCTGCTCCTCCTCAGCGATGCTCTCCTTGCTGCAGAGATCATGTTCTCTGCACTCCCCTTCCCTCCTCCGCGGCCGTTGTCAGTCTGCTATCGGCACTCCTCTATTACTGTCTGCATTAGACAGAACAAGCCGAGAGCAGACTGCCTACTGACAGCAGCACGGAGGAGTGAGGGAACTTACTGCATAGGCGGCGGGCCGGATTCGGCCTGCGGGCATTGTTTGACACCTGTGCTCTAGATCATACAAACTTCTAGGCTGTGGGAGTTGCCGTCCTAAATGCGCAGACCGGTGCCAGCGGCCGGGGAGTGACGTTTCTGTGTGGGGCTCTGCGATCCCTGCACAGAAATAGAGCATGCCGCGGTTTGTTTTCCACGTGTGATTTCGCGCGGACAAACCGCGGCCGTCTGCCTAGGATTGCGTTTTCTAACGCAATCCTATAGCAGCTTCCATGGGTGGAAATTCTGCGGGAAATCCGGCAGCGGAATTTCCGCCCGTGTGCACGGGGCCTAGGGCTGCTCTAAGACGTGCATTCAGAAAACACAGCTTAAAATCGTGGGTTTTTTACCTCAATTTTTAGCAGCACTTTTGAACGCATGGTAAAGCGGTTTTAATGCACCCTACAATTGTGATGGGTGGGGAGGTGCGTTAGAAAACGCAAATACAGGACAGATAGCGCTTAAAAATCACCGCTTCCGAGCTCACGTCTGAGTAATCGCATTCAAATCAATGGAAGCAGTATACCGCAATAAAAAGCGGTGTGTGTGTGTGTGATTTTCATCTAGTGCAGGAAACGCGTTAATAGGGCTAATTCATGTATGGAAATTCGTTTTGCAGCTGTATGCAGCATGATTTAGGTATGGGTACGCGGTGAGAAAGGTAAGGGGGGGCCCTGAGCTGAACTTTTGCACCCGGGCCCTTGAGCCTTTAGGTACGCCCCTGACCCTAAGGGTGTTTCTCACCTCATCTTTCTGCGTTTTATATACAAAAATGACAGGAAAGGGTTGTGAATTTAGAGGAAAAGCGTGGAATGTTGTCTGCTTTAAAGTGGGTCTCTTGCAGTAAGGCTACCATTATTTTTTTCTTATGTAAGTGATACAGAACTTGGCTTCTTTTCCCCGGAGTGTTCAGGCCTTTAACATTGTAAGTGCAGACTGTTACGTTGGCCATATCTCTAGTAGTTGAGTGAGCGTGTTTTGGAATGCTAGGTGACCAATCTTAGGGTGTGGGGGGGGGGGGGGGTAAGGCACAAGTGGGAGAGGTGGGAAGGGGGGGTGAAAGAACAACACAGAAACAGACAGGAGAAATATAACATATATGGGGTGAGGCCCCATTAAACTTTCCTCAGTGCAGTTTAAGGAAAACACCTTACGTGGCAGCGCCCGGGCTGCACCCTCTGCTGGGGAACGAACGAAACCTGGCATCGGAGCTGTGCCCCGTTACGGCCGCGGCTAGAACAAATATAACAGTTAAACAGAATAACATTTTAAGGCTATAGCTTAGTGGCTCCGTTCTCAGGAGCGTTAGTGATGTCTCAGCGGGTCTCTGGAGCGGGTGGGCAAGCGGGGACGTCGGCTTGCGTTTGTCTCTTGACAGTTGGTCGGCATCTCAGAAGAGAGGGTCTGGGTTGTCAGCGTTTGGTTTTGTCGCTGGCTCTTTGCCATGGGGAGCCCACAGCGGGAGCCAGCGCCCCTACGTGTCTGGGCCAGTCCGGTAAGTCAATCATCGGGAGTTCGAATGTGTGCAGGAAATTGGGCAGATCCCCCAGGGACCTAAAGGTTGCTCTTTTGTTCCCTTTGCGCGCCTGCAGTTGGAAGGGGTAGCCCCATTGATATAGAATGTCCTTATCTCTCAGCGCCGTCAGTAGTGGTTTTAGTGCTCTTCTTTGTTGAAGTGTGCGGCGGGAAAGGTCTTGTAGGATGAGAATGGGGGACCCCTTGTAGTGTAGATTTCCAGCATCTCTAGCGCTTCTCATTATCTGTTCTTTCTCCTGGAAGAAGTGCACTCTGCACACTACATCTCGCGGCCTTGCGGGGTCTGCGGAGCGCGGGCCCAGAGTGCGGTGTATTCTGTCGATCTCTATGAGGTCTTCTGGTGGGCGTTTCAGTAAGTCGTTGAAGAATTTTTGTGCCCAGGTGGCAAGTTGGTTGTGCTCGACCCTTTCGTCTAGGCCTCTTATGCGCAAATTGTTCCGCCTATGGCGGTTTTCAAGGTCGTCTAAGTGAAGAAACAACTCCGAAATTTGGGCCGACTGTGCTTGGATGACCTTTCTGTGCGAGTCGACAGTGTCAATTAGCTTTTCCTGTATTTCCTCCACTTCCCCAAGGCGTTGACCTACGTGCAGGATGTCTTTTTGTAGACCTGTAATGTCTCTTTTGTGGGATTGTTCGAGCTTATATAGAGATTCGTCCAGATCTCTTTTGGTGGGGAGTGAACGCAGGTGTGCGCGCCAATCCCATTGCTCCTCTTCGCAATGTGAGTCTGGTGGAGGGTGCTGGCGTGGGCCCCTTGTGTTTGCCCCTGAGGGTGATGAATAGGGGGAGCATGGGGGGGCTACAGGGCTCTTGAGATACTGCCAGTTCTTCTGTGTCCTTTGTGGGCCGCCCCTCCCCCGCTGCTGTTTGTGTGCCTGGTGGGGAGTGCTGTAGCTCGGCCTGTGGTGTTGCCGTGTCAGGGTGGATTTTATCTGACCTGCTTTGCGATCCTCCCTGCGACTGTGAGCAGTTTGTGGATCTGGGCTCCCTGGACTGGCAGCTTGCGCTATCGTCCGAGTCGTCCGTCTCAGCGGCTCTCTCCTTCTGCACGCTGCTGCTAGGTCGCGCCGGACCTCCCGTCGGCGCCATCTTGATTTTTCCCCGCTCACCGGCCGCCTCTGCTTGCGGTCTCAGGAACGGCTCCAAACTGCCTGCACTGCGTTCCGGAGTGCGCCCCGAGGTGTTCTGGGCTCTCTTGCGCCCCATGACGTCTCTCTGTGCCGCTGTGATAGCTTGTGGAGCCTTAAAGAAGCCGCGGCCGCCGGAGCGCGTCTCAGAAGCGACTTACTCCGGCATCAGGTAGCTCCGCCCCCCCCTTTTTAAACTTTTTAAAAACTTTTTAAACTTTTTTTTTACTTTTTCACACTTTTTTTTTTAACTTTACATGATCACTGTCATCCACCCAGACACATGTTTTTACGTCCTCAGGGATTAAGGCCCACTTGGGCAGGACGTAAAAACACTATGGGCTGGTCACTAAGGGGTTAAGAATTAAATTATGCAAACCGAATAATACGAAATGTAACGATTGGCCAATTTTGCATCTTTCAAATAATGTGGAATATGATTTAGACGCGTTACCACTGAGAAACAAGGCGAGGTTCATCCATAGACTCATCACAACAGTTCTTTTGTTTTATTATATACTTTATTATTGTGATTTGCATTTTATGTACTTTGTCAAATCAATAATTTAGAAAATCAATTAAATATTTGTTGATGAAAATGGACAAATGTTTCCGCTTACCTGTACAGAGCTGACGGAAAATGCGTTTTTCCCATGGAATCGGCTCTTTAACCCCTTAACGACGGCCCCATCGGGATTCTACGTCCTGGCCGGCTGGGCTTTATTCCTAGAGGACGTAGTTTTATGCATCCTCTAGGAATGACAGCCCTGCAGGCTCAGGACGTGATAGCTCCATGCTGCCGGTTACCGGAGGTAGCCGACAGCATGGAGCTGTCATCCCGGGCCGCGGGACCCCACCCCCGGTCACGCGATCGCGTTAAACTCAATGGAAAGTTAAAAACAATTAAAGTTTCAGCTCCCCTTACGGATCGGATCCGTAAGGGGAGCTGAGAGTACTCACCTCCGGTCCTCCGCAGCGTCCGGATCCTTCTGTCTTCTCCCCGGCACGTCACGCACGTCACGCGCATGCACAGAGAGCCGGGAGGCCCGGGAAATTTAAAAATTCCCTGCTCTCGACTAGAATGAGTAGCCGAGAGCAGGGAGCTGTCACCGGGAGCTGCTGTATGCGGTTCCCGCTCACATGATCCACCATTTTGCTTTTGTTGGTATCGGGTTGCATGCATTGATCGTGTCCTGTATGTGATAGTATAATATAGATATTTTCCCCGCTGTGGTGGTGGCGTTACCTATTATGTCCGCCACTATGTTCGTTGTCACTGTTATTTCCGCCAAATTCTTTTACATCTGTGACTGAAGGCTTAGAAGGGTATTTCAATCTCAGCAAATAAAAGTAATACCTTGTATAATCAAAAATTAAAATTTTCCAATATAATTTATAAGCGACTATATGCATAAAACAATGCGGGTGTCCCGTAGTGTACTAACGGTCTATGTGATGCCGACTGCGTATGGCAGCGAGTGTACTGCGCATGACTACGTATCTCATGTACACGATCATGCGATGTGTGACTGTCTTTTTTCTTCTAATTCCCTGCTCTGTTTCATCGTGGGGGTTGCATATGTATTGCGTATGGACAGTGCTGTATATACGCTGCCCATACAAAAGTATAGGGCTCACACTGCGTGGTATGTGGAGAAATAGAGCAAGCTGCCATCTTTTCCTCGCTCGGATCTACACACAGTGTTTACACGCTAATGTGAATGGATCAATAAAAGTCAGACAACAAAAAAAAAAAATCACAGAGAGCGGCCATATACTCACTGATATACTGATTCACCACGTGTCACACGGCAGTACATCGCATGAGCCCTAAAGTAGAACATGCTGCGTACCTATTTATGTAGTCTAATAGAGCCTCATGAGTGTGAATAAGCTGGTTCCTTTGGGTAAGTGAGATTTTTGGCCCGTGCGAAAGGGGCATTACTGTATGCTAAACTGTTCACTTCATTTTCATTGCCTTCTATGACATTTATGGAAATGGCACGGCACAAATTATTGTTAGGGGTTCCATCACAGGTGCGAAAATCAGCATCCCCACCACACTCCCCTTGTGCAGCTGTACCGCCTCCACACTCCCCGCATGTAACCGCGCCGCCTCCACACTCCCCGCATGTAAACACACCGTCACTACACTCCCCAGCATGTAACCACACCGTCACCACACTCCCCGCATGTAACCCCACCATCACCACACCGCCCTTATGTAACCGTACCGCCACCACACTCCCAGCATGTAACCGTACCATCACCACACCTTCCTCATGTAACCATTGCGCCTCCACACTCTCCGCACCGTCACCACACTCCCCGCACGTAACCGCACCGCCACCACAATTCCCTCATGTTACCGTGCCGCCACTACACTCCCTGCACGTAACCGCGCCGCCACCACACTCCCTGCACGTAACCGCGCCGCCACTGTCAAAATATGCAGTACATCCCTAGATAAATTCGTTAAGGGGTCTAGTTTTTAAAATGGGGTCATTTGTGGGGGTTCTATATGGTTTTGGGCGCTCAAGAACTCTACAAGTGGGCAATGGGGCCTAAAAGGACTTCAAGCAAAATCTATGTTCTGAAAGCCACCGATTACTCCTTTTATTTTGGGCCCCGTTGTGTATCCAGACATAAGATTAGGGCCACAATGGGTATGTCTCTGAACACGGGACAAACAGGGGTATCCATTTTTGGGTGCAAGTCTTCCTTCATTTGTGTGCTGTACAAAAAAAGCTGTTTTTAAAATGACAGAATTGCCGAAAAAACGAAAATCACAATTTTTTCCTTTTGCTTGGTTTGAATTCATTCAAAAACTGTGGGGTCAAAATATGCAGTACACCCCTAGATAAATTCCTTAAGGGGTCTAGTTTTCAAAATGGGGTCATTTGTGGGGGGTTTCTATTGTTTTGGGCGCTCAAGAACTCTACATGTGTGCTATGGGGCCTAAAAGGACTTCAAGCAAAATTTCTGTTTTGAAAGACACTGACTACTCCTTTCATTTTGGGCCCCGTTGTGGACTCAGATATAACAATAGGGCCACAATGGGTATATTTCTGAACACGGGAGAAATAGGGGTATCCATTTTGGGGTGTAAATCATGATTTTCATGTAAACTATAGGAAAAAAATATGTCTTTAAAATAACAGATTTGCAAAAATATGAAATTTTACTTTTTCTCCTCTAAATTGAATTAATTCCTGAAAAAAAACTGTGGGGTCAAAATACTCATGACACCCCTCAGTGAATACATTAAGGGGTGTAGTTTTTAAAATGAGGTCATTTGGGGGGGTATCTATTATTCTGACACTCATGAGCCTTTCCAATCTCGGCTTGGTATAGAAAAACAAAGTGTTCCTCAAAATGCTAAAAAGTAATGTTAAATTTGTACGTCTCCTAAATAGTTAAAAAAAAACGAAAGTTTTTCCAATGTGCGCCCAAAATAAAGTAAACGGGTGGAAATATAAATCTTAGCAAAAATTTCTATATTATGTTTGCACATATTTAAGATATTGCAGTTGGAAATGTGAAAAAATGACGATTTTTTTCAAAATTTTCCCAATTGTGGCGCTTTTAATAAATAAACACAATTTCTATCGGTCTATTTTTTCCGCCTAAATGAAGCACAACATGTGGCGAAAAAACAATGTCAGAATCGCTTGGATATGCAAAACCTTTCTGGTGTTTTTCCATGTTAAAGTGACACATGTCAGATTTGGAAAATTTGGCCTGGTCATTAAGGCGCAAACAGGCTTGGTCACTAAGGGGTTAAATATGAGCCATACAGAAGTTATTCACTTACCTGCTCCGTTGCTGGCGTCCCCGTCTCCATGGCTCCGTCTAATTTCGCTGGCTTCTTGCTTTTTTAGACGCGCTTGCGCTGTGCGGTCTTCTGCCTGGTGAATGGGGCCGCTCGTGCCGGAGAGCTGCTCACCGCGTCGTCATCGTAGCTCCGCCCCGTCACGTGTGCCGATTCCAGCCAATCAGGAGGCTGGAATCGGCAATGGAACGCAAGGAAGGAGAAGAAAATCCACGGTGCACCATGGGAGAAGACCCGCGGTCCACCGTGGGAGAAGACCAGCGGCGCCATCTTTAAAAGAAGAATAGAAGAAGCTGCAGAACGCTGATGCAGGTAAGTGCAATGTGCTTTTTAAAAACTAACCTATGCTTTCTTTTTAACAGACTTTAAATGCACACAAAAGTAGAGCATGCAGCGGTTTTTTCGCATTTGGGCAAAAAAAGGAAACGAAAACCAATCCGTTGAAATCAATGGGTTTTATTCTCTGCATATTGTGCTCAGAAAGTTTGCGCATGCTAACACACGCGTGTAAATGTCCATGTGAAGGAACTCTTAAGCCTGGCTTCACATCGGTGTGTTTGTGTGCGCATTTATGCAGCGAATAGAGCCCTAATGAACGGGTTCGTTCACAAGTGCGCATCTTTACATTTCATGCAAAAAAAAATATGCAGCATACTCTATTTTGCGGCACTTTTGCACACCAAAAGTCCCCATAGACGTCAATGGGGATGCACAAATATACATGTGATATGCCAGGAGGTGCGTGATACGCTGCGTAATTGCGCAGGAAAGGAACACATCCAGAACTCGTTAGACTAATTCCATACATATTTTTAGGTGACTTGGACATTTTCGTTCCTAAGATCTGAGTTCGACCAACAGACCGGCCTAATGTCACACGATGTCAATAGTAAGTAGCTTGTGCCTCTTAATACTAGTAAGTAGCTTGTGTTCTCCCGCGGGGTTTTGAACGATAATTGTCCCATGTAAAAACATGCAGAAACTGAACGACTGGATCAGAATCGTCCAGTTGTTCACTTTTAAGCAGCTTAAAATCCAAACGCATCCAACGGGGCTACTCCACAAAACAGCGAGTCTGCTAATTTCAGACCCTCGCTCACCCCTGCCACCGAGGGCAGGCACCTTTGTCCTTGTGCTGGACCACCAACCTCGGGCGAGGCCGCCCTCCCCGGTTTATCATAGGACACTAGAAGCCCTTTATCCATATCATATTTATCCACCAAGGCTCTGAGAGCCACCATAAATTCATCCTTCCGGCTCGTGCCGGACACATTATCCCAAACTTTATTTAACTGAAACGACTCACCCGCCTCGTTGACCTCCGGCATAGCCAAGGGAACGTTAGGGGCGGGCAGTGATGTTTGTTGGTACTCCCGTGCGTATCGTGCCGTGCCACTTTCTTGGGGGACACGCCGGCTCCTCGGGCTCCTTGACATTGTAGCCCCGCAGGCTGACATCCTGTTACCCGGTCTGCTCCCGCGCTCTCCTTGTCTGATATCTGCAGAAGAAGCCGGTGACCGTGAAAACAAATTCCTCATGACCTGCATCTCCACCTCTCGGTTGCTCTGCCCTTCCCTCCAAGTCACCGCTTCTGCCTGATCACCCCGTACGAATCTGCTCCTCCTCGTCTCCTCTCGTTCTGCTGAAGATGATGAGCAGCTGCGCTCCTCGCGCGCCCTAGCTGTGCGCCTGCTCCTTGCCCCCTCTAACTGCCTGCACCTATCCTGCCCTATAACTCTACCGCTGCTATGATGGGGGCGGCTTAAGCTATTGCGCGCTGCGCAATGCTCCGGGGAGTCCCTCTCTACACTGCTGCTGGATGAAACCCTGAACTCCCTGCGCCTGGCTGAAGACACAGATGGAGGCCCCCGGCCCCCCCGCGCTATGGCGCGAAAATTCGCCGCCTCTTCTTCGCTGTCTGCCGGCCTGCTCCGCGCTGGTGGGCGAAAATACGCTGATTTTCCGCTCCCGGCGCCCGCCCCATACCGCGCTGTGGTGCGAACTGTCGCTGCTTTTGAGCGATGAAATGATCGCCCCTTCCGCGCAGTAGCGCGAAAAACGTCCACCTCCTCTATTCTGGTCGCTGCCCCCCCCCTATCCCCCCCTAAGTGCTGGTGGCGAATATTCTGCCCTCTGTTTGACTGGCCTTTTTCGGTTCCCCTCCCTCCCCCCCCACTCTCCCCCCCGCTACTCGCGGCGCACGATGAGGGAGATGCACTCTCTGGCATCTCCCTCCTAACGGTCGCTGCATCTCCGCGGCCGGATCTATATCCTGTGCGCGGAACCCTACGCGCGCCTGCTGCTGCACGTGGCGAGCGCTCCGGGACCTCGCTCCTTGGGACCTCGCTCCTTGTACTGCCGTCAGCCGCGGGCATACCTCCTCCCGTGCTGGACTTACCCGACCTGGACGCTGCCGTACCTCCACGGGTAAGTGTTGTCCTCTCCGCTACCTCTGGCTCACCGACTCCCATGCGTTCTGCTGGTTCCGCCTCCTCCCTACCGCGCTGAGACCGCACGGCGCTGTTCCCTCCGAGTCGCTCCGGTCTTGGGCTGCTGTTACGTCCGCCTCTCTTCGCCACCGGGCTGGGGCTCAGACGCGCTGGCGGGTTTCTTCTCCGGGTTGGTCTTCCACGTGGCTCCTCGCTGCTGGGCAAAACCGGCTGGCTGGTGCTCGCTCCTTCTTCCGCCGCTGTCGTCCCCGAAAGGTCTTCAGCCATCTTCACGAGCCAGCTTGTGCCCTGGCTGGCCACCACGTCCTTGATCATCCGCATTAGCTCCTCCATTCTTCAGCTGTTCTGGGTCCGTCTTCACTCTTCTTCTCCCGGTCCAGAATGATCTTCCTCTTCCTTCTTCTTCCTCTAACCCTGCTAACTCCACCCCTAACCCCTGGTCACTTCCTTTCTTCCTGACCCCTCCCCTCCAGTCCTCAGCATCTTCGCCAGTAAGCTTTGCTGCTATCTAGCCCCATTGAAATGTATGGGTGCGTTGTACAGCGTTTAGCGCAGCACTAAAAACTGTACAAAAACACCTGTGTGAGGGAGGTCCAAGGGTCCTTTTACACAAAACGAGTGTCAGGCAAACAATGCCCGACATTCATCCCTGTGGTGCTCGCTCTGCACAGGAGCGAGCATTGCTGGATCGCTGACAGCGCAGCCAGCAGGGAGGCGGGGCAGCTGGAGGAGAGTTCTGCTCACCTCCATTCACTGTAAGCAGCAGACGTTCAGTACTGGACGGCTGCTGCTTACACCGAGAAATGTGTTTGGATTTTAAGCTGCTTAAAAGTGAACAACTGGACGATTCTGATCCAGTCGTTCAGTTTCTGCATGTTTTTACATGGGACAATTATCGTTCAAAACCCCGCGGGAGAACACAAGCTACTTACTAGTATTAAGAGGCACAAGCTACTTACTATTGACATCGTGTGACATTAGGCCGGTCTGTTGGTCGAACTCAGATCTTAGGAACGAAAATGTCCAAGTCACCTAAAAATATGTATGGAATTAGTCTAACGAGTTCTGGATGTGTTCCTTTCCTGCGCAATTACGCAGCGTATCACGCACCTCCTGGCATATCACATGTATATTTGTGCATCCCCATTGACGTCTATGGGGACTTTTGGTGTGCAAAAGTGCCGCAAAATAGAGTATGCTGCATATTTTTTTTTGCATGAAATGTAAAGATGCGCACTTGTGAACGAACCCGTTCATTAGGGCTCTATTCGCTGCATAAATGCGCACACAAACACACCGATGTGAAGCCAGGCTTAAGAGTTCCTTCACATGGACATTTACACGCGTGTGTTAGCATGCGCAAACTTTCTGAGCACAATATGCAGAGAATAAAACCCATTGATTTCAACGGATTGGTTTTCGTTTCCTTTTTTTGCCCAAATGCGAAAAAACCGCTGCATGCTCTACTTTTGTGTGCATTTAAAGTCTGTTAAAAAGAAAGCATAGGTTAGTTTTTAAAAAGCACATTGCACTTACCTGCATCAGCGTTCTGCAGCTTCTTCTATTCTTCTTTTAAAGATGGCGCCGCTGGTCTTCTCCCACGGTGGACCGCGGGTCTTCTCCCATGGTGCACCGTGGATTTTCTTCTCCTTCCTTGCGTTCCATTGCCGATTCCAGCCTCCTGATTGGCTGGAATCGGCACACGTGACGGGGCGGAGCTACGATGACGACGCGGTGAGCAGCTCTCCGGCACGAGCGGCCCCATTCACCAGGCAGAAGACCGCACAGCGCAAGCGCGTCTAAAAAAGCAAGAAGCCAGCGAAATTAGACGGAGCCATGGAGACGGGGACGCCAGCAACGGAGCAGGTAAGTGAATAACTTCTGTATGGCTCATATTTAACCCCTTAGTGACCAAGCCTGTTTGCGCCTTAATGACCAGGCCAAATTTTCCAAATCTGACATGTGTCACTTTAACATGGAAAAACACCAGAAAGGTTTTGCATATCCAAGCGATTCTGACATTGTTTTTTCGCCACATGTTGTGCTTCATTTAGGCGGAAAAAATAGACCGATAGAAATTGTGTTTATTTATTAAAAGCGCCACAATTGGGAAAATTTTGAAAAAAATCGTCATTTTTTCACATTTCCAACTGCAATATCTTAAATATGTGCAAACATAATATAGAAATTTTTGCTAAGATTTATATTTCCACCCGTTTACTTTATTTTGGGCGCACATTGGAAAAACTTTCGTTTTTTTTTAACTATTTAGGAGACGTACAAATTTAACATTACTTTTTAGCATTTTGAGGAACACTTTGTTTTTCTATACCAAGCCGAGATTGGAAAGGCTCATGAGTGTCAGAATAATAGATACCCCCCCAAATGACCTCATTTTAAAAACTACACCCCTTAATGTATTCACTGAGGGGTGTCATGAGTATTTTGACCCCACAGTTTTTTTTCAGGAATTAATTCAATTTAGAGGAGAAAAAGTAAAATTTCATATTTTTGCAAATCTGTTATTTTAAAGACATATTTTTTTCCTATAGTTTACATGAAAATCATGATTTACACCCCAAAATGGATACCCCTATTTCTCCCGTGTTCAGAAATATACCCATTGTGGCCCTATTGTTATATCTGAGTCCACAACGGGGCCCAAAATGAAAGGAGTAGTCAGTGTCTTTCAAAACAGAAATTTTGCTTGAAGTCCTTTTAGGCCCCATAGCACACATGTAGAGTTCTTGAGCGCCCAAAACAATAGAAACCCCCCACAAATGACCCCATTTTGAAAACTAGACCCCTTAAGGAATTTATCTAGGGGTGTACTGCATATTTTGACCCCACAGTTTTTGAATGAATTCAAACCAAGCAAAAGGAAAAAATTGTGATTTTCGTTTTTTCGGCAATTCTGTCATTTTAAAAACAGCTTTTTTTGTACAGCACACAAATGAAGGAAGACTTGCACCCAAAAATGGATACCCCTGTTTGTCCCGTGTTCAGAGACATACCCATTGTGGCCCTAATCTTATGTCTGGATACACAACGGGGCCCAAAATAAAAGGAGTAATCGGTGGCTTTCAGAACATAGATTTTGCTTGAAGTCCTTTTAGGCCCCATTGCCCACTTGTAGAGTTCTTGAGCGCCCAAAACCATATAGAACCCCCACAAATGACCCCATTTTAAAAACTAGACCCCTTAACGAATTTATCTAGGGATGTACTGCATATTTTGACAGTGGCGGCGCGGTTACGTGCAGGGAGTGTGGTGGCGGCGCGGTTACGTGCAGGGAGTGTAGTGGCGGCACGGTAACATGAGGGAATTGTGGTGGCGGTGCGGTTACGTGCGGGGAGTGTGGTGACGGTGCGGAGAGTGTGGAGGCGCAATGGTTACATGAGGAAGGTGTGGTGATGGTACGGTTACATGCTGGGAGTGTGGTGGCGGTACGGTTACATAAGGGCGGTGTGGTGATGGTGGGGTTACATGCGGGGAGTGTGGTGACGGTGTGGTTACATGCTGGGGAGTGTAGTGACGGTGTGTTTACATGCGGGGAGTGTGGAGGCGGCGCGGTTACATGCGGGGAGTGTGGAGGCGGTACAGCTGCACAAGGGGAGTGTGGTGGGGATGCTGATTTTCGCACCTGTGATGGAACCCCTAACAATAATTTGTGCCGTGCCATTTCCATAAATGTCATAGAAGGCAATGAAAATGAAGTGAACAGTTTAGCATACAGTAATGCCCCTTTCGCACGGGCCAAAAATCTCACTTACCCAAAGGAACCAGCTTATTCACACTCATGAGGCTCTATTAGACTACATAAATAGGTACGCAGCATGTTCTACTTTAGGGCTCATGCGATGTACTGCCGTGTGACACGTGGTGAATCAGTATATCAGTGAGTATATGGCCGCTCTCTGTGATTTTTTTTTTTTGTTGTCTGACTTTTATTGATCCATTCACATTAGCGTGTAAACACTGTGTGTAGATCCGAGCGAGGAAAAGATGGCAGCTTGCTCTATTTCTCCACATACCACGCAGTGTGAGCCCTATACTTTTGTATGGGCAGCGTATATACAGCACTGTCCATACGCAATACATATGCAACCCCCACGATGAAACAGAGCAGGGAATTAGAAGAAAAAAGACAGTCACACATCGCATGATCGTGTACATGAGATACGTAGTCATGCGCAGTACACTCGCTGCCATACGCAGTCGGCATCACATAGACCGTTAGTACACTACGGGACACCCGCATTGTTTTATGCATATAGTCGCTTATAAATTATATTGGAAAATTTTAATTTTTGATTATACAAGGTATTACTTTTATTTGCTGAGATTGAAATACCCTTCTAAGCCTTCAGTCACAGATGTAAAAGAATTTGGCGGAAATAACAGTGACAACGAACATAGTGGCGGACATAATAGGTAACGCCACCACCACAGCGGGGAAAATATCTATATTATACTATCACATACAGGACACGATCAATGCATGCAACCCGATACCAACAAAAGCAAAATGGTGGATCATGTGAGCGGGAACCGCATACAGCAGCTCCCGGTGACAGCTCCCTGCTCTCGGCTACTCATTCTAGTCGAGAGCAGGGAATTTTTAAATTTCCCGGGCCTCCCGGCTCTCTGTGCATGCGCGTGACGTGCGTGACGTGCCGGGGAGAAGACAGAAGGATCCGGACGCTGCGGAGGACCGGAGGTGAGTACTCTCAGCTCCCCTTACGGATCCGATCCGTAAGGGGAGCTGAAACTTTAATTGTTTTTAACTTTCCATTGAGTTTAACGCGATCGCGTGACCGGGGGTGGGGTCCCGCGGCCCGGGATGACAGCTCCATGCTGTCGGCTACCTCCGGTAACCGGCAGCATGGAGCTATCACGTCCTGAGCCTGCAGGGCTGTCATTCCTAGAGGATGCATAAAACTACGTCCTCTAGGAATAAAGCCCAGCCGGCCAGGACGTAGAATCCCGATGGGGCCGTCGTTAAGGGGTTAAAGAGCCGATTCCATGGGAAAAACGCATTTTCCGTCAGCTCTGTACAGGTAAGCGGAAACATTTGTCCATTTTCATCAACAAATATTTAATTGATTTTCTAAATTATTGATTTGACAAAGTACATAAAATGCAAATCACAATAATAAAGTATATAATAAAACAAAAGAACTGTTGTGATGAGTCTATGGATGAACCTCGCCTTGTTTCTCAGTGGTAACGCGTCTAAATCATATTCCACATTATTTGAAAGATGCAAAATTGGCCAATCGTTACATTTCGTATTATTCGGTTTGCATAATTTAATTCTTAACCCCTTAGTGACCAGCCCATAGTGTTTTTACGTCCTGCCCAAGTGGGCCTTAATCCCTGAGGACGTAAAAACATGTGTCTGGGTGGATGACAGTGATCATGTAAAGTTAAAAAAAAAAGTGTGAAAAAGTAAAAAAAAAGTTTAAAAAGTTTTTAAAAAGTTTAAAAAGGGGGGGGCGGAGCTACCTGATGCCGGAGTAAGTCGCTTCTGAGACGCGCTCCGGCGGCCGCGGCTTCTTTAAGGCTCCACAAGCTATCACAGCGGCACAGAGAGACGTCATGGGGCGCAAGAGAGCCCAGAACACCTCGGGGCGCACTCCGGAACGCAGTGCAGGCAGTTTGGAGCCGTTCCTGAGACCGCAAGCAGAGGCGGCCGGTGAGCGGGGAAAAATCAAGATGGCGCCGACGGGAGGTCCGGCGCGACCTAGCAGCAGCGTGCAGAAGGAGAGAGCCGCTGAGACGGACGACTCGGACGATAGCGCAAGCTGCCAGTCCAGGGAGCCCAGATCCACAAACTGCTCACAGTCGCAGGGAGGATCGCAAAGCAGGTCAGATAAAATCCACCCTGACACGGCAACACCACAGGCCGAGCTACAGCACTCCCCACCAGGCACACAAACAGCAGCGGGGGAGGGGCGGCCCACAAAGGACACAGAAGAACTGGCAGTATCTCAAGAGCCCTGTAGCCCCCCCATGCTCCCCCTATTCATCACCCTCAGGGGCAAACACAAGGGGCCCACGCCAGCACCCTCCACCAGACTCACATTGCGAAGAGGAGCAATGGGATTGGCGCGCACACCTGCGTTCACTCCCCACCAAAAGAGATCTGGACGAATCTCTATATAAGCTCGAACAATCCCACAAAAGAGACATTACAGGTCTACAAAAAGACATCCTGCACGTAGGTCAACGCCTTGGGGAAGTGGAGGAAATACAGGAAAAGCTAATTGACACTGTCGACTCGCACAGAAAGGTCATCCAAGCACAGTCGGCCCAAATTTCGGAGTTGTTTCTTCACTTAGACGACCTTGAAAACCGCCATAGGCGGAACAATTTGCGCATAAGAGGCCTAGACGAAAGGGTCGAGCACAACCAACTTGCCACCTGGGCACAAAAATTCTTCAACGACTTACTGAAACGCCCACCAGAAGACCTCATAGAGATCGACAGAATACACCGCACTCTGGGCCCGCGCTCCGCAGACCCCGCAAGGCCGCGAGATGTAGTGTGCAGAGTGCACTTCTTCCAGGAGAAAGAACAGATAATGAGAAGCGCTAGAGATGCTGGAAATCTACACTACAAGGGGTCCCCCATTCTCATCCTACAAGACCTTTCCCGCCGCACACTTCAACAAAGAAGAGCACTAAAACCACTACTGACGGCGCTGAGAGATAAGGACATTCTATATCAATGGGGCTACCCCTTCCAACTGCAGGCGCGCAAAGGGAACAAAAGAGCAACCTTTAGGTCCCTGGGGGATCTGCCCAATTTCCTGCACACATTCGAACTCCCGATGATTGACTTACCGGACTGGCCCAGACACGTAGGGGCGCTGGCTCCCGCTGTGGGCTCCCCATGGCAAAGAGCCAGCGACAAAACCAAACGCTGACAACCCAGACCCTCTCTTCTGAGATGCCGACCAACTGTCAAGAGACAAACGCAAGCCGACGTCCCCGCTTGCCCACCCGCTCCAGAGACCCGCTGAGACATCACTAACGCTCCTGAGAACGGAGCCACTAAGCTATAGCCTTAAAATGTTATTCTGTTTAACTGTTATATTTGTTCTAGCCGCGGCCGTAACGGGGCACAGCTCCGATGCCAGGTTTCGTTCGTTCCCCAGCAGAGGGTGCAGCCCGGGCGCTGCCACGTAAGGTGTTTTCCTTAAACTGCACTGAGGAAAGTTTAATGGGGCCTCACCCCATATATGTTATATTTCTCCTGTCTGTTTCTGTGTTGTTCTTTCACCCCCCCTTCCCACCTCTCCCACTTGTGCCTTACCCCCCCCCCCCCCCACACCCTAAGATTGGTCACCTAGCATTCCAAAACACGCTCACTCAACTACTAGAGATATGGCCAACGTAACAGTCTGCACTTACAATGTTAAAGGCCTGAACACTCCGGGGAAAAGAAGCCAAGTTCTGTATCACTTACATAAGAAAAAAATAATGGTAGCCTTACTGCAAGAGACCCACTTTAAAGCAGACAACATTCCACGCTTTTCCTCTAAATTCACAACCCTTTCCTGTCATTTTTGTATATAAAACGCAGAAAGATGAGGTGAGAAACACCCTTAGGGTCAGGGGCGTACCTAAAGGCTCAAGGGCCCGGGTGCAAAAGTTCAGCTCAGGGCCCCCCCTTACCTTTCTCACCGCGTACCCATACCTAAATCATGCTGCATACAGCTGCAAAACGAATTTCCATACATGAATTAGCCCTATTAACGCGTTTCCTGCACTAGATGAAAATCACACACACACACACCGCTTTTTATTGCGGTATACTGCTTCCATTGATTTGAATGCGATTACTCAGACGTGAGCTCGGAAGCGGTGATTTTTAAGCGCTATCTGTCCTGTATTTGCGTTTTCTAACGCACCTCCCCACCCATCACAATTGTAGGGTGCATTAAAACCGCTTTACCATGCGTTCAAAAGTGCTGCTAAAAATTGAGGTAAAAAACCCACGATTTTAAGCTGTGTTTTCTGAATGCACGTCTTAGAGCAGCCCTAGGCCCCGTGCACACGGGCGGAAATTCCGCTGCCGGATTTCCCGCAGAATTTCCACCCATGGAAGCTGCTATAGGATTGCGTTAGAAAACGCAATCCTAGGCAGACGGCCGCGGTTTGTCCGCGCGAAATCACACGTGGAAAACAAACCGCGGCATGCTCTATTTCTGTGCAGGGATCGCAGAGCCCCACACAGAAACGTCACTCCCCGGCCGCTGGCACCGGTCTGCGCATTTAGGACGGCAACTCCCACAGCCTAGAAGTTTGTATGATCTAGAGCACAGGTGTCAAACAATGCCCGCAGGCCGAATCCGGCCCGCCGCCTATGCAGTAAGTTCCCTCACTCCTCCGTGCTGCTGTCAGTAGGCAGTCTGCTCTCGGCTTGTTCTGTCTAATGCAGACAGTAATAGAGGAGTGCCGATAGCAGACTGACAACGGCCGCGGAGGAGGGAAGGGGAGTGCAGAGAACATGATCTCTGCAGCAAGGAGAGCATCGCTGAGGAGGAGCAGCTGCAGGGTGAGAGCCGTGTGTGTGTGTGTATATATGTGTGTGTGGTTTCTGCGAGTGGATTACGCAATTCCGACCCGCTAATTGGGGGGAATTGTGTAATCCAATGCATGCGATTGATCCGTGGATTACCGTTGATCAAGCGCATGCAGAACCCGTAATTCCTCTCCGGTCATGTGTGACCGGCCTAATGTTAGTTCGCTACTTTATCATGTGACCGGGGACCGCTCAACGAGGCCCCCGGTCACTGCTCCAAGCACGCAGCAACCATTGGTCGCTGGGAGCAAGGAGATTTAAAATTTCCTGGGCTCCCCAGCTCCTGCGAATGTGTCCAGCATTTTGCCGGCGGGCGCATACCCAGGAGCTGGCAGGATCCATGGAGGAGAATCGCATCTGGATTCAAATGCGGAAGCCTCCGAGAAGATGTTTCATCTCCTCTCACCGATCGCTTCGGTGAGGGGAGATGAAACTGCCACTTTTTAAAGAACTTTTACGTGATCGCCATTATGCATTGGATAACGGCGATCACGTGACCAGTAACCGTATACCGCGGCTCCCCGTGACATCTCCAGGCTCTTGGCGACCTTTGGTAGCCAGCAGCAGGGAGATGTTACATTTATTGGGCAATCTTTCACTTTTGCGCAGAAGCTGGGGTAAGGTCCACGGATCAACATCCCACCAGGGAACAAATCCGGGACCTTGGGTACGTAATTTCATCCCCCTTACGGATACGATCCGTAAGGGGAGATGAAACTTTAACTTTTTAAACTTTTAACTTTTTTTTTTTTTTACTTTTTAACTTTATATGATCACCGTTATCCCAGTCATATCTCCCTGCACTCGGCTATCTGTGACAGCCGGGTGCAGGGAGATTTTGAATTTGCCGGGCTCGCCGGCTTCTGCGCATGCGCGCCACATTATTTAGATCCCACATTTTCAGAAATTAATGCAATTTAGATTAAAAAAAAAAAAAAAGTGTTCGGGTAATGTGCTATTCTAAAATTTTTTCCCCCAAAATCATTTTCATGTGCACTGACACCCCAAAATGGATACCCCTGTTTGTATTGTTTTCAGAAATGTACCCATTGTGGCCCTAATGTTATGTTAGTATGCACAAATAGGACCCAAAATGTAATCAGTACTATGTGGCTTTCTGAACAGACTGTTATGATCGTGTGGGCAGATTTAGCAGACTGCCAACACCATCGTGACCAAAGGACTAGTAGTCTAGTAGTATACATGCACACAGGAAATTCACATGGAATCCATGCCACTGACCCTGTGCTAAAAGGGGGGGGGGGGGGGGTCGACAGTGGCCCAACCTAAGCGTAGACATCGCCCAAATAAGAGGGCGGCCCAGCGGTCTTCGGAACTGGGCCATAGCTGATCCTAGGAGCCACAGAACAGGACACACGCATGGCATATAACAGAGACGGAACAGAATACACAGAGATAGAAAACACTGCATACAGAAGCCAAAAATGCAACCACTACTAACAGATAGGCTGATTATAAAGAACAGGTATTACTTGACATTTTAGACAAAACGTGAAGCTAGCGGGCGAACTTCTAAGCTCCTGGTTATACCGCTATTCCCTACACTAACCATGAGTCCAGGAGACCCGGACAACGATCACACAGGAGATCTCTAATAAATCTCTAAACCGCTATAAGCTACATACTGTCCCTGCTTTTCTTCACCACTGGAGAACTGGGAGGTGACCCGCTAATCTCTATGGTGCTGTAAGTTTGGGTAAATCCAATAGGTGGTGCAGCACGTTTCTGTAAAACCAACAGAGGGCGCTGCAATGTTACTGTAGAAACCAATGGACAGCATGGCAGGTAGCTATACATAAACTATACAAAATGTGATTGGTTGCTGCTGCTGCCGCCATTTTTTTAAAAGGTATAGAAAGAGCGGGAAGAAAAGGGGGAGGAGTCATTCCGGGAGCAGCAGAGGAAGAAGAAGGACCTGGAACCTGGACGGGGAGAAGAGTGAAGACCGAAGAAAAAAAGACAGCAGGATAAGAATTTAAGCGTGGCAGCTGAGGAGGATCGGGAGGACCTGAAGCAGAGGACGATCGGGTGAAGACAGAAGAAATTAGAAGACCTACCTGAAGACCGGAGCAGGAAGACCGCTGGTGAGAAGATCGGAGCAAGAAGACCGCTGGTGAGAAGACCAGAGCAGGAAGACCGCTGGTGAGGAGATCGGAGCAAGAAGACAGTTAGTGAGAAGACCGGAGCAGGAAGATCGCTGTTCAGAAGACCGGAGCACAAAACACCGTTGGTGACAGGACCTGAGCAGGAAGATTGCCCCCGGTGGAGATCGGAGGTACTGCAGTTCAAGAAGAGCCTGAAGAGATGGAAGCGCTGATGGAGAGGATCCGGGCAGCGGCAGCTGAGCGAGGAATCGGGTGGCTCGAAAGACTGGCAAGTGAGGGAGAGGGGGGAGCGGCGGCAGTTCCAGAGAGGGAGAGGAGGCCGCGTCGGGCGCGTGCGCCGGAGAGGCTTAGCCCCGAGCACGCGCCTGTGCGCCGGCGCCGCACAGGGAGCCCATCTGTGGAACCTCCAGCCGGGCCAGCCCCCGCAGCGGCAGGGGGGGGGGCCAGGGCTGGGAGGAATCCTAATCGGCGGCGTGGTGCTGCGTGCAGCGCAGGTACCCGGGCTGCGAGGGGGCCGGGACCTGCGACTGCACAGTCGGCTCCAGGAGCAGTTAGAGGGGGGGGGGCGCTCCAGCGGTGAGGGTAGCAGAGAGGAGCGCCCTTGTCCCAGTTCGGCGAGAGGATCCGTGTCAGGACAGAGCAGAGGGTCCAGAGCTGCTGGAGGGGAGCAGTGTGGACCCAGCGGGAGGGTTAGCCGGGGGACCAGGGGAGGGGAGCTGGAGCAGGTGTTCGGCGGAAGAAGGGGACAGCAGCAGGCTGGTCCGGAGGATTTTATTAATGCCGGTTTTTTGAGTTCCAGCGGGGCGGCTGCGCGCGCAGCGGAGAGGCGGCAGTCGGCGGAGGAATCAGACGGATCGGGTGGGACATGGACGGATCCCAGGATGAGACGCCAGGAAGACGGAGCGGCGGCTGGTGGGCCCACAGCACCTGCGCAGCCCGGTGAGTCTACCACACAAAACACTGTAAATGTTATTGCTAGATCTGTGCCTGTAGGGGGAGGTATAGGTAGTGGTGCGGTCAGTTTTGCTGGTGCGCATGGGGGGGATAACGATTTGAGGGCACTTATGGGTTGTATGTGGGAATTCCTGCGGAGGCAGGAAATGGGGTCGGTCGGTTTGCCTGGAACGGCGTTTAACACGCCGGGTAGTGTGTCGTCTGGCGGGGAGGGCTTCCCCGCTGGGGCGACTGGGGGAGTCCAGGCAGGGGGAACGGGAGGGCCGGACGTGGGGCCATCGCCGGTGGCTGCATGGAGTACTTCAATGGCAACCCCTTCCAGTAGGGTAAGTACTCTAGGGGTCAGCTCGGGGGGGGCAGATGAAACGGCGTCAGGGGTGACGGTTGCCGTACAAACGGAAAGGGACGGGGAAGCAGTGCGGTTGGACGATAGGGCAAAAGGGGAGGTATACGTGTGTTTCGAGGGCCCGTTAGGAGCACATCTTAAGAAGGAAACGAGGGAGAAGATATGGCGGGACGAATTTGTAGAGATATTCTCCCTCTTGCCTTTGGAGAAATTTAATTTGGACAAAGGCAAAAGGACCGAATACAAGAAGGAGGAGGAAGAAAAACGCAGATGGCGTTTAATTCCTCAAACATTTAATAATTGGTTGCAGGCGTTCGCTATATTGGCCAGCGTAATTGGGGAGAAGGCGCCGGAGAACTGTTCCGGCCTCTTCTGTTATCTAGATTCGATAGGCGAGGCGTATCGGGTTTACGGGGGTCAAACCTGGTTAAGGTACGACGAACAGTTTAGGCAACGTAAGGCGGTGAGGCCGTCAATCCGTTGGGACCAAAAAGATATTGGTCTGTGGCTTCGGGTCATGGCACCTAGTCGATTTGGGCAGCCTTTTCACGGGGGAGCCGGGCCATCAGGCCTGGCTTCAACCTCACAGGGGGGAAACCAGGGGGGTCAGTCAGGGGGTAATAGAGTCGGTTTGTGTTGGCAATTTAATGAGGGCCAATGCAAATTCGGAGCAGGCTGCTCACACTGCAATGGCGGGTCACATGGAGCATCAAAATGCTTTAAGAAAGGAAAAGGAAAGGCCGCAGGAGGGGGTGGAAAAAGGGAGGACGCCGGTGAGGCTGGAAGAGATGGTCAGGTTTCTAAATAGGTATCCTGACAGGGAAAAGGCGAAATTGTTGGAAGAAGGTTTTCGGGGGGGGTTTCACATCCCTCCCCCAAAACATGAGATTCCGTTATCAACAAAAAACCTACTCTCGGCCATGAGGAATCCGGAAGTGGTTTCGGAGAAACTGGCAAAAGAAATTAGCTTAGGGCGGATGGCAGGCCCCTTTCAGGAGCCTCCCCTCCGGAACTTCGTAGTGTCTCCCCTGGGAGTAGTACCTAAGAGGGAACCGAATAAGTTTCGGTTAATACACCATCTTTCTTATCCGAAAGGGGCATCAGTGAACGATGGTATAGACCCTGAGCTCTGTTCGGTGGTTTATACATCTTTTGATGCGGCACTAAAATGGGTAAGAAGGTATGGGAGGGGGGCGCTGTTAGCGAAAGCCGACATTGAGTCGGCGTTCCGCCTTTTGCCGGTTTCTCCAGATAGTATTCGCTTACTTGGTTGTTTTTGGGGAGGTAAGTATTTCGCCGATCGGTGTCTGCCCATGGGATGTTCAATCTCATGTGCATACTTCGAAGCCTTCAGCACTTTCTTGGAATGGGTAGTGAAAGACACTGCAAAGCAGCAGTCAGTAATTCACTACCTTGACGATTTTTTGTGTATTGGCCCAGCGGAATCGCCGATGTGTGCGACTCTGCTGGGAACGTTACAGTGGGTGGCGGATCGGTTCGGGGTGCCTTTGGCTCCCGACAAGACAGAGGGCCCTGCAACTTCTCTTCAGTTTTTGGGCATCTGGATTGATACGGAGGCGATGGTATGTCAATTGCCGGAAGATAAGTTGCGGGATTTAAAATGCGAGGTAGAAAAGACACGGAAAGTCAAGAAAGTCACGCTGAAGGGGCTTCAGTCATTATTGGGCAAGTTGAATTTCGCTTGCAGAATAATGCCTATGGGGCGAATATTTTGTCGAAGAATGGCGTCGGCCACGGCGGGAATTCGAGCACCGCATCACTACATCAGAGTGGGGAGGAGTTTAAAAGGGGACCTAGCAGTCTGGGCTTCCTTTTTAAACAAATACAATGGGAGGTCCATGATAATCTCGGAAGTGAGTGAGAATGTGGACTACGAGTTGTTTACAGACGCGGCAGGGAGTGCGGGATTTGGGGCATTTTGCCAGGGGCAATGGTGTGTTGGGGAATGGCCGGTCAGATGGCGGGAGGAAGGTTTGACGAAGAATCTGGTATTGTTGGAACTGTTTCCAATAGTGGTGGCCGTGGCGCTTTGGGGCGATCGCCTTCAGAACAAGAAGGTGAGGTTCCATTGCGACAATATGGGGGTGGTGCAGGTGATCAATGCTTTGACCGCCTCATCACCCCCGGTGGTGAATTTGTTGCGCCACCTGGTATTGGAAACATTGAAGATGAATATTTGGATAGTGGCGGTGCACGTGCCGGGGATTGAGAATTCAATCGCGGATGCTCTTTCTCGGTTTCAGTGGGAGCGATTCAGGACCCTGGCCCCTCAGGCGGAGGACCGAGGGAGGACGTGCCCGTCTCATCTTTGGAGTGTGGTAAGAGAGCAGTGGGGCATCTAATCGAGAGGTCACTGGCTCAGGGTACTAGAGCTGCGTATATAGCAGCGTGGCAGGAGTGGGAAGGCTGGGTAGGTCAGCTTGGGATAGGAGAGGCGGAGGAAGATAGAGTGGGGGCGCTGTTAAGTTGGTTGGGTAAGGCAGAGCAGGATAATGTTTCGGTGTCACGAGCGAACAGGTTCATGGCAGGGGTAGCATTTGGGTGTAAGTTAAGGGGGGTGGGGGATATAACGAAGAATTTCCTAGTGAGACAAGCGTTGAAGGGTTTTAGAAAAGGTAAAGGCAGTGTGGACTTACGTAGACCAGTTTCGTTTGAGTTGTTAGAAAAGTTAGGGGGGGTACTGGAAGGCCTCTGCGATACGTTGTTCGAAAGATCGTTATTCAGGTTAGCGTTTTCACTGGCATTTTTTGGGGCATTTAGGGTTGGGGAGTTGGTGTCCCCTAGTAAATCAGTTGGGGGAGGTTTACAGGGGGGGGATGTTAGAAAAGTTGATGACCATTTAGAGTTGGTCATACGCCGATCAAAAACAGATCAGGCTGGGCGGGGACATTTGATTAGATTGGGTAGGGTTCACGGGTCAATAATGTGCCCCGTGTCGGCATGGGTTAGCTATACTGAGGTAGCGGGTAAGAGATTAGGCCCTTTATTGCAGCATGAGGGGGGCCAGTTTTTGTCACGCTTCCAGTTTACAGCGATCTTTAGGAAGGCGCTGAGGGAGCTCGGTTTAGATGAGTCGCAATTTGGGACACACTCGTTTAGGGTGGGGGCGGCTACAGAGGCACAGGTGCAAGGTTTGTCGGGCGAGTCGATTAGAAAAATCGGTAGGTGGCAATCTGGGAGATATAAATTGTATGTTCGTCCCCAGTTGCTGTAACAGTGTTAGGGGGGTAGGGGGTATAATGATAATCAAGGGGTGTTGGTCAATTTTGTTTTCTCCTTTTTGTTTCAGGTCCACAATCGGCGCTTGTGTGGATTATGGGCCACTCATATGTTTATTGGGGGGCGGAGAGGGCTAGTGTGAGGCAGGACGGGAGACAGTTGAGGTTTCCTAGGTCAGAGGCGGTCCTGAGATGGATGGGAGTTAGAGGGATGTCGTGGTGCAAAGTGTTGGAGGAGTTTGAGAGGATGGTGGGTTTAGACAGGGCCCCGGACATAGTTGTTATACATGCAGGGGGGAATGATTTGGGGAAAAGGCCCTTCAGGGATCTATCGAGGGATATCAGGTATGATATCCTGAGATTGTTAGCGGCGCATAAGAAGATGGTGGTGGTCTGGTCAGAGATCGTGCCTAGGCAGGTATGGAAGTTTGTGCGGACTGCAAGAGGATTAGACAAAGCGAGAATAAAGCTTAATAGGGAAGTATCTCGCTTTGTGGGAAGGAATGGGGGGGTCGCGGTGCGACACATAGACCTAGAGTCTGGCAGGGGGAATTATTGGAGACAAGATGGGGTGCATTTAAATGAGATAGGTTTGGACTTGTGGTTAGAGGCAGTTCAGGAGGGAGTGGAGCGCGCCTTGTTGTTGTGGAGGGCGGCGCAGGCTTGAGGTTTCAAGCCGTGCTGGCTGTGGCGGTTAGGGAGGGGTCCTTGGAGTCAATATAAGAGGGGGTAAGGGGGGAGGCAGGGGTTAGTAGAGTTACCTCCTCCCCCCTCTGGTTAGTTTTAAATTGTAGGTGGGTCTGTCGCCTCTTGTTTGGCAGGGGGTTACCTGCTAAAGTTGTGGTTGTTAATAGCCGGGGTATGGCTAGATAGCCTCGGGGTCGGGAGGTTGGTGACTCGAGGTAAATGGCGAGTCTCCTGAGTCAGGTGATTGGAGACGGGAGGCGTAGTTTGGAAGATAGGGTTTCCCGAGTCAGGATTTTTAGGAGACGGGAGACAGTTACACCTATCTTCCTTGTTTTTTGGGTGAGGCGACAGATAATTTTGTGGGGAACTCCAAGGATCTCTCCATAGTAGTTAGGATCAGGGTTAAAAAAGTGTTATTCAGGATTTATTGTTGTATGTTATAATAAAATTGGCTGCTGTGGCCAAATTTAATCCAAAAAGAAGTTGTCGGTGTTTATTTTAGATAAGCTAGGTTAAAAGGGGTAATGGGGGGGTAAGTGGTCACAGCGACGACTCCGTTGTACCTAGTCATGTAGCTTATAGCGGTTTAGAGATTTATTAGAGATCTCCTGTGTGATCGTTGTCCGGGTCTCCTGGACTCATGGTTAGTGTAGGGAATAGCGGTATAACCAGGAGCTTAGAAGTTCGCCCGCTAGCTTCACGTTTTGTCTAAAATGTCAAGTAATACCTGTTCTTTATAATCAGCCTATCTGTTAGTAGTGGTTGCATTTTTGGCTTCTGTATGCAGTGTTTTCTATCTCTGTGTATTCTGTTCCGTCTGTTATATGCCATGCGTGTGTCCTGTTCTGTGGCTCCTAGGATCAGCTATGGCCCAGTTCCGAAGACCGCTGGGCCACCCTCTTATTTGGGCGATGTCTACGCTTAGGTTGGGCCACTGTCGACCCCCCCCCCCTTTTAGCACAGGGTCAGTGGCATGGATTCCATGTGAATTTCCTGTGTGCATGTATACTACTAGTCCTTTGGTCACGATGGTGTTGGCAGTCTGCTAAATCTGCCCACACGATCATAACAGTCTGTTCAGAAAGCCACATAGTACTGATTACATTTTGGGTCCCATTTGTGCATACTAACATAACATTAGGGCCACAATGGGTACATTTCTGAAAACAATACAAACAGGGGTATCCATTTTGGGGTGTCAGTGCACATGAAAATGATTTTGGGGGAAAAAATTTTAGAATAGCACATTACCCGAACACATTAAAAAAAAAAAATCTAAATTGCATTAATTCCTGAACATGTGGGATCTAAATAATGTGGCGCGCATGTGCAGAAGCCGGCGAGCCCGGCAAATTCAAAATCTCCCTGCACCCGGCTGTCACAGATAGCCGAGTGCAGGGAGATATGACTGGGATAACGGTGATCATATAAAGTTAAAAAGTAAAAAAAAAAAAAGTTAAAAGTTTAAAAAGTTAAAGTTTCATCTCCCCTTACGGATCGTATCCGTAAGGGGGATGAAATTACGTACCCAAGGTCCCGGATTTGTTCCCTGGTGGGATGTTGATCCGTGGACCTTACCCCAGCTTCTGCGCATGCGCCCGTCAGCATGATGGCGGACGCATGCGCAAAAGTGAAAGATTGCCCAATAAATGTAACATCTCCCTGCTGCTGGCTACCAAAGGTCGCCAAGAGCCTGGAGATGTCATGGGGAGCCGCGGTATACGGTTACTGGTCACGTGATCGCCGTTATCCAATGCATAATGGCGATCACGTAAAAGTTCTTTAAAAAGTGGCAGGTTCATCTCCCCTCACCGAAGCGATCGGTGAGAGGAGATGAAACATCTTCTCGGAGGCTTCCGCATTTGAATCCAGATGCGATTATCCTCCATGGATCCTGCCAGCTCCTGGGTATGCGCCCGCCGGCAAAATGCCAGACACATTCGCAGGAGCTGGGGAGCCCAGGAAATTTTAAATCTCCTTGCTCCCAGCGACCAATGGTTGCTGCGTGCTTGGAGCAGTGACCGGGGGCCTCGTTGAGCGGTCCCCGGTCACATGATAAAGTAGCAAACTAACATTAGGCCGGTCACACATGACCGGAGAGGAATTACGGGTTCTGCATGCGCTTGATCAACGGTAATCCACGGATCAATCGTATGCATTGGATTACACAATTCCCCCCAATTAGCGGGTCGGAATTGCGTAATCCACTCGCAGAAACCACACACACATATATACACACACACACACAAGGCTCTCACCCTGCAGCTGCTCCTCCTCAGCGATGCTCTCCTTGCTGCAGAGATCATGTTCTCTGCACTCCCCTTCCCTCCTCCGCGGCCGTTGTCAGTCTGCTATCGGCACTCCTCTATTACTGTCTGCATTAGACAGAACAAGCCGAGAGCAGACTGCCTACTGACAGCAGCACGGAGGAGTGAGGGAACTTACTGCATAGGCGGCGGGCCGGATTCGGCCCGCGGGCATTGTTTGACACCTGTGCTCTAGATCATACAAACTTCTAGGCTGTGGGAGTTGCCGTCCTAAATGCGCAGACCGGTGCCAGCGGCCGGCGAGTGACGTTTCTGTGTGGGGCTCTGCGATCCCCGCACAGAAATAGAGCATGCCGCGGTTTGTTTTCCACGTGTGATTTCGCGCGGACAAACCGAGGCCGTCTGCCTAGGATTGCGTTTTCTAACGCAATCCTATAGCAGCTTCCATGGGTGGAAATTCTGCGGGAAATCCGGCAGCGGAATTTCCGCCCGTGTGCACGGGGCCTAGGGCTGCTCTAAGACGTGCATTCAGAAAACACAGCTTAAAATCGTGGGTTTTTTACCTCAATTTTGAGCAGCACTTTTGAACGCATGGTAAAGCGGTTTTAATGCACCCCACAATTGTGATGGGTGGGGAGGTGCGTTAGAAAACGCAAATACAGGACAGATAGCGCTTAAAAATCACCGCTTCCGAGCTCACGTCTGAGTAATCGCATTCAAATCAATGGAAGCAGTATACCGCAATAAAAAGCGGTGTGTGTGTGTGATTTTCATCTAGTGCAGGAAACGCGGTAATAGGGCTAATTCATGTATGGAAATTCGTTTTGCAGCTGTATGCAGCATGATTTAGGTATGGGTACGCGGTGAGAAAGGTAAGGGGGGGCCCTGAGCTGAACTTTTGCACCCGGGCCCTTGAGCCTTTAGGTACGCCCCTGACCCTAAGGGTGTTTCTCACCTCATCTTTCTGCGTTTTATATACAAAAATGACAGGAAAGGGTTGTGACCCGGCGGCCGTCGCAGGGAGAAGATGACCATCGCCACTGTATGCCACGGAAAGGGGTGAACGCGCGTGTGAACTGGCATTTCAAGCGCAACCCGATTACTGTAAACCTTGTTTATGCACAAATACGCTCCACTGCGACAATAGTCTTGGCGTGTACACTCGTCTGCCGAAGCCCTAGGGCCTCTTTCACACGGCGTGCTAAATTTAGCAGAAAAGCGGTCGCAGAAACCGCAATGATTTTTACGTGCATTTGCGCTCCCGATATTCCATTAGAGTCTAAGGGGGTAAGCAAATTCGCTCTCATATGCATAAAATTGCGCCGAGGGCTCCTTCACACGAATGTACTTTAGTCCCCTTATAGTTCTGATCCCAGGAATGCACAAAAATAAAGACTGAAAAACTGGTTGCTCATTAGTGCTTAAACCAGGTCAGTCATGAAGGAGTTAACTGCGGGCATTCACTGCTGGTCAGTGAGGTTACAGATGGAGGGTTGTTAGGTGAATTGCATGTAAATCTGCAATAGTTTGGGGGACTCCCAGCAGACAGAGGGGTTCTCCTCCAGCAAGCAGGCAGCACATGGTTAACTACCTAAGCCGGGTGCGGGTGAATGCAACGCTTGTATGAAAGAGGCCTAAAGCTGCGGGGGGGGTTTTACCCCCCCTTCCCCCATGCACAGATATACGTTGTCCTCGTGTGCAGGGGGGGGGGGGATGGAAGAGCCAGGAGCAGGAACTGAGCTCCCGCCCCCCCCTCTCTGCCTCCTCTCCGCCCCTCTGCACTATTTGCAATGGGGAGAGGTGGGGCAGGGGCGGGGCTAATTCTCGGAACGTAGCCCCGCCCTGCCTCTTCCCATTGCAAATAGTGCAGAGGGGCGGAGAGGGGGACGGGAGCTCAGTTCCTTCTCCTGGCTCTTCCATCCTCCCCCCCCCCCCCCCCTGCACATTACATAGAGAACGCCCACAAGTGACCCCATTTTGAAAACTAGACCCCAGAACAAATTTATCTAGGGGTGTACTGCACATTTTGACCCCACAGCTTTTAAATGAATTCAAGCAAAGCAAAAGGAAAAAAATTGTGATTTTCGTTTTTTGGCAATTTTGTCATTTTAAAAACAGCATTTTTGTACAGCACACACATGAATTAAGATTTGCACCCCAAAATAGATACCCCTGTTTGTCCAGTGTTCAGAGACATACCCATTGTGGCCCTAATCTTATGTCTGGATGCACAAAGGGGCCCAAAATGTAAGGAGTAGTCGGTGGCTTTCAGAACTGAAATTTAGCATGAAGGGGATTTCGGCCCCATAGCACACTTGTAGAGCCCTTGAGCGGCCAAAACGACAGAGAACCCCTACAAATGACCCCATTTTGAAAACTAGACCCCTTAACGAATTCATCTAGTGGTGTACTGCGTATTTTTACCGCACAATTTTTGAATAAATCTAAGCAGTAGGAAAAATTTCAATTTTCATTATTTTGGCAGTTGTATCAATTTAATCGGACGTAAAAACACTATGGGCTGGTCGTTAAGGGGTTAAACCATCGGATGGTTGGCTCTGAGCCAGTCATATATGTATCTCATGGGCTAGAGATGTACCTTGAAGCTTCTAGGGCCCTAACAGGGCTTTCCCCACCATGTGCCATTTATAATACTAGTGTGGCAGGAGAGTGACTGCCACCTCTGTACACCTTATTTCTCTATCAAGGAGTACAGTCATTGCCTCTAGGGAGTACTTAGTCTGTCCTGGTATTGTGATGAAGGTAGGTACAACACATAGTGCCATGATAACCTTTGCTGAATTTTTAAGTAATTTATTTGAGAAGGGAATACTTGGCCAAGGAATGTTGGAAAACCCTATTCTAGATGCTCATGGTCTGCTTGTATCTTGTGCGCACTCTTCTCTGAACACACACCCTTAGGGCTAATTCACATGGACATATGTCTCCCAATGTGAAAAATACATGCGTAGTAAGCAGTGCTAAAAGCCCACTGATTTGTCTAGGGCTTCTCACACCAGCGTTTTTTATTCACGTCTGTGGAAAAAAAATTGCACCGTGTCCTATTTTGGTGCGGAATATGCACCTTATCTAGTTTTTGGGGATTTAACAGGCGTAGTAAATGTGCATATGAAAAATACGTGGGACACATACTCCCGTCTGAGTGAGCCCTTAATCTATGGGGGTTTGCCTTTGTTTCCGCAGGAGAAATCAGCTTGTCCAGGCCTGTCTGTTTCCTTCGGGGATGCTAGGATATTCTACATTAACACATCCTGTCCTCTAAAAAGGGTGTGGAGAATGGGAGTAACTACCCTGTTTCCCCAAAAATAAGAACTACCTACAAAATAAGCTCTACCATTATTTTTCAATGGGGCTTGAAATATAAGCCCTACCCTGAGATCTACCAAGCAAGTTTTTGTCTTTGGCCATAGTCTTAGAAGCTTCAATGTTCAATAGGCCTGTACGTTTACAGTATTCTGGGAGTACAGAGCTGTATTAGTGTTACTGACCAGTACATGAATGCCATGTATTACATAGAAGGCCAATGTCTACCTGAGCGAGAGCTATTGCTTGATGGCATCTCTCCCCTCTGGCTAAGTGGAGTAGGTATCCCATACGGACATGATAATCCTATGGGAAGATCCCTTATTATATTTATTTACTTATTTATTTATTTATCTTTTCTTCTACTTACAATTCTCGGGGCAAAACTTTTACTCATGACCGTGTGTCAAGTCTGTACCAATGTAGAAGTAGGGGTAAGGAATACTATATGAAATATAATGTTCCCAAAACGTTTTAGCGGAGATCTGTAGTAGAATCATTCCTGTTTATTAAAGTAAACTATGCTATGGGGCTGAAAGGTAAGGAATTGGGGGTAACAGGGAGCTGCTCTTTATACTCACCAGGTTCCTCTTTTCCAGCACTGTGTCTCCGAGAAATCAGAACACGCGCAGGTGACCCTTTTTAGAAGATAATGCGCATGTGCTCTCTCATTAAACTCTATACGAGAGCGCATGCTTACAGAGCCGTCTGCAGAGTCGTGCTGTCTGCTTCTCCGATTTCTCAGGGTTACAGCGCTGGAATGAGGGACCTGGAGAGTATAAAAACCACCCCCCCCCCCCCTCTACAAGTTCCTCCCTCAGCTTTGAGCCCCATAATGTGGGTGCTGATATGTTCCCTTTAACTGGACCTTATCTTTCCCTTTTAGTTTCTGCCTGTTTATGTTCCCTCCGAGGAGGAGGAGGAGGATTATTTTTTATATGCAAACAATGTTCGGGATTACATGGCACAGTATGTAACCAAATCTATATAGGATTGTATTTCATTTTTTGAATTGATCAAAAATATGTATACAATAAAGCGTGTCTCCAAATTTTAAACATTTTGTAGGATATTTACTTAAACCAGCATTTTATACACCAGTCTAAGGCTTCCCTCACACAGCTGAAAAAGCAGCCAAGGATGCTGGGAAAAAAAAAAGCATGTGCCGTCCGGGTCCCGGCCACCGATCTCTACTTCGCCGCGGCTGGCTGTATAACATATCCAGTCGTGTGAGACCGGCCTTCGGTAGATCGCTACCTTTTTATCACGTGACCAGGGACAGCTCAACGAGACCACCGATCACTGCTCCAGGCTCTTGGTGACCTTTGTTAGCCGGGAGCACAGAGATTTAAAATTTACCGGGCTCCCTAGCTGCTGCGCATGTGTCTGGCATTTTAAGGCAGGTTCATGCGCAGAAGCCGGAGAAGGTCCACGGAGGAGGATCACATCGAGGTTCAAATACGGAGGCCTCCGGTAAGAAGTTTCATCTCCTCTCACCGATCAAAGAGGGGAGATTAAACTTCAACTTTTTCTTAACTTTTACATGATCGCCGTTATCCAACCGAGGATAAGGATCCCGTCGGGGGACATCGCCGGAGGCCTTAGGGAAATATTTTCACCTTCCCTTACGGATTGGATTCGTGACAGGAGGTGAAGCTGTAACTCTTTTACTTTTACATGATCGCCGTTATCCATTGGCTAATGGCAATCACGTGACTGGGGACCACGTACTGCGGCCCACCATGAAATCTCCAGGCTCTCAGCTATGTTTGGTAGCCAGGAGCAGGGATATCTTAAATTACTCAGGCAATCTGCGGCTCTTGCATCGGCCAACGTTGACGACGGGCGCGTGCGCAGAAGCTGAGGTGAGGTCCAAGGGTAAATCCGGGGGCCTTAGGTATGTAATTGCATCTCCCCTCACGAATATGAGCGAAGATTACATTTTACCATTTTTTAACTTTCTGTTGACTTTTAAGGGTGACTGGTGGTCGCGCCAACAGCAGGGAGTTGTCATGTCAAGCACTGAGCTCCCATGAACGGCGGAGTCGTAGTCATGCAATGAGACTAGTGCTACGTGACCAAGATCGCTGTATAGCCCTGCGACCTCACACTCTCGGGCCGGCTTCACACCACCGGTTTCCTATTGTTCAATCCGCAGTCGTCGTCCACACGGAGGATCTGCAGCAAATCACATGCATTGAAAGATACATACTACTGCTACTTCCTTCACACTCGCGGTCATCTGCATTACAGAATCTGCAGGAACGCAGGGTCGCCGGCTGGGGTAACGGCCAGATTCCGCTGTGGTATCCCGCATTCGGAATGTGAAGCGGTCGTGTGCAGCTGGCCTTACTGAAGACAATGTAGTTGCGATACAACTCACAAGTAGCTGCGACCAATATATTGCAAAAATCCAACCTCGGTGAGGTTTTAGCACTCTATAGGTTGTGGGAACTTGCGCGACCTCATTGATATATTTGAGAATGCAAGTTCACAGGGCTGCACAGCGATCTTTGGTCACATGACCCATGTCATGGCGAAAGACTCCATAGAGCTCCAGCCTTAGGGCTCATGTCCACGATTGTGTTCTCACCGCAGAGAGGCAGCGTTTTACGCATACCACCGTGGGCTCTTCGGCCAGATTCACACAGATGTATTTGCGTAGCATATTACGCATGAAAAATATACATGCTAAATACACGTCAGTAGAACCCGCTGATTGCAGCGAGTTCCTTCACATAAGTGTATTTTGCATGCGCATTTTGTCCAAAAAAAAAGCAGTCCCCTTTATTTTCTCGTGCATTTCTGCAGGGGAAGAACATGTATTATTCTAATTACACTAATTGCCCATTTCAATAAATGGCGGCATGGTTGCGTCTTCTTTTGCGCTTGCAAATGTGCTTGATTCATGCTAACAAAAGTACAGTAAGGGCCGCTTCACACAAACATATTTGTTTCAATGGGTGCCTTCAGAATTCTCTTTACAATATAGTTGCGTATAGGCTGCGGGTATATCCGCGACCACGGAGCACAATAGGCTCTATGCTGCGGATATCCGCGGTAAAATAGAACCTGCTGCGTTCTCTTTTCTGCTTCCATGGGTGGAAATTCTGCAGGAAATCCGGCAGCGGAATTTCCGCCCGTGTGCACGGGGCCTAAGGCTGCTCTAAGACGTGCGTTCAGAAAACACAGCTTAAAATCGTGGGTTTTTTACCTCAATTTTGAGCAGCACTTTTGAACGCATGGTAAAGCGGTTTTAATGCACCCCACAATTGTGATGGGTGGGGAGGTGCGTTAGAAAACGCAAATACAGGACAGATAGCGCTTAAAAATCACCGCTTCCGAGCTCACGTCTGAGTAATCGCATTCAAATCAATGGAAGCAGTATACCGCAATAAAAAGCGGTGTGTGTGTGTGATTTTCATCTAGTGCAGGAAACGCGTTAATAGGGCTAATTCATGTATGGAAATTCATTTTGCAGCTGTATGCAGCATGATTTAGGTATGGGTAGGCGGTGAGAAAGGTAAGGGGGGGCCCTGAGCTGAACTTTTGCACCCGGGCCCTTGAGCCTTTAGGTACGCCCCTGACCCTAAGGGTGTTTCTCACCTCATCTTTCTGCGTTTTATATACAAAAATGACAGGAAAGGGTTGTGACCCGGCGGCCGTCGCAGGGAGAAGATGACCATCGCCACTGTATGCCACGGAAAGGGGTGAACGCGCGTGTGAACTGGCATTTCAAGCGCAACCCGATTACTGTAAACCTTGTTTATGCACAAATACGCTCCACTGCGACAATAGTCTTGGCGTGTACACTCGTCTGCCGAAGCCCTAGGGCCTCTTTCACACGGCGTGCTAAATTTAGCAGAAAAGCGGTCGCAGAAACCGCAATGATTTTTACGTGCATTTGCGCTCCCGATATTCCATTAGAGTCTAAGGGGGTAAGCAAATTCGCTCTCATATGCATAAAATTGCGCCGAGGGCTCCTTCACACGAATGTACTTTAGTCCCCTTATAGTTCTGATCCCAGGAATGCACAAAAATAAAGACTGAAAAACTGGTTGCTCATTAGTGCTTAAACCAGGTCAGTCATGAAGGAGTTAACTGCGGGCATTCACTGCTGGTCAGTGAGGTTACAGATGGAGGGTTGTTAGGTGAATTGCATGTAAATCTGCAATAGTTTGGGGGACTCCCAGCAGACAGAGGGGTTCTCCTCCAGCAAGCAGGCAGCACATGGTTAACTACCTAAGCCGGGTGCGGGTGAATGCAACGCTTGTATGAAAGAGGCCTAAAGCTGCGGGGGGTTTTTTCTCCCCCCTTCCCCCATGCACAGATATACGTTGTCCTCGTGTGCAGGGGGGGGGGGGGATGGAAGAGCCAGGAGCAGGAACTGAGCTCCCGCCCCCCCTCTCTGCCTCCTCTCCGCCCCTCTGCACTATTTGCAATGGGGAGAGGTGGGACAGGGGCGGGGCTAATTCTCGTAACTTAGCCCCGCCCTGCCTCTTCCCATTGCAAATAGTGCAGAGGGGCGGAGAGGGGGACGGGAGCTCAGTTCCTTCTCCTGGCTCTTCCATCCTCCCCCCCCCCCCTGCACATTACATAGAGAACGCCCACAAGTGACCCCATTTTGAAAACTAGACCCCAGAACAAATTTATCTAGGGGTGTACTGCACATTTTGACCCCACAGCTTTTAAATGAATTCAAGCAAAGCAAAAGGAAAAAAATTGTGATTTTCGTTTTTTGGCAATTTTGTTATTTTAAAAACAGCATTTTTGTACAGCACACACATGAATTAAGATTTGCACCCCAAAATAGATACCCCTGTTTGTCCAGTGTTCAGAGACATACCCATTGTGGCCCTAATCTTATGTCTGGATGCACAAAGGGGCCCAAAATGTAAGGAGTAGTCGGTGGCTTTCAGAACTGAAATTTAGCATGAAGGGGATTTCGGCCCCATAGCACACTTGTAGAGCCCTTGAGCGGCCAAAACGACAGAGAACCCCTACAAATGACCCCATTTTGAAAACTAGACCCCTTAACGAATTCATCTAGTGGTGTACTGCGTATTTTTACCGCACAATTTTTGAATAAATCTAAGCAGTAGGAAAAATTTCAATTTTCATTATTTTGGCAGTTGTATCAATTTAATCGGACGTAAAAACACTATGGGCTGGTCGTTAAGGGGTTAAACCATCGGATGGTTGGCTCTGAGCCAGTCATATATGTATCTCATGGGCTAGAGATGTACCTTGAAGCTTCTAGGGCCCTAACAGGGCTTTCCCCACCATGTGCCATTTATAATACTAGTGTGGCAGGAGAGTGACTGCCACCTCTGTACACCTTATTTCTCTATCAAGGAGTACAGTCATTGCCTCTAGGGAGTACTTAGTCTGTCCTGGTATTGTGATGAAGGTAGGTACAACACATAGTGCCATGATAACCTTTGCTGAATTTTTAAGTAATTTATTTGAGAAGGGAATACTTGGCCAAGGAATGTTGGAAAACCCTATTCTAGATGCTCATGGTCTGCTTGTATCTTGTGCGCACTCTTCTCTGAACACACACCCTTAGGGCTAATTCACATGGACATATGTCTCCCAATGTGAAAAATACATGCGTAGTAAGCAGTGCTAAAAGCCCACTGATTTGTCTAGGGCTTCTCACACCAGCGTTTTTTCACGGGACAAACAGGGGTATCGATTTTGGGGTGAAAGCCTTCATTTATATGTGTGCTGTACAAAAAAAACTGTTTTTAAATTGACACAATAGCCCAAAAAATGAAAATCCTATTTTTTTCCTTTTGCTTTGCTTGAATTTATTCAAAAACTGTGGGGTCAAAATATGCAGTACATCCCTAGATAAATTCGTTAAGGGGTCTAGTTTTTAAAATGGGGTCATTTGTGGGGGTTCTATATGGTTTTGGGCGCTCAAGAACTCTACAAGTGGGCAATGGGGCCTAAAAGGACTTCAAGCAAAATCTATGTTCTGAAAGCCACCGATTACTCCTTTTATTTTGGGCCCCGTTGTGTATCCAGACATAAGATTAGGGCCACAATGGGTATGTCTCTGAACACGGGACAAACGGGTATCCATTTTTGGGTGCAAGTCTTCCTTCATATGTGTGCTGTACAAAAAAAGCTGTTTTTAAAATGACAGAATTGCCGAAAAAACGAAAATCACAATTTTTTCCTTTTGCTTGGTTTGAATTCATTCAAAAACTGTGGGGTCAAAATATGCAGTACACCCCTAGATAAATTCCTTAAGGGGTCTAGTTTTCAAAATGGGGTCATTTGTGGGGGGTTTCTATTGTTTTGGGCGCTCAAGAACTCTACATGTGTGCTATGGGGCCTAAAAGGACTTCAAGCAAAATTTCTGTTTTGAAAGACACTGACTACTCCTTTCATTTTGGGCCCCGTTGTGGACTCAGATATAACAATAGGGCCACAATGGGTATATTTCTGAACACGGGAGAAATAGGGGTATCCATTTTGGGGTGTAAATCCTGATTTTCATGTAAACTATAGGAAAAAAATATGTCTTTAAAATAACAGATTTGCAAAAATATGAAATTTTACTTTTTCTCCTCTAAATTGAATTAATTCCTGAAAAAAAACTGTGGGGTCAAAATACTCATGACACCCCTCAGTGAATACATTAAGGGGTGTAGTTTTTAAAATGAGGTCATTTGGGGGGGTATCTATTATTCTGACACTCATGAGCCTTTCCAATCTCGGCTTGGTATAGAAAAACAAAGTGTTCCTCAAAATGCTAAAAAGTAATGTTAAATTTGTACGTCTCCTAAATAGTTAAAAAAAAACGAAAGTTTTTCCAATGTGCGCCCAAAATAAAGTAAACGGGTGGAAATATAAATCTTAGCAAAAATTTCTATATTATGTTTGCACATATTTAAGATATTGCAGTTGGAAATGTGAAAAAATGACGATTTTTTTCAAAATTTTCCCAATTGTGGCGCTTTTAATAAATAAACACAATTTCTATCGGTCTATTTTTTCCGCCTAAATGAAGCACAACATGTGGCGAAAAAACAATGTCAGAATCGCTTGGATATGCAAAACCTTTCTGGTGTTTTTCCATGTTAAAGTGACACATGTCAGATTTGGAAAATTTGGCCTGGTCATTAAGGCGCAAACAGGCTTGGTCACTAAGGGGTTAAATATGAGCCATACAGAAGTTATTCACTTACCTGCTCCGTTGCTGGCGTCCCCGTCTCCATGGCTCCGTCTAATTTCGCTGGCTTCTTGCTTTTTTAGACGCGCTTGCGCTGTGCGGTCTTCTGCCTGGTGAATGGGGCCGCTCGTGCCGGAGAGCTGCTCACCGCGTCGTCATCGTAGCTCCGCCCCGTCACGTGTGCCGATTCCAGCCAATCAGGAGGCTGGAATCGGCAATGGAACGCAAGGAAGGAGAAGAAAATCCACGGTGCACCATGGGAGAAGACCCGCGGTCCACCGTGGGAGAAGACCAGCGGCGCCATCTTTAAAAGAAGAATAGAAGAAGCTGCAGAACGCTGATGCAGGTAAGTGCAATGTGCTTTTTAAAAACTAACCTATGCTTTCTTTTTAACAGACTTTAAATGCACACAAAAGTAGAGCATGCAGCGGTTTTTTCGCATTTGGGCAAAAAAAGGAAACGAAAACCAATCCGTTGAAATCAATGGGTTTTATTCTCTGCATATTGTGCTCAGAAAGTTTGCGCATGCTAACACACGCGTGTAAATGTCCATGTGAAGGAACTCTTAAGCCTGGCTTCACATCGGTGTGTTTGTGTGCGCATTTATGCAGCGAATAGAGCCCTAATGAACGGGTTCGTTCACAAGTGCGCATCTTTACATTTCATGCAAAAAAAAATATGCAGCATACTCTATTTTGCGGCACTTTTGCACACCAAAAGTCCCCATAGAAGTCAATGGGGATGCACAAATATACATGTGATATGCCAGGAGGTGCGTGATACGCTGCGTAATTGCGCAGGAAAGGAACACATCCAGAACTCGTTAGACTAATTCCATACATATTTTTAGGTGACTTGGACATTTTCGTTCCTAAGATCTGAGTTCGACCAACAGACGGGCCTAATGTCACACGATGTCAATAGTAAGTAGCTTGTGTTCTCCCGCGGGGTTTTGAACGATAATTGTCCCATGTAAAAACATGCAGAAACTGAACGACTGGATCAGAATCGTCCAGTTGTTCACTTTTAAGCAGCTTAAAATCCAAACACATTTCTCGGTGTAAGCAGCAGCCGTCCAGTACTGAACGTCTGCTGCTTACAGTGAATGGAGGTGAGCAGAACTCTCCTCCAGCTGCCCCGCCTCCCTGCTGGCTGCGCTGTCAGCGATCCAGCAATGCTCGCTCCTGTGCAGAGCGAGCACCACAGGGATGAATGTCGGGCATTGTTTGCCTGACACTCGTTTTGTGTAAAAGGACCCTTGGACCTCCCTCACACAGGTGTTTTTGTACAGTTTTTAGTGCTGCGCTAAACGCTGTACAACGCACCCATACATTTCAATGGGGCTGCTCACACAAGGCTAAAAATGCTGTGTCTTCAACGCTGCGCTTTAACAGCGTTGCATGTTCTATTTTGGGACGTTTTCAGCCCTGTGTCACCCATTGAAATGAATGGGCAGCGGCCCGGGCTTCCCCTGCACTGACAAATGATCTATTGCTGTAAGCGAGGTTTGAGAACTCTCCTCCAGCAATAGATTGCTGTGATTGGACAGCATGGAGCTGTCATCCCGGGCCGCGGGACCCCACCCCCGATCACGCGATCGCGTTAAACTCAATGGAAAGTTAAAAGCAATTAAAGTTTCAGCTCCCCTTACGGATCGGATCCGTAAGGGGAGCTGAGAGTACTCACCTCCGGTCCTCCGCAGCGTCCGGATCCTTCTGTCTTCTCCCCGGCACTGCCGCCGGCGTCTGCGCGTGCGCGCCAGACGCATTACGTCACGCGCATGCACAGAGAGCCGGGAGGCCCGGGAAATTTAAAAATTCCCTGCTCTCGACTAGAATGAGTAGCCGAGAGCAGGGAGCTGTCACCGGGAGCCGCTGTATGCGGTTCCCGCTCACATGATCCACCATTTTGCTTTTGTTGGTATCGGGTTGCATGTATTGATCGTGTCCTGTATGTGATAGTATAATATAGATATTTTCCCCGCTGTGGTGGTGGCGTTACCTATTATGTCCGCCACTATGTTCGTTGTCACTGTTATTTCCGCCAAATTCTTTTACATCTGTGACTGAAGGCTTAGAAGGGTATTTCAATCTCAGCAAATAAAAGTAATACCTTGTATAATCAAAAATTAAAATTTTCCAATATAATTTATAAGCGACTATATGCATATGCATAAATATATATATATCCTAGAATATCCTAGCATCCCCGAAGGAAACAGACAGGCCTGGACAAGCTGATTTCTCCTGCGGAAACAAAGGCAAACCCCCATAGATTAAGGGCTCACTCAGACGGGAGTATGTGTCCCACGTATTTTTCATATGCACATTTACTACGCCTGTTAAATCCCCAAAAACTAGATAAGGTGCATATTCCGCACCAAAATAGGACACGTTGCAATTTTTTTTCCACAGACGTGAATATGCTTTGACCGCCTCATCACCCCCGGTGGTGAATTTGTTGCGCCACCTGGTATTGGAAACATTGAAGATGAATATTTGGATAGTGGCGGTGCACGTGCCGGGGATTGAGAATTCAATCGCGGATGCTCTTTCTCGGTTTCAGTGGGAGCGATTCAGGACCCTGGCCCCTCAGGCGGAGGACCGAGGGAGGACGTGCCCGTCTCATCTTTGGAGTGTGGTAAGAGAGCAGTGGGGCATCTAATCGAGAGGTCACTGGCTCAGGGTACTAGAGCTGCGTATATAGCAGCGTGGCAGGAGTGGGAAGGCTGGGTAGGTCAGCTTGGGATAGGAGAGGCGGAGGAAGATAGAGTGGGGGCGCTGTTAAGTTGGTTGGGTAAGGCAGAGCAGGATAATGTTTCGGTGTCACGAGCGAACAGGTTCATGGCAGGGGTAGCATTTGGGTGTAAGTTAAGGGGGGTGGGGGATATAACGAAGAATTTCCTAGTGAGACAAGCGTTGAAGGGTTTTAGAAAAGGTAAAGGCAGTGTGGACTTACGTAGACCAGTTTCGTTTGAGTTGTTAGAAAAGTTAGGGGGGGTACTGGAAGGCCTCTGCGATACGTTGTTCGAAAGATCGTTATTCAGGTTAGCGTTTTCACTGGCATTTTTTTGGGGCATTTAGGGTGGGGGAGTTGGTGTCCCCTAGTAAATCAGTTGGGGGAGGTTTACAGGGGGGGGGATGTTAGAAAAGTTGATGACCATTTAGAGTTGGTCATACGCCGATCAAAAACAGATCAGGCTGGGCGGGGACATTTGATTAGATTGGGTAGGGTTCACGGGTCAATAATGTGCCCCGTGTCGGCATGGGTTAGCTATACTGAGGTAGCGGGTAAGAGATTAGGCCCTTTATTGCAGCATGAGGGGGGCCAGTTTTTGTCACGCTTCCAGTTTACAGCGATCTTTGGGAAGGCGCTGAGGGAGCTCGGTTTAGATGAGTCGCAATTTGGGACACACTCGTTTAGGGTGGGGGCGGCTACAGAGGCACAGGTGCAAGGTTTGTCGGGCGAGTCGATTAGAAAAATCGGTAGGTGGCAATCTGGGAGATATAAATTGTATGTTCGTCCCCAGTTGCTGTAACAGTGTTAGGGGGGTAGGGGGTATAATGATAATCAAGGGGTGTTGGTCAATTTTGTTTTCTCCTTTTTGTTTCAGGTCCACAATCGGCGCTTGTGTGGATTATGGGCCACTCATATGTTTATTGGGGGGCGGAGAGGGCTAGTGTGAGGCAGGACGGGAGACAGTTGAGGTTTCCTAGGTCAGAGGCGGTCCTGAGATGGATGGGAGTTAGAGGGATGTCGTGGTGCAAAGTGTTGGAGGAGTTTGAGAGGATGGTGGGTTTAGACAGGGCCCCGGACATAGTTGTTATACATGCAGGGGGGAATGATTTGGGGAAAAGGCCCTTCAGGGATCTATCGAGGGATATCAGGTATGATATCCTGAGATTGTTAGCGGCGCATAAGAAGATGGTGGTGGTCTGGTCAGAGATCGTGCCTAGGCAGGTATGGAAGTTTGTGCGGACTGCAAGAGGATTAGACAAAGCGAGAATAAAGCTTAATAGGGAAGTATCTCGCTTTGTGGGAAGGAATGGGGGGGTCGCGGTGCGACACATAGACCTAGAGTCTGGCAGGGGGAATTATTGGAGACAAGATGGGGTGCATTTAAATGAGATAGGTTTGGACTTGTGGTTAGAGGCAGTTCAGGAGGGAGTGGAGCGCGCCTTGTTGTTGTGGAGGGCGGCGCAGGCTTGAGGTTTCAAGCCATGCTGGCTGTGGCGGTTAGGGAGGGGTCCTTGGAGTCAATATAAGAGGGGGTAAGGGGGGAGGCAGGGGTTAGTAGAGTTACCTCCTCCCCCCTCTGGTTAGTTTTAAATTGTAGGTGGGTCTGTCGCCTCTTGTTTGGCAGGGGGTTACCTGCTAAAGTTGTGGTTGTTAATAGCCGGGGTATGGCTAGATAGCCTCGGGGTCGGGAGGTTGGTGACTCGAGGTAAATGGCGAGTCTCCTGAGTCAGGTGATTGGAGACGGGAGGCGTAGTTTGGAAGATAGGGTTTCCCGAGTCAGGATTTTTAGGAGACGGGAGACAGTTACACCTATCTTCCTTGTTTTTTGGGTGAGGCGACAGATAATTTTGTGGGGAACTCCAAGGATCTCTCCATAGTAGTTAGGATCAGGGTTAAAAAAGTGTTATTCAGGATTTATTGTTGTATGTTATAATAAAATTGGCTGCTGTGGCCAAATTTAATCCAAAAAGAAGTTGTCGGTGTTTATTTTAGATAAGCTAGGTTAAAAGGGGTAATGGGGGGGGGTAAGTGGTCACAGCGACGACTCCGTTGTACCTAGTCATGTAGCTTATAGCGGTTTAGAGATTTATTAGAGATCTCCTGTGTGATCGTTGTCCGGGTCTCCTGGACTCATGGTTAGTGTAGGGAATAGCGGTATAACCAGGAGCTTAGAAGTTCGCCCGCTAGCTTCACGTTTTGTCTAAAATGTCAAGTAATACCTGTTCTTTATAATCAGCCTATCTGTTAGTAGTGGTTGCATTTTTGGCTTCTGTATGCAGTGTTTTCTATCTCTGTGTATTCTGTTCCGTCTGTTATATGCCATGCGTGTGTCCTGTTCTGTGGCTCCTAGGATCAGCTATGGCCCAGTTCCGAAGACCGCTGGGCCACCCTCTTATTTGGGCGATGTCTACGCTTAGGTTGGGCCACTGTCGACCCCCCCCCCCCCTTTTAGCACAGGGTCAGTGGCATGGATTCCATGTGAATTTCCTGTGTGCATGTATACTACTAGACTACTAGTCCTTTGGTCACGATGGTGTTGGCAGTCTGCTAAATCTGCCCACACGATCATAACAGTCTGTTCAGAAAGCCACATAGTACTGATTACATTTTGGGTCCCATTTGTGCATACTAACATAACATTAGGGCCACAATGGGTACATTTCTGAAAACAATACAAACAGGGGTATCCATTTTGGGGTGTCAGTGCACATGAAAATGATTTTGGGGGAAAAAATTTTAGAATAGCACATTACCCGAACACATTAAAAAAAAAAAAATCTAAATTGCATTAATTCCTGAAAATGTGGGATCTAAATAATGTGGCGCGCATGCGCAGAAGCCGGCGAGCCCGGCAAATTCAAAATCTCCCTGCACCCGGCTGTCACAGATAGCCGAGTGCAGGGAGATATGACTGGGATAACGGTGATCATATAAAGTTAAAAAGTAAAAAAAAAAAAAAAGTTAAAAGTTTAAAAAGTTAAAGTTTCATCTCCCCTTACGGATCGTATCCGTAAGGGGGATGAAATTACGTACCCAAGGTCCCGGATTTGTTCCCTGGTGGGATGTTGATCCGTGGACCTTACCCCAGCTTCTGCGCATGCGCCCGTCAGCATGATGGCGGACGCATGCGCAAAAGTGAAAGATTGCCCAATAAATGTAACATCTCCCTGCTGCTGGCTACCAAAGGTCGCCAAGAGCCTGGAGATGTCATGGGGAGCCGCGGTATACGGTTACTGGTCACGTGATCGCCGTTATCCAATGCATAATGGCGATCACGTAAAAGTTCTTTAAAAAGTGGCAGTTTCATCTCCCCTCACCGAAGCGATCGGTGAGAGGAGATGAAACATCTTCTCGGAGGCTTCCGCATTTGAATCCAGATGCGATTATCCTCCATGGATCCTGCCAGCTCCTGGGTATGCGCCCGCCGGCAAAATGCCAGACACATTCGCAGGAGCTGGGGAGCCCAGGAAATTTTAAATCTCCTTGCTCCCAGCGACCAATGGTTGCTGCGTGCTTGGAGCAGTGACCGGGGGCCTCGTTGAGCGGTCCCCGGTCACATGATAAAGTAGCAAACTAACATTAGGCCGGTCACACATGACCGGAGAGGAATTACGGGTTCTGCATGCGCTTGATCAACGGTAATCCACGGATCAATCGTATGCATTGGATTACACAATTCCCCCCAATTAGCGGGTCGGAATTGCGTAATCCACTCGCAGAAACCACACACACATATATACACACACACACACAAGGCTCTCACCCTGCAGCTGCTCCTCCTCAGCGATGCTCTCCTTGCTGCAGAGATCATGTTCTCTGCACTCCCCTTCCCTCCTCCGCGGCCGTTGTCAGTCTGCTATCGGCACTCCTCTATTACTGTCTGCATTAGACAGAACAAGCCGAGAGCAGACTGCCTACTGACAGCAGCACGGAGGAGTGAGGGAACTTACTGCATAGGCGGCGGGCCGGATTCGGCCCGCGGGCATTGTTTGACACCTGTGCTCTAGATCATACAAACTTCTAGGCTGTGGGAGTTGCCGTCCTAAATGCGCAGACCGGTGCCAGCGGCCGGCGAGTGACGTTTCTGTGTGGGGCTCTGCGATCCCCGCACAGAAATAGAGCATGCCGCGGTTTGTTTTCCACGTGTGATTTCGCGCGGACAAACCGAGGCCGTCTGCCTAGGATTGCGTTTTCTAACGCAATCCTATAGCAGCTTCCATGGGTGGAAATTCTGCGGGAAATCCGGCAGCGGAATTTCCGCCCGTGTGCACGGGGCCTAGGGCTGCTCTAAGACGTGCATTCAGAAAACACAGCTTAAAATCGTGGGTTTTTTACCTCAATTTTGAGCAGCACTTTTGTCCCTCTTTTCCCGGGACAAACCCCACCTGGTCTCTATGTATTAGTTTCGGGATGTATGGCTGAAGTCGGGTGGCGATTGACTTGGCGAAAAGTTTAACGTCTACGTTTAGGAGTGAAATAGGCCTGTAACTACCGCACTCCGTAGCGTCTTTTCCCGGTTTGGGTATTACGACCAGGTGTGCCTGCAAGGCCTGAGTCGGGAAGGGGCAGCCTCTGTTTATTGCATTGAAAGAATTGGTCAGCAATGGGGCTAATTCGTTTTTGAATAGTTTATAGAATTTTGGGGTCAGTCCGTCTGGGCCCGGGCTCTTGCCTACTTTTAGCTCTTTGATGAGGGCTGAGACTTCTGTGGGGGAGAAGTCCTCTTCCATTTCCGCGGACGCTTCTGGATCTATAGGTCCAGGAGCGTGGCTGTCTAGGTATTCCTCGACTTCACTGTCCCTCGGGGTCCGAGCGGGGTCTCTCTCTATGTTATATAGGCTGCTATAGTATTCGCGGAAGGCCTCGAGAATTTCGGTAGTTGAGTGGGCTACTCCTCCCTGTCGCTTTTGTATTTTCGGGATATAAGTCAGGGGGGCCTTGGGGTGTAGGGTCTTTGAGAGCCATTTCCCACATTTATCTCCATACTCGAACGCGCATCTGCGCATCTTGTCTCTGAATCCTAGTGTCCTTTGGTCGAGTATCGAGAGGATTTGTTGACGAATTGTGGAGATTTCCACTTTCGTGTTCTCTGTGGGTCTACCTTTGTTTAGTCTCTCTTTTGTCTGTAATTCTTCTAAGAGTCTTTTCAGTTTTGCTGACCTGTCTTTTTTTAAGCGGGATCCATGGGAGATGAAGACGCCTCGTAGGACGCACTTCAGGGCCTCCCATTTAATGGGGGGGTCTGTGTGGTCCTCCCTGTGTGTTTCCGCGAACATCTCTATTGTTTTTTTGATGTCTCCGGCGCAGACAGCGTCGTTAAGCAAATTGTCGTTGAGTTTCCACTGAAATGTTTTGGGAGGTCCTCCCACTCTAGAGAGACCCCCATAGATAGGGGCGTGGTCTGACCACAGGAAGGGGCCTATGGAGCACGAGGGGCCATGGTCCAACAGTCTGTGGGATATAAAAAGGTGGTCTATTCGGCTGTAGCTGTTATGCACCGCCGAATGGAAGCTATAGTCCCTGACCCCGGGGTGCAAAATCCTCCACAGGTCCACCAACCTCAGCCTATCTAGTTCTTTTTTGAATGTGCGACGTGCTGCGTGGGAGATGGGGGACTTACCAACCGACGAGTCCAGTCCTGGGTCCATCACTAGATTAAGGTCGCCGCCTAGGATCACGTCAGAGCCATCGGCGAAGTCAGCCAGTTTTCTCAAAGTTGTCAGCCCGAAGGAGATCTGGTCCTGATTGGGGAAATAAATGTTAGCAATTGAGATTATTGAATTCATGACCTCTAGTTTTAAGAAGATGTAACGGCCCTGTGGGTCGACCATTTGATCGATCACCTCATGTTGGAAGGACTTGTGTAGTGCCACCGAGACCCCCCTCGCCTTTTTTGTGGGGTGCGGGCTGTGGACCCACGTGGTGTAGAATTTAGAGGAAAAGCGTGGAATGTTGTCTGCTTTAAAGTGGGTCTCTTGCAGTAAGGCTACCATTATTTTTTTCTTATGTAAGTGATACAGAACTTGGCTTCTTTTCCCCGGAGTGTTCAGGCCTTTAACATTGTAAGTGCAGACTGTTACGTTGGCCATATCTCTAGTAGTTGAGTGAGCGTGTTTTGGAATGCTAGGTGACCAATCTTAGGGTGTGTGGGGGGGGGGGGGTAAGGCACAAGTGGGAGAGGTGGGAAGGGGGGGTGAAAGAACAACACAGAAACAGACAGGAGAAATATAACATATATGGGGTGAGGCCCCATTAAACTTTCCTCAGTGCAGTTTAAGGAAAACACCTTACGTGGCAGCGCCCGGGCTGCACCCTCTGCTGGGGAACGAACGAAACCTGGCATCGGAGCTGTGCCCCGTTACGGCCGCGGCTAGAACAAATATAACATTTTAAGGCTATAGCTTAGTGGCTCCGTTCTCAGGAGCGTTAGTGATGTCTCAGCGGGTCTCTGGAGCGGGTGGGCAAGCGGGGACGTCGGCTTGCGTTTGTCTCTTGACAGTTGGTCGGCATCTCAGAAGAGAGGGTCTGGGTTGTCAGCGTTTGGTTTTGTCGCTGGCTCTTTGCCATGGGGAGCCCACAGCGGGAGCCAGCGCCCCTACGTGTCTGGGCCAGTCCGGTAAGTCAATCATCGGGAGTTCGAATGTGTGCAGGAAATTGGGCAGATCCCCCAGGGACCTAAAGGTTGCTCTTTTGTTCCCTTTGCGCGCCTGCAGTTGGAAGGGGTAGCCCCATTGATATAGAATGTCCTTATCTCTCAGCGCCGTCAGTAGTGGTTTTAGTGCTCTTCTTTGTTGAAGTGTGCGGCGGGAAAGGTCTTGTAGGATGAGAATGGGGGACCCCTTGTAGTGTAGATTTCCAGCATCTCTAGCGCTTCTCATTATCTGTTCTTTCTCCTGGAAGAAGTGCACTCTGCACACTACATCTCGCGGCCTTGCGGGGTCTGCGGAGCGCGGGCCCAGAGTGCGGTGTATTCTGTCGATCTCTATGAGGTCTTCTGGTGGGCGTTTCAGTAAGTCGTTGAAGAATTTTTGTGCCCAGGTGGCAAGTTGGTTGTGCTCGACCCTTTCGTCTAGGCCTCTTATGCGCAAATTGTTCCGCCTATGGCGGTTTTCAAGGTCGTCTAAGTGAAGAAACAACTCCGAAATTTGGGCCGACTGTGCTTGGATGACCTTTCTGTGCGAGTCGACAGTGTCAATTAGCTTTTCCTGTATTTCCTCCACTTCCCCAAGGCGTTGACCTACGTGCAGGATGTCTTTTTGTAGACCTGTAATGTCTCTTTTGTGGGATTGTTCGAGCTTATATAGAGATTCGTCCAGATCTCTTTTGGTGGGGAGTGAACGCAGGTGTGCGCGCCAATCCCATTGCTCCTCTTCGCAATGTGAGTCTGGTGGAGGGTGCTGGCGTGGGCCCCTTGTGTTTGCCCCTGAGGGTGATGAATAGGGGGAGCATGGGGGGCTACAGGGCTCTTGAGATACTGCCAGTTCTTCTGTGTCCTTTGTGGGCCGCCCCTCCCCCGCTGCTGTTTGTGTGCCTGGTGGGGAGTGCTGCTGTCAGTAGGCAGTCTGCTCTCGGCTTGTTCTGTCTAATGCAGACAGTAATAGAGGAGTGCCGATAGCAGACTGACAACGGCCGCGGAGGAGGGAAGGGGAGTGCAGAGAACATGATCTCTGCAGCAAGGAGAGCATCGCTGAGGAGGAGCAGCTGCAGGGTGAGAGCCTTGTGTGTGTGTGTGTATATATGTGTGTGTGGTTTCTGCGAGTGGATTACGCAATTCCGACCCGCTAATTGGGGGGAATTGTGTAATCCAATGCATGCGATTGATCCGTGGATTACCGTTGATCAAGCGCATGCAGAACCCGTAATTCCTCTCCGGTCATGTGTGACCGGCCTAATGTTAGTTCGCTACTTTATCATGTGACCGGGGACCGCTCAACGAGGCCCCCGGTCACTGCTCCAAGCACGCAGCAACCATTGGTCGCTGGGAGCAAGGAGATTTAAAATTTCCTGGGCTCCCCAGCTCCTGCGAATGTGTCCGGCATTTTGCCGGCGGGCGCATACCCAGGAGCTGGCAGGATCCATGGAGGATAATCGCATCTGGATTCAAATGCGGAAGCCTCCGAGAAGATGTTTCATCTCCTCTCACCGATCGCTTCGGTGAGGGGAGATGAAACTGCCACTTTTTAAAGAACTTTTACGTGATCGCCATTATGCATTGGATAACGGCGATCACGTGACCAGTAACCGTATACCGCGGCTCCCCGTGACATCTCCAGGCTCTTGGCGACCTTTGGTAGCCAGCAGCAGGGAGATGTTACATTTATTGGGCAATCTTTCACTTTTGCGCAGAAGCTGGGGTAAGGTCCACGGATCAACATCCCACCAGGGAACAAATCCGGGACCTTGGGTACGTAATTTCATCCCCCTTACGGATACGATCCGTAAGGGGAGATGAAACTTTAACTTTTTAAACTTTTAACTTTTTTTTTTTTTTACTTTTTAACTTTATATGATCACCGTTATCCCAGTCATATCTCCCTGCACTCGGCTATCTGTGACAGCCGGGTGCAGGGAGATTTTGAATTTGCCGGGCTCGCCGGCTTCTGCGCATGCGCGCCACATTATTTAGATCCCACATTTTCAGGAATTAATGCAATTTAGATTAAAAAAAAAAAAAAAGTGTTCGGGTAATGTGCTATTCTAAAATTTTTTCCCCCAAAATCATTTTCATGTGCACTGACACCCCAAAATGGATACCCCTGTTTGTATTGTTTTCAGAAATGTACCCATTGTGGCCCTAATGTTATGTTAGTATGCACAGCATACTATTGTCCAAATTCGACGTACGTGTACACACGCGTACGTACATACACACGCGTACGTACACACGCGTACGTACATACACACGCGTACGTACACACGCGTACGTACATACATACACGTACGTACGCGTACATACATACACGCACGTACATACATAAACACATGTACATACGTACATACATACACGCACGTACATACACGCACGTACATACATACATACATGCACGTACACACATACACGCACGTACGTACATACATACACGCACGTACGTACATACATACACGCACGTACGTACATACATACATACATGCACGCACGTACGTACATACATACACGCACGTACTTACATACATACACGCACGTACGTACATACATTGTGCATTTCGATCGCACAAAAAAATACGCAGCATACTATATTTTCTCGCACATTCTCATAGGGAAAGAACGCATATTATACTAATTGTCTATTTCACTAGCTGAGATAATCGTTGCGTGTTATTTCTTTGTCTGTGCAAATATGCGTAAGCTCGTCGGAATCCAGCCTAAATGTAAAAATATATCTTTATAAGGCCATTTTCACACTGTTTTTCCTCTCACTACGGTTCCATGTGTTTTTGGCGCTGCACTCCCATGTGTATCCAACATGTCCAACATGTCGGGGCTTCCTCTATATCAGTGATGGCGAACCTTTTAGAGACTGGGTACCCAAACTGCAACACAAAACCCACTTATTTATCGCAAAGTGCCAACGTGTCAGGGGCGGGGCTGATCAGGACGTATGATTTTACCCCGTCGTTCTAAAAAGGATAGGGCCTCTTTAACCCTCTGCAATCCAATTTTGGATTCGGGGTTGCCTAGGGGCTTTTCTTTTTCTGCCTTATACTATGGCGCCTTCTGCTGGCTAAAGTTAGGGCTCCTTCCCACGGAGGGATTTCCGCTGCGTAATACGCTGCATTGCCCGCAGCTATTAGGTTCTATTGAACCTAATAGCTCAATGCTCACGGTGCGGAATTCCATCGCGGAATTCCGCACTGTGAAATCACCCGACCTCACCCGCGGTATGCTTTATTTGCCGCGGGTGTACGCGTGGCCGGCCTCCATTCTAGTCAATGGAAGCCGTCCGTCACGCTATCTTCCGCTGTAGCACAGCGGAAGATAGAGTAAAAAACGCTTCCCCGCCCACCGCCAGCCGCGTCATATGACCCAGTAGATTTTGGTAGGCCGCTGTCTCCCCCTTGTGTGCTGCATTAAAAATGCACTCAGCTAAAAATAAAAAAAGGTCCAGTTCTGTGGCTTCTCGGAGGAGATAGGGGTTCCCCCACCTCCCGTCTCCAAGCTGCAGTGGAGACTGACTAACATGGCTGCCGGTATTTATACTTCTAAATTGATGACATCACAATGCAGTGACATCAGCCTGCCAGACACCTGGCTCATTTGCATACAGTGTGTTGCAATAATAAAGTAATACAGTAACAAATATAAGTAAGGTAAAGGTATTGGGGCACAATCATTTGGCATAGTTTTGGCGCAGAGATTAGCGGTAGCTTGTGTGCTTGTCAAGAATCTGGCACTAGTTTTTGCTTAATGTTAAATATTCTTTAGGACTCCTTCACACGGGCGCAGCAATCTACAGCCGCAGTGAGGCTGAAAAAAAACAAAAAAAACGCGTAATCATGCTATACTTCCGCCATGTATCACGTGATGCATGGCTTCAATTCACTGCAATGGACGCCGGCTGCGCGTTTTCCCGTGGCAATTAGAACATGGCACGATTTCTTTCATGATGTGTGAACATTTAAAGGCAGTAAGCTATTATTAGGTTCATGAAACGCGGCAGAAATCCATCCGTGGGCATTAGCCCTAAGTCAGTAGATCATGCCTTGACTCCTCTTTTAGCTCCATTGACTGACTTGCCAAAATATATATTCACCTCAATTCACAGCGCATCTATGCTACAAAATCAGCGTGTATACCAGAACTATCCCCCAAACTATAAAGCTAACGTCACACGGACGAGTGCGATATCGGGCCGTGAATCACTCCCTCGCCAACATGCAATTTCCCCGCGGATGTGAGGCATTTTTATCTCAAAACCGCCTCGCATCACTTCGGGTAAGTAGCCGTGCCGGAGGATAGCTAGGAAAGCTGCAAAACGAATTTCCATACATGAATTAGCCCTATTAACGCGTTTCCTGCGCTAGATGAGAATCACACACACACACCGCTTTTTATTGCGGTATACTGTTTCTATTGATTTGAATGCGATTACTCAGACGTGAGCTCGGAAGCGGTGATTTTTAAGCGCTATCTGTCCTGTATTTGCGTTTTCTAACGCACCTCCCCACCCATCACAATTGTGGGGTGCATTAAAACCGCTTTACCATGCGTTCAAAAGTGCTGCTCAAAATTGAGGTAAAAAACCCACGATTTTAAGCTGTGTTTTCTGAACGCACGTCTTAGAGCAGCCTTAGGCCCCGTGCACACGGGCGGAAATTCCGCTGCCGGATTTCCTGCAGAATTTCCACCCATGGAAGCAGAAAAGAGAATGCAGCAGGTTCTATTTTACCGCGGATATCCGCAGCATAGAGCCTATTGTGCTCCGTGGTCGCGGATATACCCGCAGCCTATACGCAACTATATTGTAAAGAGAATTCTGAAGGCACCCATTGAAACAAATATGTTTGTGTGAAGCGGCCCTTACTGTACTTTTGTTAGCATGAATCAAGCACATTTGCAAGCGCAAAAAAACACGCAACCATGCCGCCATTTATTGAAATAGGCAATTAGTGTAATTAGAATAATACATGTTCTTCCCCTGCAGAAATGCACGAGAAAATAAAGGGGACTGCTTTTTTTTTGGACAAAATGCGCATGCAAAATACACTTATGTGAAGGAACTCGCTGCAATCAGCGGGTTCTACTGACGTGTATTTAGCATGTATATTTTTCATGCGTAATATGCTACGCAAATACATCTGTGTGAATCTGGCCGAAGAGCCCACGGTGGTATGCGTAAAACGCTGCCTCTCTGCGGTGAGAACACAATCGTGGACATGAGCCCTAAGGCTGGAGCTCTATGGAGTCTTTCGCCATGACATGGGTCATGTGACCAAAGATCGCTGTGCAGCCCTGTGAACTTGCATTCTCAAATATATCAATGGGGTCGCGCAAGTTCCCACAACCTATAGAGTGCTAAAACCTCACCGAGGTTGGATTTTTGCAATATATTGGTCGCAGCTACTTGTGAGTTGTATCGCAACTACATTGTCTTCAGTAAGGCCAGCTGCACACAACCGCTTCACATTCCGATTGCGGGATACCACAGCAGAATCTGGCCGTTACCCCAGCCGGCGACCCTGCGTTCCTGCAGATTCTGTAATGCAGATGACCGCGAGTGTAAAGGAAGTAGCAGTAGTATGTATCTTTCAATGCATGTGATTTGCTGCAGATCCTCCGTGTGGACGACGACTGCGGATTGAACAATAGGAAACCGGTGGTGTGAAGCCGGCCCGAGAGTGTGAGGTCGCAGGGCTATACAGCGATCTTGGTCACGTAGCACTAGTCTCATTGCATGACTACGACTCCGCCGTTCATGGGAGCTCAGTGCTTGACATGACAACTCCCTGCTGTTGGCGCGACCACCAGTCACCCTTAAAAGTCAACAGAAAGTTAAAAAATGGTAAAATGTAATCTTCGCTCATATTCGTGAGGGGAGATGCAATTACATACCTAAGGCCCCCGGATTTACCCTTGGACCGTGGACGTTTTTTATGATATTTTTTGGGGGGGGGGGGGAATTGAATGACCCAAAAAGTACAATTCTGACATTTTGGCTTTTTTTCTGACAACATAAATGATGCAGATTTTTTGAGAGTTCAAATTGTTATGGACACGAAGATACCAAATAGATTTTAGATGTTCTTATTTCATCACCGGTGCTCAGGAAAGATGTTACAGTATTGGAGGGGGTTCAAAGAAGAGCGACTAAACTAATACAGGGGACTCAGGCTAGCTGTGGTCCAGTCACAAGGGCTGTGAAAAACCCTGTGGTAGACCCGGAGAGCTTGCCTTAGCTTGCTCGATGGGCCTGCCTCGATCTGGGAGGTCGAGGAGGGTCAACCGTTGAGGGCTGCGGGGTAGTGTAGGGACAGTTAGTAAAACAGACAGTTTCATTACTGCTAACCGTCATCAGAATATGCAGCATTATAGAAACACACGCTCATAACCTCAGGACACATTTTACCTGCACATAACCCTCAGGCGTCATTTGACGACACATTGCTCATTCTCGCCCCTGCCCTCTCCATCAAACTCGGAGAGATGGCGCTGATTTTGTACCTGAAACCACGTGATGTCGGACGTCCATGACTACAGCAACTCACGCAGGACCGTATGGAAAAAGACCATATTTGGACCACCCAATCCCATGCTTTGATTCCCAACCACGTATTGCTTCCTGCTGCCCATAAAGGGCAATTAACTCATCATGCTATATAAGATGCTATACGCCTACTAATAAACAGTCAGGAAGACTTTCTTCACTGACAGTCTTGTCTCCGTGTGATCTCTTACATTGTGCGCACAATCTCTGAACATAAATCTGGAAGGGTACAAACATTCCTATTGATTACGCCGTAGACCCCAAAATAAATCCACATCACTGAGAAGCTCCACTGAAATCAATGGAGGTGTTTTACAGTGTTTACCGTGGCTTTTCAAACGCCGAGCTAAACGCTGTAAAAACTGTCTGTGTGAGAGCGGCCCTAGTGACGAAGTCTGTTTGCTCCTTAACCCCTTAGTGACTTCCTGCCTAAGCGGCCTTTAATCTCCAGGGCCGTAAAAAGACACTTGCTCTGGGGATTAAAGCCCTGGGGGCTGTGGACATGACAGCTCCCTGCTGTTGGCGCGACCACCAGTCACCCTTAAAAGTAAACAAAGTTAAAAAATGGTAAAATGTAATCTTCGCTCATATTCGTGAGGGGAGATGTAATTACATACCTAAGGCCCCCGGATTTACCCTTGGACCTCACCTCGGCTTCTGCGCACGCGCCCGTCGTCAACGTTGGCCGATGCAAGAGCCGCAGTTTGCCTGAGTAATTTAAGATATCCCTGCTCCTGGCTACCAAACATAGCCGAGAGCCTGGAGATTTCATGGTGGGCCGCAGTACATGGTCCCCAGTCACGTGATTGCCGTTAGCCAATGGATATCCATTCCGTAACGAATCCAATCCGTAAAGGAAGGTGACAATATTTCTATAGGCCTCCAGAGATGTCCCCCGGGATCCTTATCCTCGGTTGGATAGCGGCAATCATGTAAAAGTTAAGAAAAAGTTGAAGTTTAATCTCCCCTCTTAGATCGGTGAAACTTCTTACCGGAGGCCTCCGTATTTGAACCTCAATGTGATCCTCCTCCGTGGACCTTCTCCGGCTTCTGCGCATGAACCTGCCTTAAAATGCCAGAGACATGCGCAGCAGCTGGGGAGCCCGGTAAATTTTAAATCTCTGTGCTCCCGGCTACCAAAGGTCACCGAGAGCCTGGAGCAGTGATCGGTGGTCTCGTTGAGCTGTCCCTGGTCACGTGATAAAAAGGTAGTGATCTACCGAAGGCCGGTCTCACACGACTGGATATGTTATACAGCCAGCCGCGGCGAAGGGAAGATCTGGAGCAGGTGAATTCCGATTTTGGTCTCCCGCACGAAAATGGAGCATGGTCCAGATTTTTTCATGCTCCATTTTAAAAAAAATCACTTATATAATTTATATATTTATATAATATATATATATTTATATATATATTTATATAATGGGCCTTTTTTGATATGTCATGGTGTATCACATTATAGGATGCCTATCATGTTATTACATGGGAAGGAGCTTTACATGTCAGCCGGGATAATAGGTGACGGCTAGCCCACCTCTCCCGCTGTGAACCCCCATACGTAATGTGCCGTGTCTGTGCCGCTCACATGACAGTGCCAGTCACGTGACCTCCTCACTGTCAATTCCATCTGCGGTGTCACATGACATTGCCAGTCATGTGACCGCTTGCTCCGCCCACTTTTCGGCATCATCACAGGTCCTCCAGCAGCGTTATTATGACGCGTGAGCCAGTGGCAATGCAGGGACGCACGCCAGGATGTATACTTCGCCCGATACAACGTGGCTCTTCCAGGTGATTGAATTGTATGTCTAGTAATTTTATATTTAAGTTAGCTATCTATGAGTGGCAGGATATACTTGAAAAAGGCTTCCAACAGCCGAAACGCGTTGTATGTATATGCCGGGTCCCCTCAAAAAGGGACCTATTTGTGTTTGTTTAATAATAAAAACTATTTCCTGATATTGGATCGTGAGGAAGCAACTTTCGATTCTGGTGGAGGTAGTCTTCGGAGTTAACAATTGTTTAGAGCCATCTCGGACTCCTGAGGGGGGAGGCTGACACTCCCCTCTCCTAAGTGAGTATACATCATCTATCCTGTGTGTTCGCAGCGCAGCTTTATTGTGATCGTTACACGACTGGATATGTTATACAGCCAGCCGCGGCGAAGGGAAGATCCGGAGCAGGTGAGTAAATTCCGATTTTGGTCTCCCGCACGAAAATGGAGCATGGTCCATGTGAGCGCATATGCCCATCAGCAAGATGGTGGACGCAAGCGCAGAAGCTGCAGAGGGCCTGGTAAATTTAAAGTCTCCTTACTCCTGGCTACTAAAGGTAGCCGAGAGCCTGGAGCAGTGACTGAGGGCCGCAGTGAGCGGTCCCCGGTCATGTGATCGCTGTTATCCGATGGATAATGGCGATTACGTAAATGTTAAGACACAGTTGACGTTTGATGCGCCTTTCGGTTTGGGCCCTGTTGTGCATACGGTCATAATATTAGGGCCACAATGGGTAGGTTTCTGAACACGGGACAAACGGGGATCCATTTTGGAGTGAAAGTCTTCATTCCTATGTACACTGTACAAAAAAATGCTTTTAAAATGACACAATTGCCCAAAAAATTAAAATTGTAATTTTTTCCTTTTGCTTTGCTCAGATTCATTCAAATACTGTGGGTCAAAATACGCAGCACAGCCCTAGAAGAATTCGTTAAGGGGTCTAGTTTTTTAACGCAGCAGTTCTGAACTTCATGTCTTTTGGGGTGGGTGCGGTGGCCGGACTTCAGTTCCTGCAGGCAGAGCTGCACATCCAGCAGATGAGGCTATCATATCTCTAGTGGGCATTAGTGTTTACAGCTGCTTTAACCAGGGCATTGTGGGTAATGGGCGGGCCATAGTCTCCGCTGGGGCATTGTGGGTAATGGGGAGGGCTCTCTAGTCTTCGCTGGGACTAGTGGGGTCATAAATGGAGAGGTTTATGCGCACAACAGAAGCAGCTGCACAGCGCAGGCCGAGTCTTCATGCATGGCTACTGCCGCACAGGAGGCTGGAGGGGCGGGTGAATAACAGCACCTAGCGGACATGGCGCGGCCCCAACTGCACCGCTCTGCGCCATCTGCGTGCAGCGCGGGGACTTCTTACAGATGCGACACCATTGTACCCTTTACATTCCACGGTCAGCATAGATTGCTGTCAGTCCCAACCAGCTCCCACTGTGAACCCTTTACATTCCACGGTCAGCATAGATTGCTGTCAGCCCAAGCCAGCTCCCACTGTGCTCCCTTTATATGCCACGGTCAGCATAGATTGCTGTCAGCCCCAGCCAGCTCCCTCTGTAAACCTTTTACATGCCACGGTCAGCATAGATTGCTGTCAGCCCCAGCCAGCTCCCTCTGTGAACCCTTTACATGTCACGGTCAGCATAGATTGCTGTCAGCCCAAGCCAGCTCCCTCTGTAAACCTTGATGATAAGTGCGATTGGGCGGTGAATTTGCAGGGGTACAATCTCTTCAGAAGAGACCGAAGGAACCAGAAAGGGGGAGGGGTATGTCTGTACGTCAAATCGAACTTGAAGCCGAGGCTACGGGAGGATATAGGGGTAGGAGACGAACAGGTGGAATCTCTGTGGGTAGAAATACAGGGAGGAAAAAATAACAAAATCCTGATAGGGGTCTTCTATCGACCACCAAAAGCAACAGAAGAAACTGAAGACTTACTACTAAGGCAGATAGAAGAGGTGTCAAAACGAAACGAAGTAATTATCATGGGGGACTTTAATTACCCAGATATAACATGGGAGAACGAAACCTGCAAATCTCACAGGGGTGATAAGTTCTTGAGAGTAATTAAAGACAATTACCTGAACCAACTTGTGCAGGAACCAACAAGAGGGAGGGCCATTCTGGACCTAGTACTAACTAACAAACCGGAACGTATAAGGGGGGTTCAGGTTGAGGGGCACTTGGGGAACAGCGACCACAATATAATCAACTTCCAGCTGTCAATCAATAGGAAGCCTTATCAGGGAGTGGCAAAGAAACTAAACTTTAGTAAAGCAAAATTTGATGAGCTTAGAACTACTATCGGTAACATTAATTGGGACAACATCCTCAAAAATATCAGTACGGAGGAAAAATGGGAAAAGTTCAAAAGGATCCTAATCACCTCATGTGAGCAGTTCATTCCCTTTAAAAATAAAAGAAACTCAGCTAAAAGGAAACCAATGTGGCTCGACAAGACGGTACGAGGGGCAATAAACGAAAAGAAGAAAGCGTTCAAACTACTAAAGCAAGAAGGCAGCGAAGAAGCGCTAAAATCATACAGGGAAAAAAACAAAATATGCAAAGATACGATCAAAACTGCCAAGGAGGAAGCAGAAAGACGGATCGCAAAAGAGAGCAGAAACAACCCGAAGCTATTTTTCAACTACATAAACAGCAAAAGGATTTGCAGGGAGAGCGCTGGCCCTTTAAAAAACAATGCAGGAGAAATCATTGATGATGACGAAGGGAAAGCAAATCTACTAAACAGCTTCTTCTTAAGTGTGTTCACCAAAGAAAAGGAAATGCCACACGAGATGCAGGGGAATAAAACGAACCCCTCACAAAATATCTCATACCTAACGCAGGAGGAGGTGCGGAAGCGTCTAAAGAAAACTAAAATTGATAAATCACCGGGCCCAGATGGATTACACCCAAGGATACTAAAGGAACTAAGTGACGAGATAGCTAGGCCGCTATACCTAATATTTCTAGACACTATCAAGACCGGAGTAGTACCATTGGACTGGCGCATTGCCAACGTGGTTCCAATTTACAAAAAAGGGAGCAAAAGTGAGCCTGGTAACTACAGGCCAGTAAGTCTCACTTCAGTAACAGGAAAAATTTTCGAGGGGATTCTGAGAGACGCCATCGATGAGTACCTCAAGGAGATTAAGGGAATAACTCCTCACCAGCATGGATTCATGAAGGGTCGCTCATGTCAGACAAATCTGATCAGTTTCTACGATGAAGTAAGCTCTAAGCTGGACCAGGGGGAATCTATTGATCTTGTATATCTGGACTTCTCTAAAGCCTTTGACACTGTGCCACATAATAGGCTAATATACAAAATGAGGCAGCTCGGACTGGGCGAAAACGTGTGTAAGTGGGTAAAAAATTGGCTCAACGATAGAAAGCAGAGGGTGGTAATAAATGGTTCGTACTCTGATTGGACCACAGTCGCTAGCGGGGTGCCACAGGGTTCAGTATTAGGCCCCACTCTGTTCAACATATTTATTAATGACCTGATAGAGGGGCTGCACAGCAAAATATCAATATTTGCAGATGACACAAAATTATACAATATAATTAATGCAACGGAGGACAATGTGCGGCTACAAACGGACCTGGATAAGATGGGGGCTTGGGCAGAAAAATGGCAAATGAAGTTCAATGTTGAAAAATGTAAGACTATGCACATGGGCAGGAGAAACGGATGTCACCAATATTCACTTATTGGGGTACCACTAGGGAAAAGTGATATGGAAAAGGATCTAGGGGTATTAGTGGATAATAGACTAAACTGGAGTAACCAATGCCAGTCAGCTGCTGCAAAGGCAAATAAAGTCTTGGGGTGCATTAAAAGAGGTATAGGGGCGAAGGACGAGAACATTATCCTTCCACTATATAAGGCACTTGTCAGGCCTCACATGGAATACTATGTTCAAAAGTGCTGCTAAAAATTGAGGTAAAAAACCCACGATTTTAAGCTGTGTTTTCTGAATGCACGTCTTAGAGCAGCCTTAGGCCCCGTGCACACGGGCGGAAATTCCGCTGCCGGATTTCCCGCAGAATTTCCACCCATGGAAGCTGCCATAGGATTGCGTTAGAAAACGCAATCCTAGGCAGACGGCCGCGGTTTGTCCGCGCGAAATCACACGTGGAAAACAAACCGCGGCATGCTCTATTTCTGTGCGGGGGTCGCAGAGCCCCGCACAGAAACGTCACTCGCCGGCCGCTGGCACCGGTCTGCGCATTTAGGACGGCAACTCCCACAGCCTAGAAGTTTGTATGATCTAGAGCACAGGTGTCAAACAATGCCCGCGGGCCGAATCCGGCCCGCCGCCTATGCAGTAAGTTCCCTCACTCCTCCGTGCTGCTGTCAGTAGGCAGTCTGCTCTCGGCTTGTTCTGTCTAATGCAGACAGTAATAGAGGAGTGCCGATAGCAGACTGACAACGGCCGCGGAGGAGGGAAGGGGAGTGCAGAGAACATGATCTCTGCAGCAAGGAGAGCATCGCTGAGGAGGAGCAGCTGCAGGGTGAGAGCCTTGTGTGTGTGTGTGTGTGTGTGTGTATATATATATATATGTGTGTGTGTATATGTATGTGTGTGTCATATATATATATATATATATATATATATATATATATATATGTATGTGTGTGTGTTTGTGTATCCCCCTGTATATAGTGGCATGTCTGGCCAAGGCTGGTGTAACCTGTGTATTCCCTCTATATAATTATATATATACAGCTGATATAACTTATACCAGCTATACATATATAATTATAATTCCTTCTCTACTCACCTCTGCAGCAGTCTCTGGGCAGCCTGCAATGGAAAGTCCCCGTCTTTTGATCACATGACCAGAGCCTGGTCATGTGATCTGCAGCCACAGGTCTTGTGCATACAGCGCTCCGGAGGTGAGTAGAGCCGCAGTAGCCCCTCCCCCTGGTAATCGCTAGCCGGCAGAGACTGATAGACTGCAGCTGTGACCACTCACAGCTGCAGTCTATCAGTTGGAGGGCCGCGCCGTGGGAGTCTGCAGCCTGTAATTAGCTGCCGGCTCCACGTGTAACAGCCCTCCCCTCCCCTCCCCTCCCCTCCCCTCTGCTCTTGCCGACCTGCGGCGCTGCCTCCCGTCTCTCTTCTCTCTCCTCAGCCATCATGCGGCCGACAGCGTCGATCCCCCGGGCCCCCTCAGCTCAAGGGCCGGGTATATGCACTGGGGGGGGGTGTCACTATTGCACTGGGGGGCCGCTGGGGGAGGGTGTCACTATTGCACTGGGGGGCCGCTGGGGGGGGGGGGTGTCACTATTGCACTGGGGGGCCGCTGGGGGGGGGGGTGTCACTATTGCACTGGGGGGCCGCTGGGGGAGGGTGTCACTATTGCACTGGGGGGCCGCTGGGGGAGGGTGTCACTATTGCACTGGGGGGCCGCTGGGGGGGGGGGGGTGTCACTATTGCACTGGGGGGCCGCTGGGGGGGGGGTGTCACTATTGCACTGGGGGGCCGCTGGGGGAGGGTGTCACTATTGCGCTGGGGGGGGGGGGTGTCAGTATTGCACTGGGGGGCCGCGGGGGGAGGGTGTCACTATTGCACATGATCGCCGTTATCCATTGGCTAATGGCAATCACGTGACTGGGGACCACGTACTGCGGCCCACCATGAAATCTCCAGGCTCTCGGCTATGTTTGGTAGCCAGGAGCAGGGATCTGCGGCTCTTGCATCGGCCAACGTTGACGACGGGCGCGTGCGCAGAAGCCGAGGTGAGGTCCAAGGGTAAATCCGGGGGCCTTAGGTATGTAATTGCATCTCCCCTCACGAATATGAGCGAAGATTACATTTTACCATTTTTTAACTTTCTGTTTACTTTTAAGGGTGACTGCTGGTCGCGCCAACAGCAGGGAGCATCCTATGGGATGCGGATCCGCGGGCAGGAGAAGAGTTAAAATCCGCCTTAGGCCTCATGTCCACGGGCAAATTCGGATTTTAAATCCGCAGCGTAATGCCACAGTAATCGGGTTGCGCTTGAAATGCCAGTTCACACGCGCGTTCACCCCTTTCCGTGGCATACAGTGGCGATGGTCATCTTCTGCCTGCGACGGCCGCCGGGTCACAACCCTTTCCTGTCATTTTTGTATGTAAAACGCAGAAAGATGAGGTGAGAAACACCCTTAGGGTCAGGGGCGTACCTAAAGGCTCAAGGGCCCGGGTGCAAAAGTTCAGCTCAGGGCCCCCCCTTCCCTTTGCTGGCTCTGATTGCCTGGGACAGCCATGAATGGCTGTGATTGGACATCGAGCCAGCGCCTAGAAGCAATCACAGCAATCTATTGCTGGAGGAGAGTTCTCAAACCTCGCTTACAGCAATAGATCATTTGTCAGTGCAGGGGAAGCCCGGGCCGCTGCCCATTCATTTCAATGGGTGACACAGGGCTGAAAACGTCCCAAAATAGAACATGCAACGCTGTTAAAGCGCAGCGTTGAAGACACAGCGTTTTCAGCCTTGTGTGAGCAGCCCCATTGAAATGTATGGGTGCGTTGTACAGCGTTTAGCGCAGCACTAAAAACTGTACAAAAACACCTGTGTGAGGGAGGTCCAAGGCTCCTTTTACACAAAACGAGTGTCAGGCAAACAATGCCGCGACTGCTCTTACGGCCGCCTCTCTTTGCAGCGGGACTCGGGCTGAGTCGCGCCGGGGGGGGGGGGGGGGGTTCTTCGCTTCGGGCGTCCTCGCCCGGCATCCCCCTCTTGTGCTGCTCCCTCTCCGGATACCGGCTCCCTTGCTGCTGGCTCGAGTGGCCTCCCCGACTCCGATCCCGACCTGCAGCTGGCGATTAACTCCTCCAGCCACTCGGCGCCATCCCGCTGGATTGCTTCTTGAATCTGTAGCCGCAAATCTTCCATCCTCAGTCTTGGGTCTTCTTGCTTCCACGGACCACTCTGGCACACTCTCCCTCTTCTTGCTTGCTTTCGCCGCTTGAAGCGAATTTCGCCTTCTTTTCACTGTCCTGATCTTTTGCTGAATTTCGCCTTCTTTTCGCTGTCCTGATCTTTTGCTGAATTTCGCCTTCTTTTCGCTGTCCTGATCTTTTGCTGATCTTGCTCAATTTTCTGTCTTCTGTTGCTTTCTTTCTTTCTGCTGCTCGTCTTCTCGGCTCCTATCTTCCTTCTTCTCCTCGTGTCTCTCGTCTCTGGTCTTCTTCCGCTCCCCTCCCTCTTCCTGTCAAACCCCTTGCTTCCGGTGGCGTCAAGGTACACTAATACCTAGCATTGGTTTGATATACAGTAGGCCTCATTTATTAGAACTAGCTACAAGAAAAACTCTGTTGTCCGCAGCAACCAATCACAGGGCAACTTTGCTTTTACTAGAGCAGTTTGCAACAATGAAAGCCCCCCTGGTTGCTAGGGGCAACAAAGACAGTTTTTTAAAGTATTTAATCAGTAATCTACTTCTAGAACATTGCTGGTGAGTTATTGGAGCTTCTGCACAAATGGGCAGCTAGTGTAACAGTCGTTTGGCCGCGTCTCTCCCGTTATTTTGGAGTCTTGGTTCTGGAGAGCCGATACACAGCCTGTAACCTTCCAAAGCCCCCGATTGACCCATGTGCTGAATTTGGTGCAGATCGGTCTAGTTCACCGCATCTCACCAGTGCTTTAGTAAAAAAAATTTTAGCAAATATCCCGTGATCAGAAGGCTGGGTTCACACAGGGCGGATCTGTCGCGGAAGTTCCGTCCAGTGTTAGGCCACGGCAAATCCACCTGCGGCCCTTCAGCCCCGCCGCCGGGAAACGTGCTTCACGGCCCTGTGGGTTCCCTGAAGGCCACCCCGCTCAGCGCTGTCACACACAGCGGGGTGCGTTGCTCTTGCCTGCCGCCGGAGAGCCCCGTTCAGCTACACCAATGCGCGCCTCCTGCGCGGGGCCAACAAGAAAGATATGTGCAGCCCTCCATGAATGTAAGCGGGGATTCTTTTTTTGGGCCGACGACGAGGGTGTTTCAGCTGGCTTGCATAGCAGCGGGGTCCGTTCTTGTTGCCGGGCAAGGGGAGTGGGTTTTAGGTGTCCCAATGCACTGATCAGCAATAAACGGAGCTAAAGGAATCCCAACATTTCGGCTGCCTCAGCTTACTGGACTAACAGGACCTGCTGCAGAGCAAGCTGTTCCAGCCAATCAGATACAGGGGGCGTCAACCACTGTCAATCTTGACTCCTCCAGTAAATCCTGGTGGCGTCAAGATACACTAGTACCCTAAGGAAAGGACCTGTGCATAACACTACCACACTCCCCTTATATAACCGTACCATCACCACACACCTTGTGTAACCCCACATAGGAATGTATATAAGAAAGATGGAGAGACCCCACTATTCCCTGACTCACTTTAAGGAGATAGGCATACATGTTCCATATGGTATTATGTGTCCACATTTGCTGTGACTGAGCCTCTAGATCATACAAACTTCTAGGCTCTGGGAGTTGCCGTCCTAAATGCGCAGACAGGTGCCAGCGGCCGGCGAGTGACGTTTCTGTGCGGGGCTCTGCGAACCCCGCACAGAAATAGAGCAATCCTATGGCAGCTTCCATGGGTGGAAATTCTGCGGGAAATCCGGCAGCGGAATTTCCGCCCGTGTGCACGGGGCCTAAGGCTGCTCTAAGACGTGCGTTCAGAAAACACAGCTTAAAATCGTGGGTTTTTTACCTCAATTTTGAGCAGCACTTTTGAACGCATGGTAAAGCGGTTTTAATGCACCCCACAATTGTGATGGGTGGGGAGGTGTGCAGCAGGCTTCTGGCTTAGTCTGTGAGGGGCCTATGATGTGGATTATAAGCGGTGTCCTATCTCCTTAAGGTGAGCACCCAAAAAGTGTGTGGAGACACCTAGGGTGTAAGTGAGTCAGGGAATGGTGTGGTCTCTCCATCTTTCTTATATACATTCCTATGTGGGGTTACACGAGGTGTGTGGTGATGGTACAGTTATATAAGGGGAGTGTGGTGGTGTTATGGTTACGCGAGAGAAGTGGGTTTTTATGAGGGAAATGTGGCGACGGTGGGGTTACATGCAGGGAATGTGGTGACGGTACGGTTACATGCAGGGAGTGTGGAGACGGTGGGGTTACATGCAGAGAGTGTGGTGACGGTGGGGTTACATGCAGAGAGTGTGGTGACGGAGGGGTTACGTGCGGGGAGAGTGGTGACGGCTTGGTTACGTGCAGGGAGTGTGGTGGCGGCGCGGTTACATGCAGGGAGTGTCTGTCAGTAACTTAAAGGAACAGCACCATGAAGTATAAGTCTCAGATCACCCAAAGATAGGACATGCTGGGTTTTTTTCCCGTACGTTTTTCTCTGCTTCGCACTTCCTTGGTTCTTTTTTTCCATGTGGTCCCCATAGCAACCTGCATTAAAAAACCCTCATGGACTCATGTAAACTGCACAACATGTGATTGCAATGTGTTTATTTTTACACTCCCACAGAAAATAATGGCCGATTCTTGCACAAGAATAAGCCATGCAGAGAACTCGGTCTATCGGTCTACGGGCTCATGTCCACAACTGTTTTCACTGTCTTACACGTGTTTTGCACGGCTGTGTGATACATGCTGAATGGAGTCAATGGACTTTCACTGATCTTACACATGTGTGTGTAGACACTGCATATCGATACGCACGAGAAATAGATGGCAGCATGCTCTATTTCCCCATGTACTACCGGTATGCAGTGTAAGCCCGATACATTTGTATAGGCTGCGTATGAAATGCTGTTTAGGGATACGTTCATGGGCATTATGGTCTGTTCACACCGCAGAATCACTGTAAAATTTTTCACGGTGAATCCCGCTTCTAAAAACTATGTCAAAATCCGTGTCAAAAACTCGTGTGCATTAAGCCGTCCAAATGAATGGTTTCTTTTCCCCCAGAGTGGCCCCCCAGTGTAGTAGTGACACCGCACAGTGCCCCTCCCGAGACCCACATACTTAGCCCCCCAGTGCAGTAGTGACACCCCCCAGTGCAGTAGTGACACCCCCCAGCGGCCCCCAGTGCATTAGGGACACCCCCCAGCGACCCCCAGTGCATTAGGGACACCCCCCAGCGGCCCCTATTGCAGTAGTGATGCCCCCCCGGTGCAGTAGTGACGCCCCCCCCAGTGCAGTAGTGACACCCCCCAGCGGCCATCCAGTGCAGTAATGACACCCCCCAGCGGCCCCCAGTGCATTAGGGACACCCCCCAGCGGCCCCCAGAGCAGTAGTGACGCCCCCCCCAGTGCAGTAGTGACGCCCCCCCCAGTGCAGTAGTGACGCCCCCCCCAGTGCAGTAGTGACGCCCCCCCCAGTGCAGTAGTGACGCCCCCCAGCGGCCACCCAGTGCAGTAGTGACACCCCCCAGTGGCCCCCAGTGCATTAGGGACACCCCCCAGCGGCCTCCAGTGCAGTAGTGACGCCCCCCCAGTGCAGTAGTGACACCCCCCAGCGCAGTAGTGACACCCCCCAGCGGCCACCCAGTGCAGTAGTGACACCCCCCAGTGCAGTAGTGATACCCCACAGTGGCCCCCCAGTGCAGTAGTGACATCGCACAGTGCCCCTCCCAAGACCCACATACTTAGCTCCTCCTCCTGAAAGCTGATGCTCCTCTTCTGGTCAGCATGGTCTGGCATGCATATTAACTTTTTCTTACCCACTTCTGCCTCAATAGGTAATTCCCAGCAACCTGATTGGGTAAAACGCAGTTTACATTATTACTTTTATCTAAGATTTAGGGAATGCTGAAAATTGGGGATGGCAGGGGGGAGGGGGGTTGTAGAGGGGGATTATTTTTAGAAAGTAAATTTTTTTTTCCGCACAAGTGGGCAATGGGGCCTGGAATTTATTTAGTTGTGCACTGAAATCCAACGGGTGTTCCCTCCATTATAGGCCGTACATCATGTGGATGGCGTGGGATCAGAAGCTGAGCTCACACCATCCGATAGCGGGCTTCCCACTGCTACAGCGGGGTACATAAGGATAGCGATCCCTACTATTAAACTCCTACATTCTGTTGAGATGTAAGCAAGTAGAGGATTCCCCGAGGAAGCGTGCTCCCTATGTTATGTCGTCTGGCCCTTGTAATCGTGGCGGGCCGATTGGTTGCCATGACAACAGGTGTCCCTGCTTGTCATTACCTGTGATCACTACTGTAACTGATGAGGCATTGCGGTACAGAAGCCTCTTGTATAATCATGGCTGTTGTGGCCCCTATAGAGAGATATATAGATATTCAACTTTTCTGTGCATTTTCCTCTATTTCATATGGGGGGGGTGTATTGCAGACGAATAGTTTTACATTCAGTAAATCCTGTGCCTCGCTGAGAACTGTCTGCGTCGTTTTAGTTTGGTTTTCTCGCTCCGCCATATTTTCTTTGGGCGACTTTCAGGAATCTTTTCCTCCGTTATTCTCATCCGTGACTTACAGCTCTGTTTGCGCCTGACGTACATGGTAACAACTAGCGAATGCTGTCTGAAAAAAAAACATATCTTTCATCTGCTGTGTAGCGTGGTATCGGTAAAGCCGGCCAAGGGATCGCTCTCCTCGAGGCACAATTGCGCTTCGTGCCGCCGAGTGTATTGCGCCCACGCTCCTGGGAAGAAGCTTTCGCAGTCATGAAGAGCGATAGCCTCGAACACCCCTTTAACAATATTGTTTAGGGCTATTGGACTGCTTTTTGCCTGTGACTTTTTTTTTTTTTTATAAGCTTTTTCTTTCAAAGAATTATGACGGAGGATCCTGAAAAACTGCGCAATATTTTACACCGATTGAGTAAACAGAAAAGATACCCAAACACAGCGGCCTTTGGTTAATCAGGGAATGACACTTGGTGTAAAATCCACATTTTTAATAAATAATAAAACGTGATTTGAATTTGTTTTTTTGTTTTACCTTATTTATGTTTTCAGACTCCTGATTACCCACGCTGTAAAGCCGGCTGCACATGGCTGTGACGGGCTCTGCCATGGAATTCCGGGGCGGAGCCCGTCACGGCGGCCCCAAGAGACCCCAATACTTCCGGTTTCGGAGTCCCGCATGACGCCTCAGCGCGCATGGGCAATCGAGCGCGTGACGCCTGATTCTACGCGGATTGTATTTTTCTAGTGGACATGAGGCCTAAGGCCGCCTGCAGACGGCCGTGTCGCATCCAGCTGCTCGCAACGGGACCCGACCTGAGCGCCTGCAGAGAGCAGTGCGGAACTCGCCCGCTCCCGCAGCTCTGACTCCTGTGCCAGCAGACGGCGCATGCGCAGAGCCGGCAGCCAGCGAGTGACGTTTATGTCCTGGGCTCTGCGAACCCCGCACAGAATTAGAGCATGGCGCGGTTTGTTTTCTGCGCGTGATTTCGCGTAGACAAACCACGGCCTTCTGCATAGGATTGCGTATTGAAATGCAATCCTATGTAGGCGTGTACAGCCGGAAATGTACGGTGCTGCGTCTGGCATAGACTGAAGTGGCAGCGGTGCGCACTCGTCATCAGCTGCGTGTGTGTATGTACGTGCGTGTGTGTATGTACGTGCGTGCGTGTATGTACGTGCGTGCGTGTATGTATGTATGTATGTATGTAGTGGAGCCGGATGATGACATCATCATTCTTCTGCTCCTGGCACCTATAGAGAGCATTGGTCCTGTTCCGGAGGGCTGGTCCCATGACTGTCATATTCTGACTGCCCTGTGTTTGTCCCCCCCTTCCCCACGGCTCAGGGGTCAATGTATTTCTTGGAAGCCCCTTGAGAACATGGCCATATGAGGCCTGGTGAAGTGTAGTTCTTATTTTCCCATCTCTCGATGCCTATGATGTATTCCAGCATTAATGCCCGGATACATTGTGTCCTGCGGGGGGCAGATTATCTCCATATCAAACACAACGCTTGGTTTTGGAAGTTCTTTTCCCATCCCTGCATTCAGCATCCCATAACTTCTGCATCTTCCCCGGTCAGAGGTAGGTGAGGCCTTGCTTTCTACGTGACGACCTTTTTGCCCCATTTTGGGTCCATACTTTTGATCACTTAGTATTTTGCCTCCATTTATTAGAGGTTTGTCTTTTTCTCCAGTTTTTCTGTGTTTGATAGTGTATTCAGTGTATTGTACAGGCCATTACGGATATGGCGCGGTTGAGAAAGCGTTGGGTGGGGCTATGCAAAGGTCTTCCAGCTCCCTCAGAGCATTGTGGGTGCGCCCGGAGTGCTGCCTGAGCGTGTTGCATCTGATACGTCCCCTATTTGGGGATCATTTATTAAAGGGAGCATAGGTGCAGCACGTTTCTGTAAAACCAATAGAGGGCGCTGCAATGTTACTGTAGAAACCAATGGACAGCATGGGAGGTAGCTATACATAGATTTTAAAGACGACGACTGCCAAGGCTAAAGCCCGTGTATATTCCATAGACTATAGCTATCTCCAGGATAGCTGCATGCGCAGTCGTGTGCCGGGTTCGCACGTGCGCAGTCGCGCCATTGTCTCGCACGGCTGCTTTCATTCCGCGCTTCCTGACAAGGCAATGTACGCACGGCTCCCTGTGATCTCCAGAGGTTCGTTCTCATAAGGGTGTTTCTCACCTCATCTTTCTGCATTTTACATACAAAAATGACAGGAAAGGGTTGTGACCCGGCGGCCGTCACACAAGTTCCTCCCTCAGCTTTGAGCCCCATAATGTGGGTGCTGATATGTTCCCTTTAACTGGACCTTATCTTTCCCTTTTAGTTTCTGCCTGTTTATGTTCCCTCTGAGGAGGAGGAGAAGGATTATTTTTATATGCAAACAATGTTCGGGATTACATGGCATGGTATGTAACCAAATCTATATAGGATTGTATTTCATTTTTTGAATTGATCAAAAATATGTATACAATAAAGCGCGTCTCCAAATTTTAAACATTTTGTAGGATATTTACTTAAACCAGCATTTTATACACTAGTCTAAGGCTTCCCTCACACAGCTGAAAAAGCAGCCAAGGATGCTGGAAAAAAAAAAAAGCAGGTGCCGTCCGGGTCCCGGCCACCGATCTCTGCCGCTACTCTGGGCTTCCCCTGCACTGACAAAGGATCTATTGCTGTAAGCAAGGTTTGAGAACTCGCCTCCAGCAATAGACTGCTGTGATTGGTTCTCGGCAATGGCTCGATGCCCAATCACAGCCATTCATTGACTGTCTCAGACAATCAGAGCTTGCCCGACATTCATCCCTGTGGTGCTCGCTCTGCACAGGAGCGAGCATTGCTGGATCGCTGACAGCGCAGCCAGCAGGGAGGCGGGGCAGCTGGAGGAGAGTTCTGCCCCCTGCTCACCTCCATTCACTGTAAGCAGCAGACGTTCAGTACTGGACGGCTGCTGCTTACACCGAGAAATGTGTTTGGATTTTAAGCTGCTTAAAAGTGAACAACTGGACGATTCTGATCCAGTCGTTCAGTTTCTGCATGTTTCTACATGGGACAATTATCGTTCAAAACCCCGCGGGAGAACACAAGCTACTTACTAGTATTAAGAGGCACAAGCTACTTACTATTGACATCGTGTGACATTAGGCCGGTCTGTTGGTCGAACGCAGATCTTAGGAACAAAAATGTCCAAGTCACCTAAAAATATGTATGGAATTAGTCTAACGAGTTCTGGATGTGTTCCTTTCCTGCGCAATTACGCAGCGTATCACGCACCTCCTGGCATATCACATGTATATTTGTGCATCCCCATTGACTTCTATGGGGACTTTTGGTGTGCAAAAGTGCCGCAAAATAGAGTATGCTGCATATTTTTTTTTTGCGTGAAATGTAAAGATGCGCACTTGTGAACGAACCCGTTCGTTAGGGCTCTATTCGCTGCATAAATGCGCACACAAACACACCCATGTGAAGCCAGGCTTAAGAGTTCCTTCACATGGACATTTACACGCGTGTGTTAGCATGCGCAAACTTTCTGAGCACAATATGCAGAGAATAAAACCCATTGATTTCAACGGATTGGTTTTTGTTTCCTTTTTTTGCCCAAATGCGAAAAAACCGTTGCATGCTCTACTTTTGTGTGCATTTAAAGTCTGTTAAAAAGAAAGTATAGGTTAGTTTTTAAAAAGCACATTGCACTTACCTGCATCAGCGTTCTGCAGCTTCTTCTATTCTTCTTTTAAAGATGGCGCCGCTGGTCTTCTCCCACGGTGGACCGCGGGTCTTCTCCCAGGGTGCACCGTGGATTTTCTTCTCCTTCCTTGCGTTCCATTGCCGATTCCAGCCTCCTGATTGGCTGGAATCGGCACACGTGACGGGGCGGAGCTACGATGGCGACGCGGTGAGCAGCTCTCCGGCACGAGCGGCCCCATTCACCAGGCAGAAGACCACACAGCGCAAGCGCGTCTAAAAAAGCAAGAAGCCAGCGAAATTAGACGGAGCCATGGAGACGGGGACGCCAGCAACGGAGCAGGTAAGTGAATAACTTCTGTATGGCTCATATTTAATGCACGATGTACATTACAAAGTGCATTAATATGGCCATACAGAAGTGTATAACCCCACTTGCTTTCGCGAGACAACCCCTTTAAGGCGCAAACAGGCTTGGTCACTAAGAGGTTAATGGGGTCGGCTGCAGCATCGTCGGCTTCATTGAAAGCAATGGCTAAACCTCTGCGGCAGTAATAGTGACCCCCCAGCGATAATTGTGACCCTGAAGGGATGCAAGGCTGTTTTCCAATGAAAACTCTCGCATCCCTGGGGAAATCACATGGTAAGCAGCGCGATATGGAGGCGGGATTCACGGCCCCACATCACGCTCGCCCGTGTGAATTGGCCTCAGGGCTCATGTCCACGACCGTGTTTTTACGGAGTATCAAGGGTGCGTTGCATGACACGCAGTGAATGGAGGCAATGAAAGTCAGTGGACATGCTCTATTTCTCTGCACATGACATGCAGCCCTTTTATGGGTTGCGTATGATACGCTGTCCATACGCACACATTGCGAGAGGGCAGTGTTTCGATACACATTCCTGCTCTGAACAGAGCGGGAATTAAAAAAAAAAAAATCACACTGTGCATGTCCGTGATGTGAGATTAGTGGGCATGCGCAGTGCTATACTTGCCACATACACGACCTCTGCCGGCAGAGAGTATTGGTTGTAATTTGTAAAACACCATGGGAGACCCACAGTGTATTACGTATACGCCCGTGGACATGAGCCCTAAGGTTGCTTTCACACAGGCGTCTGTTAAAATGCTGCATTTTAAAGCGTTTTCGAACGCCATTTTTAAATGTGTTCAACAGCATTGTGTAACGCACTCCATCATTACAATGGGTGATATGGGGCATTAAGAAGGGCTGAAACAAACTAAACTAGAGCAGATAGCGTTAGAAAATTGTAGTGTTCGAACGCTCCCTGAGAAGCTCCATTGTGATCAATCAGTGGGTTTTTTTGCGGCTTTTCACAAACCACGCTAAATGCTGTAAAAAACATTCTGTGTGAAAGAGGCCTTAGTGACAAAGTCTGTTTGCTCCTTAACCCCTTATTGACCGCCCTATAGTGTTTTTAATCCCCACAGCCATAAAAACATGCTCATGCTGAGGATTACAGCCCTGGGGGCTGTGGACATGACAGCTCCTTGTTGTCAGCTGCCCGAGTGACCCCCAGTCACGCTATTGCCGTTATCCAAGTAAACAGTTAAAAACTTTAAAATTTCATCTTTCCTCATATCCGTGAGTGGAGATGAAATTACATACCTAAAGCCCCCGGATTTATCCGCGGACCTTACCCCAGATTGCCGGGGTAATTTAAAATCTCCCTGTTGCTGGCTAGCAAACGTAGCTGAAAGCCTGGAGATTTCACGATGGGCACCGGTCCCGGCGCTCTCCCCGACACCCGGTTTGAATTTGGCGCCAAAAACCTCATGGCGCGTCCTGCTCCTTGCGGCCTCTCGCCGCCGCGACTGCTCTTACGACCGCCTCTCTTTGCAGCGGGACTCGGGCTGAGTCGCGCCGGGGGGAAGGGGGGGTTTCTTCGCTTCGGGCGGCCTCGCCCGGCATCCCCCTCTTGTGCTGCTTCCTCTCCGGATACCGGCTCCCTTGCTGCTGGCTCGAGTGGCCTCCCCGACTCCGATCCCAACCTGCAGCTGGCGATTAACTCCTCCAGCCACTCGGCGCCATCCCGCTGGATTGCTTCTTGAATCTGTAGCCGCAAATCTTCCATCCTCAGTCTTGGGTCTTCTTGCTTCCACGGACCACTCTGGCACACTCTCCCTCTTCTTGCTTGCTTTCGCCGCTTGAAGCGAATTTTGCCTTCTTTTCGCTGTCCTGATCTTTTGCTGAATTTCGCCTTCTTTTCGCTGTCCTGATCTTTTGCTGATCTTGCTCAATTTTCTGTCTTCTGTTGCTTTCTTTCTTTCTGCTGCTCGTCTTCTCGGCTCCTATCTTCCTTCTTCTCCTCGTGTCTCTCGTCTCTGGTCTTCTTCCGCTCCCCTCCCTCTTCCTGTCAAACCCCTTGCTTCCGGTGGCGTCAAGGTACACTAATACCTAGCATTGGTTTGATATACAGTAGGCCTCATTTATTAGAACTAGCTACAAGAAAAACTCTGTTGTCCGCAGCAACCAATCACAGGGCAACTTTGCTTTTACTAGAGCAGTTTGCAACAATGAAAGCCCCCCTGGTTGCTAGGGGCAACAAAGACAGTTTTTTAAAGTATTTAATCAGTAATCTACTTCTAGAACATTGCTGGTGAGTTATTGGAGCTTCTGCACAAATGGGCAGCTAGTGTAACAGTCGTTTGGCCGCGTCTCTCCCGTTATTTTGGAGTCTTGGTTCTGGAGAGCCGATACACAGCCTGTAACCTTCCAAAGCCCCCGATTGACCCATGTGCTGAATTTGGTGCAGATCGGTCTAGTTCACCGCATCTCACCAGTGCTTTAGTAAAAAAAATTTTAGCAAATATCCCGTGATCAGAAGGCTGGGTTCACACAGGGCGGATCTGTCGCGGAAGTTCCGTCCAGTGTTAGGCCACGGCAAATCCACCTGCGGCCCTTCAGCCCCGCCGCCGGGAAACGTGCTTCACGGCCCTGTGGGTTCCCTGAAGGCCACCCCGCTCAGCGCTGTCACACACAGCGGGGTGCGTTGCTCTTGCCTGCCGCCGGAGAGCCCCGTTCAGCTACACCAATGCGCGCCTCCTGCGCGGGGCCAACAAGAAAGATATGTGCAGCCCTCCATGAATGTAAGCGGGGATTCTTTTTTTGGGCCGACGACGAGGGTGTTTCAGCTGGCTTGCATAGCAGCGGGGTCCGTTCTTGTTGCCGGGCAAGGGGAGTGGGTTTTAGGTGTCCCAATGCACTGATCAGCAATAAACGGAGCTAAAGGAATCCCAACATTTCGGCTGCCTCAGCTTACTGGACTAACAGGACCTGCTGCAGAGCAAGCTGTTCCAGCCAATCAGATACAGGGGGCGTCAACCACTGTCAATCTTGACTCCTCCAGTAAATCCTGGTGGCGTCAAGATACACTAGTACCCTAAGGAAAGGACCTGTGCATAACACTACCACACTCCCCTTATATAACCGTACCATCACCACACACCTTGTGTAACCCCACATAGGAATGTATATAAGAAAGATGGAGAGACCCCACTATTCCCTGACTCACTTTAAGGAGATAGGCATACATGTTCCATATGGTATTATGTGTCCACATTTGCTGTGACTGAGCCTCTAGATCATACAAACTTCTAGGCTCTGGGAGTTGCCGTCCTAAATGCGCAGACAGGTGCCAGCGGCCGGCGAGTGACGTTTCTGTGCGGGGCTCTGCGAACCCCGCACAGAAATAGAGCAATCCTATGGCAGCTTCCATGGGTGGAAATTCTGCGGGAAATCCGGCAGCGGAATTTCCGCCCGTGTGCACGGGGCCTAAGGCTGCTCTAAGACGTGCGTTCAGAAAACACAGCTTAAAATCGTGGGTTTTTTACCTCAATTTTGAGCAGCACTTTTGAACGCATGGTAAAGCGGTTTTAATGCACCCCACAATTGTGATGGGTGGGGAGGTGTGCAGCAGGCTTCTGGCTTAGTCTGTGAGGGGCCTATGATGTGGATTATAAGCGGTGTCCTATCTCCTTAAGGTGAGCACCCAAAAAGTGTGTGGAGACACCTAGGGTGTAAGTGAGTCAGGGAATGGTGTGGTCTCTCCATCTTTCTTATATACATTCCTATGTGGGGTTACACGAGGTGTGTGGTGATGGTACAGTTATATAAGGGGAGTGTGGTGGTGTTATGGTTACGCGAGAGAAGTGGGTTTTTATGAGGGAAATGTGGCGACGGTGGGGTTACATGCAGGGAATGTGGTGACGGTACGGTTACATGCAGGGAGTGTGGAGACGGTGGGGTTACATGCAGAGAGTGTGGTGACGGTGGGGTTACATGCAGAGAGTGTGGTGACGGAGGGGTTACGTGCGGGGAGAGTGGTGACGGCTTGGTTACGTGCAGGGAGTGTGGTGGCGGCGCGGTTACATGCAGGGAGTGTCTGTCAGTAACTTAAAGGAACAGCACCATGAAGTATAAGTCTCAGATCACCCAAAGATAGGACATGCTGGGTTTTTTTCCCGTACGTTTTTCTCTGCTTCGCACTTCCTTGGTTCTTTTTTTCCATGTGGTCCCCATAGCAACCTGCATTAAAAAACCCTCATGGACTCATGTAAACTGCACAACATGTGATTGCAATGTGTTTATTTTTACACTCCCACAGAAAATAATGGCCGATTCTTGCACAAGAATAAGCCATGCAGAGAACTCGGTCTATCGGTCTACGGGCTCATGTCCACAACTGTTTTCACTGTCTTACACGTGTTTTGCACGGCTGTGTGATACATGCTGAATGGAGTCAATGGACTTTCACTGATCTTACACATGTGTGTGTAGACACTGCATATCGATACGCACGAGAAATAGATGGCAGCATGCTCTATTTCCCCATGTACTACCGGTATGCAGTGTAAGCCCGATACATTTGTATAGGCTGCGTATGAAATGCTGTTTAGGGATACGTTCATGGGCATTATGGTCTGTTCACACCGCAGAATCACTGTAAAATTTTTCACGGTGAATCCCGCTTCTAAAAACTATGTCAAAATCCGTGTCAAAAACTCGTGTGCATTAAGCCGTCCAAATGAATGGTTTCTTTTCCCCCAGAGTGGCCCCCCAGTGTAGTAGTGACACCGCACAGTGCCCCTCCCGAGACCCACATACTTAGCCCCCCAGTGCAGTAGTGACACCCCCCAGTGCAGTAGTGACACCCCCCAGCGGCCCCCAGTGCATTAGGGACACCCCCCAGCGACCCCCAGTGCATTAGGGACACCCCCCAGCGGCCCCTATTGCAGTAGTGATGCCCCCCCGGTGCAGTAGTGACGCCCCCCCCAGTGCAGTAGTGACACCCCCCAGCGGCCATCCAGTGCAGTAATGACACCCCCCAGCGGCCCCCAGTGCATTAGGGACACCCCCCAGCGGCCCCCAGAGCAGTAGTGACGCCCCCCCCAGTGCAGTAGTGACGCCCCCCCCAGTGCAGTAGTGACGCCCCCCCCAGTGCAGTAGTGACGCCCCCCAGTGCAGTAGTGACGCCCCCCAGCGGCCACCCAGTGCAGTAGTGACACCCCCCAGTGGCCCCCAGTGCATTAGGGACACCCCCCAGCGGCCTCCAGTGCAGTAGTGACGCCCCCCCAGTGCAGTAGTGACACCCCCCAGCGCAGTAGTGACACCCCCCAGCGGCCACCCAGTGCAGTAGTGACACCCCCCAGTGCAGTAGTGATACCCCACAGTGGCCCCCCAGTGCAGTAGTGACATCGCACAGTGCCCCTCCCAAGACCCACATACTTAGCTCCTCCTCCTGAAAGCTGATGCTCCTCTTCTGGTCAGCATGGTCTGGCATGCATATTAACTTTTTCTTACCCACTTCTGCCTCAATAGGTAATTCCCAGCAACCTGATTGGGTAAAACGCAGTTTACATTATTACTTTTATCTAAGATTTAGGGAATGCTGAAAATTGGGGATGGCAGGGGGGAGGGGGGTTGTAGAGGGGGATTATTTTTAGAAAGTAAATTTTTTTTTCCGCACAAGTGGGCAATGGGGCCTGGAATTTATTTAGTTGTGCACTGAAATCCAACGGGTGTTCCCTCCATTATAGGCCGTACATCATGTGGATGGCGTGGGATCAGAAGCTGAGCTCACACCATCCGATAGCGGGCTTCCCACTGCTACAGCGGGGTACATAAGGATAGCGATCCCTACTATTAAACTCCTACATTCTGTTGAGATGTAAGCAAGTAGAGGATTCCCCGAGGAAGCGTGCTCCCTATGTTATGTCGTCTGGCCCTTGTAATCGTGGCGGGCCGATTGGTTGCCATGACAACAGGTGTCCCTGCTTGTCATTACCTGTGATCACTACTGTAACTGATGAGGCATTGCGGTACAGAAGCCTCTTGTATAATCATGGCTGTTGTGGCCCCTATAGAGAGATATATAGATATTCAACTTTTCTGTGCATTTTCCTCTATTTCATATGGGGGGGGTGTATTGCAGACGAATAGTTTTACATTCAGTAAATCCTGTGCCTCGCTGAGAACTGTCTGCGTCGTTTTAGTTTGGTTTTCTCGCTCCGCCATATTTTCTTTGGGCGACTTTCAGGAATCTTTTCCTCCGTTATTCTCATCCGTGACTTACAGCTCTGTTTGCGCCTGACGTACATGGTAACAACTAGCGAATGCTGTCTGAAAAAAAAACATATCTTTCATCTGCTGTGTAGCGTGGTATCGGTAAAGCCGGCCAAGGGATCGCTCTCCTCGAGGCACAATTGCGCTTCGTGCCGCCGAGTGTATTGCGCCCACGCTCCTGGGAAGAAGCTTTCGCAGTCATGAAGAGCGATAGCCTCGAACACCCCTTTAACAATATTGTTTAGGGCTATTGGACTGCTTTTTGCCTGTGACTTTTTTTTTTTTTTATAAGCTTTTTCTTTCAAAGAATTATGACGGAGGATCCTGAAAAACTGCGCAATATTTTACACCGATTGAGTAAACAGAAAAGATACCCAAACACAGCGGCCTTTGGTTAATCAGGGAATGACACTTGGTGTAAAATCCACATTTTTAATAAATAATAAAACGTGATTTGAATTTGTTTTTTTGTTTTACCTTATTTATGTTTTCAGACTCCTGATTACCCACGCTGTAAAGCCGGCTGCACATGGCTGTGACGGGCTCTGCCATGGAATTCCGGGGCGGAGCCCGTCACGGCGGCCCCAAGAGACCCCAATACTTCCGGTTTCGGAGTCCCGCATGACGCCTCAGCGCGCATGGGCAATCGAGCGCGTGACGCCTGATTCTACGCGGATTGTATTTTTCTAGTGGACATGAGGCCTAAGGCCGCCTGCAGACGGCCGTGTCGCATCCAGCTGCTCGCAACGGGACCCGACCTGAGCGCCTGCAGAGAGCAGTGCGGAACTCGCCCGCTCCCGCAGCTCTGACTCCTGTGCCAGCAGACGGCGCATGCGCAGAGCCGGCAGCCAGCGAGTGACGTTTATGTCCTGGGCTCTGCGAACCCCGCACAGAATTAGAGCATGGCGCGGTTTGTTTTCTGCGCGTGATTTCGCGTAGACAAACCACGGCCTTCTGCATAGGATTGCGTATTGAAATGCAATCCTATGTAGGCGTGTACAGCCGGAAATGTACGGTGCTGCGTCTGGCATAGACTGAAGTGGCAGCGGTGCGCACTCGTCATCAGCTGCGTGTGTGTATGTACGTGCGTGTGTGTATGTACGTGCGTGCGTGTATGTACGTGCGTGCGTGTATGTATGTATGTATGTATGTAGTGGAGCCGGATGATGACATCATCATTCTTCTGCTCCTGGCACCTATAGAGAGCATTGGTCCTGTTCCGGAGGGCTGGTCCCATGACTGTCATATTCTGACTGCCCTGTGTTTGTCCCCCCCTTCCCCACGGCTCAGGGGTCAATGTATTTCTTGGAAGCCCCTTGAGAACATGGCCATATGAGGCCTGGTGAAGTGTAGTTCTTATTTTCCCATCTCTCGATGCCTATGATGTATTCCAGCATTAATGCCCGGATACATTGTGTCCTGCGGGGGGCAGATTATCTCCATATCAAACACAACGCTTGGTTTTGGAAGTTCTTTTCCCATCCCTGCATTCAGCATCCCATAACTTCTGCATCTTCCCCGGTCAGAGGTAGGTGAGGCCTTGCTTTCTACGTGACGACCTTTTTGCCCCATTTTGGGTCCATACTTTTGATCACTTAGTATTTTGCCTCCATTTATTAGAGGTTTGTCTTTTTCTCCAGTTTTTCTGTGTTTGATAGTGTATTCAGTGTATTGTACAGGCCATTACGGATATGGCGCGGTTGAGAAAGCGTTGGGTGGGGCTATGCAAAGGTCTTCCAGCTCCCTCAGAGCATTGTGGGTGCGCCCGGAGTGCTGCCTGAGCGTGTTGCATCTGATACGTCCCCTATTTGGGGATCATTTATTAAAGGGAGCATAGGTGCAGCACGTTTCTGTAAAACCAATAGAGGGCGCTGCAATGTTACTGTAGAAACCAATGGACAGCATGGGAGGTAGCTATACATAGATTTTAAAGACGACGACTGCCAAGGCTAAAGCCCGTGTATATTCCATAGACTATAGCTATCTCCAGGATAGCTGCATGCGCAGTCGTGTGCCGGGTTCGCACGTGCGCAGTCGCGCCATTGTCTCGCACGGCTGCTTTCATTCCGCGCTTCCTGACAAGGCAATGTACGCACGGCTCCCTGTGATCTCCAGAGGTTCGTTCTCATAAGGGTGTTTCTCACCTCATCTTTCTGCATTTTACATACAAAAATGACAGGAAAGGGTTGTGACCCGGCGGCCGTCACACAAGTTCCTCCCTCAGCTTTGAGCCCCATAATGTGGGTGCTGATATGTTCCCTTTAACTGGACCTTATCTTTCCCTTTTAGTTTCTGCCTGTTTATGTTCCCTCTGAGGAGGAGGAGAAGGATTATTTTTATATGCAAACAATGTTCGGGATTACATGGCATGGTATGTAACCAAATCTATATAGGATTGTATTTCATTTTTTGAATTGATCAAAAATATGTATACAATAAAGCGCGTCTCCAAATTTTAAACATTTTGTAGGATATTTACTTAAACCAGCATTTTATACACTAGTCTAAGGCTTCCCTCACACAGCTGAAAAAGCAGCCAAGGATGCTGGAAAAAAAAAAAAGCAGGTGCCGTCCGGGTCCCGGCCACCGATCTCTGCCGCTACTCTGGGCTTCCCCTGCACTGACAAAGGATCTATTGCTGTAAGCAAGGTTTGAGAACTCGCCTCCAGCAATAGACTGCTGTGATTGGTTCTCGGCAATGGCTCGATGCCCAATCACAGCCATTCATTGACTGTCTCAGACAATCAGAGCTTGCCCGACATTCATCCCTGTGGTGCTCGCTCTGCACAGGAGCGAGCATTGCTGGATCGCTGACAGCGCAGCCAGCAGGGAGGCGGGGCAGCTGGAGGAGAGTTCTGCCCCCTGCTCACCTCCATTCACTGTAAGCAGCAGACGTTCAGTACTGGACGGCTGCTGCTTACACCGAGAAATGTGTTTGGATTTTAAGCTGCTTAAAAGTGAACAACTGGACGATTCTGATCCAGTCGTTCAGTTTCTGCATGTTTCTACATGGGACAATTATCGTTCAAAACCCCGCGGGAGAACACAAGCTACTTACTAGTATTAAGAGGCACAAGCTACTTACTATTGACATCGTGTGACATTAGGCCGGTCTGTTGGTCGAACGCAGATCTTAGGAACAAAAATGTCCAAGTCACCTAAAAATATGTATGGAATTAGTCTAACGAGTTCTGGATGTGTTCCTTTCCTGCGCAATTACGCAGCGTATCACGCACCTCCTGGCATATCACATGTATATTTGTGCATCCCCATTGACTTCTATGGGGACTTTTGGTGTGCAAAAGTGCCGCAAAATAGAGTATGCTGCATATTTTTTTTTTGCGTGAAATGTAAAGATGCGCACTTGTGAACGAACCCGTTCGTTAGGGCTCTATTCGCTGCATAAATGCGCACACAAACACACCCATGTGAAGCCAGGCTTAAGAGTTCCTTCACATGGACATTTACACGCGTGTGTTAGCATGCGCAAACTTTCTGAGCACAATATGCAGAGAATAAAACCCATTGATTTCAACGGATTGGTTTTTGTTTCCTTTTTTTGCCCAAATGCGAAAAAACCGTTGCATGCTCTACTTTTGTGTGCATTTAAAGTCTGTTAAAAAGAAAGTATAGGTTAGTTTTTAAAAAGCACATTGCACTTACCTGCATCAGCGTTCTGCAGCTTCTTCTATTCTTCTTTTAAAGATGGCGCCGCTGGTCTTCTCCCACGGTGGACCGCGGGTCTTCTCCCAGGGTGCACCGTGGATTTTCTTCTCCTTCCTTGCGTTCCATTGCCGATTCCAGCCTCCTGATTGGCTGGAATCGGCACACGTGACGGGGCGGAGCTACGATGGCGACGCGGTGAGCAGCTCTCCGGCACGAGCGGCCCCATTCACCAGGCAGAAGACCACACAGCGCAAGCGCGTCTAAAAAAGCAAGAAGCCAGCGAAATTAGACGGAGCCATGGAGACGGGGACGCCAGCAACGGAGCAGGTAAGTGAATAACTTCTGTATGGCTCATATTTAATGCACGATGTACATTACAAAGTGCATTAATATGGCCATACAGAAGTGTATAACCCCACTTGCTTTCGCGAGACAACCCCTTTAAGGCGCAAACAGGCTTGGTCACTAAGAGGTTAATGGGGTCGGCTGCAGCATCGTCGGCTTCATTGAAAGCAATGGCTAAACCTCTGCGGCAGTAATAGTGACCCCCCAGCGATAATTGTGACCCTGAAGGGATGCAAGGCTGTTTTCCAATGAAAACTCTCGCATCCCTGGGGAAATCACATGGTAAGCAGCGCGATATGGAGGCGGGATTCACGGCCCCACATCACGCTCGCCCGTGTGAATTGGCCTCAGGGCTCATGTCCACGACCGTGTTTTTACGGAGTATCAAGGGTGCGTTGCATGACACGCAGTGAATGGAGGCAATGAAAGTCAGTGGACATGCTCTATTTCTCTGCACATGACATGCAGCCCTTTTATGGGTTGCGTATGATACGCTGTCCATACGCACACATTGCGAGAGGGCAGTGTTTCGATACACATTCCTGCTCTGAACAGAGCGGGAATTAAAAAAAAAAAAATCACACTGTGCATGTCCGTGATGTGAGATTAGTGGGCATGCGCAGTGCTATACTTGCCACATACACGACCTCTGCCGGCAGAGAGTATTGGTTGTAATTTGTAAAACACCATGGGAGACCCACAGTGTATTACGTATACGCCCGTGGACATGAGCCCTAAGGTTGCTTTCACACAGGCGTCTGTTAAAATGCTGCATTTTAAAGCGTTTTCGAACGCTTCACGGCCCTGTGGGTTCCCTGAAGGCCACCCCGCTCAGCGCTGTCACACACAGCGGGGTGCGTTGCTCTTGCCTGCCGCCGGAGAGCCCCGTTCAGCTACACCAATGCGCGCCTCCTGCGCGGGGCCAACAAGAAAGATATGTGCAGCCCTCCATGAATGTAAGCGGGGATTCTTTTTTTGGGCCGACGACGAGGGTGTTTCAGCTGGCTTGCATAGCAGCGGGGTCCGTTCTTGTTGCCGGGCAAGGGGAGTGGGTTTTAGGTGTCCCAATGCACGGATCAGCAATAAACGGAGCTAAAGGAATCCCAACATTTCGGCTGCCTCAGCTTACTGGACTAACAGGACCTGCTGCAGAGCAAGCTGTTCCAGCCAATCAGATACAGGGGGCGTCAACCACTGTCAATCTTGACTCCTCCAGTAAATCCTGGTGGCGTCAAGATACACTAGTACCCTAAGGAAAGGACCTGTGCATAACACTACCACACTCCCCTTATATAACCGTACCATCACCGCACACCTCGTGAGCTTCTCAGGGAGCGTTCGAACACTACAATTTTCTAACGCTATCTGCTCTAGTTTAGTTTGTTTCAGCCCTTTTTAATGCCCCATATCACCCATTGTAATGATGGAGTGCGTTACACAACGCTGTTGAACACATTTAAAAATGGCGTTCGAAAACGCTTTAAAATGCAGCATTTTAACAGACTCCTGTGTGAAAGCAACCTTAGGGCTCATGTCCACGGGCGTATACGTAATACACTGTGGGTCTCCCGCGGTGTTTTATAAATTACAACCAATACTCTCTGCCGGCAGAGGTCGTGTATGTGGCAAGTATAGCACTGCGCATGCCCACTAATCTCACATCACGGACATGCGCAGTGTGATTTTTTTTTTTTTTTAAATTCCCGCTCTGTTCAGAGCAGGAATGTGTATCGAAACACTGCCCTCTCGCAATGTGTGCGTATGGACAGCGTATCATACGCAATCCATAAAAGGGCTGCATATCATGTGCAGAGAAATAGAGCATGTCCACTGACTTTCATTGCCTCCATTCACTGCGTGTCATGCAACGCACACTTGATACTCCATAAAAACACGGTCGTGGACATGAGCCCTGAGGCCAATTCACACGGGCGAGCGTGATGTGGGGCCGTGAATCCCGCCTCCATATCGTGCTGCTTACCATGTGATTTCCCCAGGGATGCGAGAGTTTTCATTGGAAAACAGCCTCGCATCCCTTCAGGGTCACAATTATCGCTGGGGAGTCACTATTACTGCCGCAGAGGTTTAGCCATTGCTTTCAATGAAGCCAGCGATGCTGCAGCCGACCCCATTAACCTCTTAGTGACCAAGCCTGTTTGCGCCTTAAAGGGGTTGTCTCGCGAAAGCAAGTGGGGTTATACACTTCTGTATGGCCATATTAATGCACTTTGTAATATACATCGTGCATTAAATATGAGCCATACAGAAGTTATTCACTTACCTGCTCCGTTGCTGGCGTCCCCGTCTCCATGGCTCCGTCTAATTTCGCTGGCTTCTTGCTTTTTTAGACGCGCTTGCGCTGTGCGGTCTTCTGCCTGGTGAATGGGGCCGCTCGTGCCGGAGAGCTGCTCACCGCGTCGTCATCGTAGCTCTGCCCCGTCACGTGTGCCGATTCCAGCCAATCAGGAGGCTGGAATCGGCAATGGAACGCAAGGAAGGAGAAGAAAATCCACGGTGCACCGTGGGAGAAGACCAGCGGCGCCATCTTTAAAAGAAGAATAGAAGAAGCTGCAGAACGCTGATGCAGGTAAGTGCAATGTGCTTTTTAAAAACTAACCTATGCTTTCTTTTTAACAGACTTTAAATGCACACAAAAGTAGAGCATGCAGCGGTTTTTTCGCATTTGGGCAAAAAAAGGAAACGAAAACCAATCCGTTGAAATCAATGGGTTTTATTCTCTGCATATTGTGCTCAGAAAGTTTGCGCATGCTAACACACGCGTGTAAATGTCCATGTGAAGGAACTCTTAAGCCTGGCTTCAGATGGGTGTGTTTGTGTGCGCATTTATGCAGCGAATAGAGCCCTAACGGACGGGTTCGTTCACAAGTGCGCATCTTTACATTTCATGCAAAAAAAAAAATATGCAGCATACTCTATTTTGCGGCACTTTTGCACACCAAAAGTCCCCATAGAAGTTAATGGGGATGCACAAATATACATGTGATATGCCAGGAGGTGCGTGATACGCTGCGTAATTGCGCAGGAAAGGAACACATCCAGAACTCGTTAGACTAATTCCATACATATTTTTAGGTGACTTGGACATTTTCGTTCCTAAGATCTGAGTTCGACCAACAGACCGGCCTAATGTCACACGATGTCAATAGTAAGTAGCTTGTGCCTCTTAATACTAGTAAGTAGCTTGTGTTCTCCCGCAGGGTTTTGAACGATAATTGTCCCATGTAAAAACATGCAGAAACTGAACGACTGGATCAGAATCGTCCAGTTGTTCACTTTTAAGCAGCTTAAAATCCAAACACATTTCTCGGTGTAAGCAGCAGCCGTCCAGTACTGAACGTCTGCTGCTTACAGTGAATGGAGGTGAGCAGAACTCTCCTCCAGCTGCCCCGCCTCCCTGCTGGCTGCGCTGTCAGCGATCCAGCAATGCTCGCTCCTGTGCAGAGCGAGCACCACAGGGATGAATGTCGGGCATTGTTTGCCTGACACTCGTTTTGTGTAAAAGGACCCTTGGACCTCCCTCACACAGGTGTTTTTGTACAGTTTTTAGTGCTGCGCTAAACGCTGTACAACGCACCCATACATTTCAATGGGGCTGCTCACACAAGGCTAAAAACGCTGTGTCTTCAACGCTGCGCTTTAACAGCGTTGCATGTTCTATTTTGGGACGTTTTCAGCCCTGTGTCACCCATTGAAATGAATGGGCAGCGGCCCGGGCTTCCCCTGCACTGACAAATGATCTATTGCTGTAAGCGAGGTTTGAGAACTCTCCTCCAGCAATAGATTGCTGTGATTGGACATCGAGCCAGCGTCGAGAAGCAATCACAGCCATTCATGGCTGTCCCAGGCAATCACAGCAGTCTATTGCTGGAGGCGAGTTCTCAAACCTTGTTTACAGCAATAGATCATTTGTCAGTGCAGGGGAAGCCCGGAGTAGTGGCAGAGATCGGTGGCCGGGACCCGGACGGCACATGCTTTTTTTTTTTCCAGCATCCTTGGCTGCTTTTTCAGCTGTGTGAGGGAAGCCTTAGACTGGTGTATAAAATGCTGGTTTAAGTAAATATCCTACAAAATGTTTAAAATTTGGAGACACGCTTTATTGTATACATATTTTTGATCAATTCAAAAAATGAAATACAATCCTATATAGATTTGGTTACATACTGTGCCATGTAATCCCGAACATTGTTTGCATATAAAAAATAATCCTTCTCCTCCTCCTCAGAGGGAACATAAACAGGCAGAAACTAAAAGGGAAAGATAAGGTCCAGTTAAAGGGAACATATCAGCACCCACATTATGGGGCTCAAAGCTGAGGGAGGAACTTGTAGAGGGGGGGGGGTGCTTTTTATACTCTCCAGGTCCCTCATTCCAGCGCTGTAACCCTGAGAAATCGGAGAAGCAGACAGCACGACTCTGCAGACGGCTCTGTAAGCATGCGCTCTCGTATAGAGTTTAATGAGAGAGCACATGCGCATTATCTTCTAAAAAGGGTCACGCTGCGCGTGTTCTGATTTCTCGGAGACACAGTGCTGGAAAAGAGGAACCTGGTGAGTATAAAGAGCAGCTCCCTGTTACCCCCAATTCCTTACCTTTCAGCCCCATAGCATAGTTTACTTTAATAAACAGGAATGATTCTACTACAGATCTCAGCTAAAACGTTTTGGGAACATTATATTTCATATAGTATTCCTTACCTCTACTTCTACATTGGTACAGACTTGACACACGGTCATGAGTAAAAGTTTTGCCCCGAGAATTGTAAGTAGAAGAAAAGCTGAATAAATAAATAAGTAAATAAATATAATAAGGGATCTTCCCATAGGATTATCATGTCCGTATGGGATACCTACTCCACTTAGCCAGAGGGGAGAGATGCCATCAAGCAATAGCTCTCGCTCAGGTAGACATTGGCCTTCTATGTAATACATGGCATTCATGTACTGGTCAGTAACACTAATACAGCTCTGTACTCCCAGAATACTGTAAACGTACAGGCCTATTGAACATTGAAGCTTCTAAGACTATGGCCAAAGACAAAAACTTGCTTGGTAGATCTCAGGGTAGGGCTTATATTTCAAGCCCCATTGAAAAATAATGGTAGAGCTTATTTTGTAGGTAGTTCTTATTTTTGGGGAAACAGGGTAGTTACTCCCATTCTCCACACCCTTTTTAGAGGACAGGATGTGTTAATGTAGAATATCCTAGCACCCCCGAAGGAAACAGACAGGCCTGGACAAGCTGATTTCTCCTGCGGAAACAAAGGCAAACCCCCATAGATTAAGGGCTCACTCAGACGGGAGTATGTGTCCCACGTATTTTTCATATGCACATTTACTACGCCTGTTAAATCCCCAAAAACTAGATAAGGTGCATATTCCGCACCAAAATAGGACACGTTGCAATTTTTTTTCCACAGACGTGAATAAAAAACGCTGGTGTGAGAAGCCCTAGACAAATCAGTGGGCTTTTAGCACTGCTTACTACGCATGTATTTTTCACATTGGGAGACATATGTCCATGTGAATTAGCCCTAAGGGTGTGTGTTCAGAGAAGAGTGCGCACAAGATACAAGCAGACCATGAGCATCTAGAATAGGGTTTTCCAACATTCCTTGGCCAAGTATTCCCTTCTCAAATAAATTACTTAAAAATTCAGCAAAGGTTATCATGGCACTATGTGTTGTACCTACCTTCATCACAATACCAGGACAGACTAAGTACTCCCTAGAGGCAATGACTGTACTCCTAGTCACTCTCCTGCCACACTAGTATTATAAATGGCACATGGTGGGGAAAGCCCTGTTAGGGCCCTAGAAGCTTCAAGGTACATCTCTAGCCCATGAGATACATATATGACTGGCTCAGAGCCAACCATCCGATGGTTTAACCCCTTAACGACCAGCCCATAGTGTTTTTACGTCCGATTAAATTGATACAACTGCCAAAATAATGAAAATTGAAATTTTTCCTACTGCTTAGATTTATTCAAAAATTGTGCGGTAAAAATACGCAGTACACCACTAGATGAATTCGTTAAGGGGTCTAGTTTTCAAAATGGGGTCATTTGTAGGGGTTCTCTGTCGTTTTGGCCGCTCAAGGGCTCTACAAGTGTGCTATGGGGCCGAAATCCCCTTCATGCTAAATTTCAGTTCTGAAAGCCACCGACTACTCCTTACATTTTGGGCCCCTTTGTGCATCCAGACATAAGATTAGGGCCACAATGGGTATGTCTCTGAACACTGGACAAACAGGGGTATCTATTTTGGGGTGCAAATCTTAATTCATGTGTGTGCTGTACAAAAATGCTGTTTTTAAAATGACAAAATTGCCAAAAAACGAAAATCACAATTTTTTTCCTTTTGCTTTGCTTGAATTCATTTAAAAGCTGTGGGGTCAAAATGTGCAGTACACCCCTAGATAAATTTGTTCTGGGGTCTAGTTTTCAAAATGGGGTCACTTGTGGGCGTTCTCTATGTAATGTGCAGGGGGGGGGGGGGGGAGGATGGAAGAGCCAGGAGAAGGAACTGAGCTCTCGTCCCCCTCTCCGCCCCTCTGCACTATTTGCAATGGGAAGAGGCAGGGCGGGGCTAAGTTCTGAGAATTAGCCCCGCCCCTGTCCCACCTCTCCCCATTGCAAATAGTGCAGAGGGGCGGAGAGGAGGCAGAGAGGGGGGGCGGGAGCTCAGTTCCTGCTCCTGGCTCTTCCATCCCCCCCCCCTGCACACGAGGACAACGTATATCTGTGCATGGGGGAAGGGGGGAGAAAAAACCCCCCGCAGCTTTAGGCCTCTTTCATACAAGCGTTGCATTCACCCGCACCCGGCTTAGGTAGTTAACCATGTGCTGCCTGCTTGCTGGAGAAGAACCCCTCTGTCTGCTGGGAGTCCCCCAAACTATTGCAGATTTACATGCAATTCACCTAACAACCCTCCATCTGTAACCTGACTGACCAGCAGTGAATGCCCGCAGTTAACTCCTTCATGACTGACCTGGTTTAAGCACTAATGAGCAACCAGTTTTTCAGTCTTTATTTTTGTGCATTCCTGGGATCAGAACTATAAGGGGACTAAAGTACATTCGTGTGAAGGAGCCCTCGGCGCAATTTTATGCATATGAGAGCGAATTTGCTTACCCCCTTAGACTCTAATGGAATATCGGGAGCGCAAATGCACGTAAAAATCATTGCGGTTTCTGCGACCGCTTTTCTGCTAAATTTAGCACGCCGTGTGAAAGAGGCCCTAGGGCTTCGGTAGACGAATGTACACGCCAAGACTATTGTCGCAGTGGAGCGTATTTGTGCATAAACAAGGTTTACAGTAATCGGGTTGCGCTTGAAATGCCAGTTCACACGCGCGTTCACCCCTTTCCGTGGCATACAGTGGCGATGGTCATCTTCTCCCTGCGACGGCCGCCGGGTCACAACCCTTTCCTGTCATTTTTGTATGTAAAACGCAGAAAGATGAGGTGAGAAACACCCTTAGGGTCAGGGGCGTACCTAAAGGCTCAAGGGCCCGGGTGCAAAAGTTCAGCTCAGGGCCCCCCCTTACCTTTCTCACCGCGTACCCATACCTAAATCATGCTGCATACAGCTGCAAAATGAATTTCCATACATGAATTAGCCCTATTAACGCGTTTCCTGCACTAGATGAAAATCACACACACACACCGCTTTTTATTGCGGTATACTGCTTCCATTGATTTGAATGCGATTACTCAGACGTGAGCTCGGAAGCGGTGATTTTTAAGCGCTATCTGTCCTGTATTTGCGTTTTCTAACGCACCTCCCCACCCATCACAATTGTGGGGTGCATTAAAACCGCTTTACCATGCGTTCAAAAGTGCTGCTCAAAATTGAGGTAAAAAACCCACGATTTTAAGCTGTGTTTTCTGAATGCACGTCTTAGTGCAGAGGGGCGGAGAGGAGGCAGAGAGGGGGGGCGGAAATTCCACTGCCGGATTTCCTGCAGAATTTCCACCCATGGAAGCTGCCATAGGATTGCGTTAGAAAACGCAATCCTAGGCAGACGGCCGCGGTTTGTCCGCGCGAAATCACACGTGGAAAACAAACCGCGGCATGCTCTATTTCTGTGCGGGGTTCGCAGAGCCCCGCACAGAAACGTCACTCGCCGGCCGCTGGCACCGGTCTGCGCATTTAGGACGGCAACTCCCACAGCCTAGAAGTTTGTATGATCTAGAGGCTCAGTCACAGCAAATGTGGACACATAATACCATATGGAACCTGTATGCCTCAATTGCCCCCCATATCACATCTTGTATCCAAGCTAGAGGCGGTACAACAAAGTACTAGAGCCTCCATACTCGCCTGTATCACATCTTGTATCCAAGCTAGAGGTGGGACAACAGGGTACTAGAGCCTCCATGTTCGCCTGTATCACATCATCTTTTTTTATGATCGCAGGGAGAGAAAACGCATCAATTCTGCCATAGAATTTTGATTTTCTTTTTATAGCGTTAATCATGCAGCATAAATGATACACTACATTTTTTTCTGCGGGATGGTACGGTTACAATGATACCAAAATTCTTATATTTTTTTTAGGTTTTTCCACAATAAAAAGCCTTTTTTTGGAAATTATTTTTTTTTTCTTAACTCACTGCATTCCAAGTCCTATAACTTTTTTATTTTCCCATGGACGGAGCTCTCTGAGGGCTTATTTTTTGCGGGACGAGCTGTAGTTTTTATTTGTACCATTTTGGGGTACATACGCTTTTTTAATCACTTTTATTGCGTTTTTTTGTGAGGCAAAATGCTAAAATACTTACTATAGCAATCTTAGGCGCTGGCAATACAGGACGCCAGTATCTGGCGTCCTGTTGCCATAACAACCAGCCGGGCTCTGCGATATGAATTCCTTTGGGTAAGTGAGATTTTTGGCCCGTGTGAAAGGGGCATTACTGTATGCTAAACTGTTCACTTCATTTTCATTGCCTTCTATGACATTTATGGAAATGGCACGGCACAAATTATTGTTAGGGGTTCCATCACAGGTGCGAAAATCAGCATCCCCACCACACTCCCCTTGTGCAGCTGTACCGCCTCCACACTCCCCGCATGTAACCGCGCCGCCTCCACACTCCCCGCATGTAACCGCGCCGCCTCCACACTCCCCGCATGTAACCGCGCCGCCTCCACACTCCCCGCATGTAACCGCGCCGCCTCCACACTCCCCGCATGTAACCGTGCCGCCTCCACACTCCCCGCATGTAAACGCACCGTCAATACACTCCCCAGCATGTAACCACACCGTCACCACACTCCCCGCATGTAACCCCACCATCACCACACCGCCCTTATGTAACCGTACCGCCACCACACTCCCAGCATGTAACCGTACCATCACCACACCTTCCTCATGTAACCATTGCGCCTCCACACTCTCCGCACATAACCGCACCGTCACCACACTCCCCGCACGTAACCACACCGTCACCACAATTCCCTCATGTTACCGCGCCGCCACCACACTCCCTGCACGTAACCGCGCCGCCACCACACTCCCTGCACGTAACCGCGCCGTCAACACTCTCCCCGCACGTAACCGCGCCGTCACCACTCTCCCCGCACGTAACCGCGCCGTCACCACTCTCCCCGCACGTAACCGCGCCGTCACCACTCTCCCCGCACGTAACCGCGCCGTCACCACGCTCCCCGCACGTAACCGCGCCGTCACCACGCTCCCCGCACGTAACCGCGCCGTCACCACGCTCCCCGCACGTAACCGCGCCGTCACCACTCTCCCCGCACGTAACCCCGCCGTCACCACTCTCCCCGCACGTAACCCCGCCGTCACCACACTCCCTGCATGTAACCCCACCGTCACCACACTCTCTGCATGTAACCCCACCGTCTCCACACTCCCTGCATGTAACCGTACCGTCACCACACTCCCTGCATGTAACCCCAGGTCGCCACATTTCCCTCATGAAAACCCACTTCTCTCGCGTAACAATAACACCACCACACTCCCCTTATATAACCGTACCATCACCACACACCTCGTGTAACCCCACATAGGAATGTATATAAGAAAGATGGAGAGACCACACCATTCCCTGACTCACTTACACCCTAGGTGTCTCCACACACTTTTTGGGTGCTCACCTTAAGGAGAAAGGACACCGCTTATAATCCACATCATAGGCCCCTCACAGACTAAGCCAGAAGCCTGCTGCACACCTCCCCACCCATCACAATTGTGGGGTGCATTAAAACTGCTTTACCATGCGTTCAAAAGTGCTGCTCAAAATTGAGGTAAAAAACCCACGATTTTAAGCTGTGTTTTCTGAACGCACGTCTTAGAGCAGCCTTAGGCCCCGTGCACACGGGCGGAAATTCCGCTGCCGGATTTCCTGCAGAATTTCCACCCATGGAAGCTGCCATAGGATTGTGTTAGAAAACGCAATCCTAGGCAGACGGCCGCGGTTTGTCTGCGCGAAATCACACGTGGAAAACAAACCGCGGCATGCTCTATTTCTGTGCGGGGTTCGCAGAGCCCCGCACAGAAACGTCACTCGCCGGCCGCGGGCACCTGTCTGCGCATTTAGGACGGCAACTCCCACAGCCTAGAAGTTTGTATGATCTAGAGGCTCAGTCACAGCAAATGTGGACACATAATACCATATGGAACATGTATGCCTCAATTGCCCCCAATATCACATCTTGTATTCAAGCTAGATGCGGTACAACAAAGTACTAGAGCCTCCATGCTCGCCTGTATCACATCTTGTATCCAAGCTAGAGGTGGGACAACAGGGTACTAGAGCCTCCATGTTCGCCTGTATCACATCTTTTTTTATGATCGCAGGGAGAGAAAACGCATCAATTCTGCCATAGAATTTTGAGGTTTATTTATAGCGTTAATCATGCAGCACATGGTTAACTACCTGAGCCGGGTGCGGGTGGGTGCTGTCTGTCAAGGACCTCTGATGTCACCCAAAAAATGAGTAAGGAGACTTATAAGGTGATGCTAGCTCCTCTGGGATATCTATGCAAATAAGGATGGGAAAATACCTCTCTAGCGCCATCTATTGGATGACAGCATTCCTTCAAATCCAAGTGATTTATAACAAGCCTTAACAATGACTGGGAATATTAAACCAAGCCAGGAAGCCATGCTCAGACAGATTGTTTCATGGTGATTGCCCCTCCTCAGTGTGCAGCAGGCTTCTGGCTTAGTCTGTGAGTGGCCTATCATGTGGATTATAAGCGGTGTCCTATCTCCTTAAGGTGAGTATCCAAAAAGTGATCAATCAGTGGGTTTTTTTGCGGCTTTTCACAAACCACGCTAAATGCTGTAAAAAACATTCTGTGTGAAAGAGGCCTTAGTGACAACGTCTGTTTTCTCCTTAACCCCTTATTGACCGCCCTATAGTGTTTTTAATCCCCACAGCCATAAAAACATGCTCACTCTGAGGATTAAAGCCCTGGGGGCTGTGGACATGACAGCTCCTTGTTGAAAGCTGCCGCAGTGACCCCCAGTCACGCTATTGCCGTTATCCAAGTAAACAGTTAAAAAATTAAAAATTTCATCTTTCCTCATATCCGTGAGTGGAGATGAAATTACATACCTAAAGCCCCCGGATTTATCCGCGGACCTTACCCCAGATTGCTGGGGTAATTTAAAATCTCCCTGTTGCTGGCTAGCAAACGTAGCTGAAAGCCTGGAGATTTCACGATGGGCCGCGGTCCCTGGTTACGTGTAAAAATAAAAAAGTTTAATGTTTCATCTCCCGTCATGGCTCCAATCAGTGAGGGGGAGATGAAAATATTTCCCTAAAGCCTCCGGCAATGTCCCCGACGGGATCTTTATCCTTCATCACATGATCAACCATTATCCAAATGATAATGGTGATCACGTAAAAGTTGAAGTTTAATCTCCCCTCTCCGTTGCGATTGGTGAGAGCAGATGAAACGTCTTACCTGAGGCCTCCGCATTTGAACACAGACACAACCCTGCTCCTCGGACCTTCGCCGTCTTCTGCGCATACATCTGCCTGCAAAATACCGGAAACATGCGTAGGAGCCGGGGAGGGTCCAGGAAACTTAAAATCTTCCTGCTCCCGACTACTAAAGGTAACCGAGAGCCTGGAGCAGTGACCGGCAGCCTTGTTCAGCGGTCCCCGGTCATGTGATAAAAAGGTAGCAATCTACCTTACGCCGGTCTCACACGACCTAATAAAAAATTGCGGATTCGCACGCATTTGATCCGTGCTAATACACGGATCAATCAAATGCATTGGATTACACACTTCCGCTCACATTAGCAGGTCGGAATTAAGTAATCCACTCGTAGGAAACAGAACGCAGCATGTTCTATTTTACCACAGATATCCACAACATAGAGGCCATTGTGCTTCATGGTCACGGATATACCCACAGCCCATACGTTACTACATTGTGTACGGGCAGTGGGTACCCGCGTCATCGCTAAGCGTCGCCAGCTAAATACAATATCAAATGGAGGAAATTATGACAAGACAGTGGGGAGACATGTAGCTGGGGGTGTGCTGCTGATTGACAGACTATACATGGGCCAGCAGTGTGGTGCCCACCTATTACCCCCAGGACTGATAATGGTGGCTGTGTGACAGGACAGCGGGGAAACATGTAGCTGGGGGTGTGCTGCTTAGTGACAGACTATACATGGACCAGCAGTGCAGTGCCCACCTATTACCCCCAGGGCTGATAATGGCGTCTGTGTGACAGGACAGGGGAGACATGTAGCTGGGGGTGTGCTGCTCAGTGACAGACTATACAGGGAGCTGGTGCAACAGTGCTGTGCCCACCTATTACCCTCAGGGCTGATAATGGCGGCTGTGTGACAGGACAGCAGGGAGACATGCTTCTGCTGGCTAAAGTTAGGGCTCCTTCCCACGGAGGGATTTCCGATGCGTAATACGCTGCGTAAGTCCGCTGCATTGCCCGCAGCTATTAGGTTCTATTGAACCTAATAGCTCAATGCTCATGGTGCGGCATTCCATTGCGGATTTCCGCACCGTGAAATCACCCGACCTCACCCGCGGTATGCTTTATTTGCCGTGGGTGTAAGCGTGGCCGGCCTCCATTCTAGTCAATGGAAGCCGTCCGTCACGCTATCTTCCGCTGTAGCACAGCGGAAGATAGAGTAAAAACCGCTTCCCCGCCCACCGCCAGCCGCGTCATATGACCCAGTAGATTTTGGTAGGCCGCTGTCTCCCCCTTGTGTGATGGAACCCCTAACAATAATCTGTGCCGTGTCATTTCCATAAATGTCATAGAAGGTAATGAAAATGAAGTGAACAGTTTAGCATACAGTAATTCCCCTTTCACATGGGCCAAAACTCTCACTTACCCAAAGGAAGCAGCTGGTGACATCACCAGCTTGTCCACACTCATGAAGCTCTGTTAGACTACACATGCGATACTGGACAATGCACCCATCCTCAGCCCTTGTTGGCCTGTGGTTCACATTCCTATGTGGGTCAGAAGCGGTGTTGTGTCTCCTTAAGGAGAGCACCCAAAAAGTATGTGGAGACACCTAAGGGGTAAATGGGTCAGGGAATGGTATAGTCACTACCCAAGCACTGCACACAGAAGAGGCATTTGAAAACCTAAAAAATGAGTAAGAACACTTATAAGGTGATGCTAGCTCCTCTGGGATATCTATGCAAATAAGGATGAGAAAATACCTCTATAGCGCCATCTATTGGATGCAGCATTGCTTCAAATCCAAGTGATTTATCACAAGCCTTAACATGACTTAAATGGTTATTTACCCTAATGAGTAGGCAAAAAAAAAAAGTTCTGATCCCAGGAATGCACAAAAATAAAGACTGAAAAACTGGTTGCTCATTAGCAGGGGCGTACCTAAAGCCTAAGGGGCCCGAGTGCAAAAGTTCAGCTGGGCCCCCCTCCATCTGTACCCGTACCTATACCTAAACCGTGCTAATTTACAAACATGATCTAGCCCCTTGGTGCTTTTTATTGCGGTATACTGCTTCCATTGATTTGAATGCGATTACTCAGACGTGAGCTCGGAAGCGGTGATTTTTAAGCGCTATCTGTCCTGTATTTGCGTTTTCTAACGCACCTCCCCACCCATCACAATTGTGGGGTGCATTAAAACCGCTTTACCATGCGTTCAAAAGTGCTGCTAAAAATTGAGGTAAAAAACCCACGATTTTAAGCTGTGTTTTCTGAATGCACGTCTTAGAGCAGCCTTAGGCCCCGTGCACACGGGCGGAAATTCCGCTGCCGGATTTCCCGCAGAATTTCCACCCATGGAAGCTGCCATAGGATTGCGTTAGAAAACGCAATCCTAGGCAGACGGCCGCGGTTTGTCCGCGCGAAATCACACGTGGAAAACAAACCGCGGCATGCTCTATTTCTGTGAGGGGATCGCAGAGCCCCGCACAGAAACGTCACTCGCCGGCCGCTGGCACCGGTCTGCGCATTTAGGACGGCAACTCCCACAGCCTAGAAGTTTGTATGATCTAGAGCACAGGTGTCAAACAATGCCCGCGGGCCGAATCCGGCCTGCCGCCTATGCAGTAAGTTCCCTCACTCCTCCGTGCTGCTGTCAGTAGGCAGTCTGCTCTCGGCTTGTTCTGTCTAATGCAGACAGTAATAGAGGAGTGCCGATAGCAGACTGACAACGGCCGCGGAGGAGGGAAGGGGAGTGCAGAGAACATGATCTCTGCAGCAAGGAGAGCATCGCTGAGGAGGAGCAGCTGCAGGGTGAGAGCCTTGTGTGTCTATATATATATATATATATGTGTGTGTGTATATGTATGTGTGTGTCATATATATATATATATATATATATATATATATATATGTGTGTGTTTGTGTATCCCCCTGTATATAGTGGCATGTCTGGCCAAGGCTGGTGTAACCTGTGTATTCCCTCTATATAATTATATATATACAGCTGATATAACTTATACCAGCTATACATATATAATTATAATTCCTTCTCAATAGAAACTAATAGCTGCGGGCAACGCAGCGGATTTTCGCCGCGAATTACGCGGCGGAAATCCGTTCGTGGGAAGGAGGCCTATGTGTGTAAAATATATACACATACATACACACATACATATACAAACACACACACACACCGCTGTAGGAGCAACTGTAAGAAACAAAATAAATGGTGGGAATATGGCGGCCGCCTGATCTTTCACGCACATAGTATTCATAGGGGAGGTCCTATATTTTCTCGGTCAAGTATTAACGGGAGAGAATACTGCTGGTGAAAACGAAACCACAGAAAGCTTAGGCTTAGTTTTGTCCCAATATACGGCCGTGACCATCACCAGCGACGCTTTTTTTTTTTAGAGGATTAAATCGCATCGCTGCCGCGCACATTAAAAACCACATGTTTTTGTTTAACGCGCAAGTCGGTAGGACTTTCCAATGTTAACATTGCAGCGCATATTTGTCGCCTTGTGATGCGATAAAACGCAGCCTCCATAGGATTACATGGGAGATTTTTAAAAAACGCACTGCGCAGAAGGACACAGCAGGCTGCGATTTTCTCTCTCAACATCACATCAGTGAAAACCTTGCTGAAGGGAAGGGAATAGAGATGAGCGAACGTACTCGTTTCGAGTACTTACGCACCCGAGTACCGCCATTTTCGAGTACATCAGTACTCGCGCGCAAAGATTTGGGGGGCGCCGTGGCGGCACGGGGGGTAGCAGTGGGGAGTGGGGGGGAGAGGGAGAGAGGGCTCCCCCCTGTTCCCCGCTGCTACCCCCCGCACCGCCACGCCTCTCCCCGCCCCCCGGCGCCCCCCGAATCTTTGCGCGCGAGTACTGAAGTACTCGAAAATGGCGGTACTCGGGTGCGTAAGTACTCGAAACGAGTACGTTCGCTCATCTCTAGAAGGGAACCGTCGGGAATCATTGGCTGCGAAATCTGCTTTTTTTTTTTTCAATAACCAACGCATCAGTTAAAAATGGCGCGATTTTACCCGCCGGTTTGAAACCACCCTAGAGAAAAATAGGGCAAAAAGATCATTTCCTGCAGATCTGACGTCCTTGAGAATGGGAAGGCTGTCCGACAGTGAAGAGACCCTCGACGTTCAGCAATCTTGAAACCCTTCGTTTTATGGACTGCTTTTTGCCTGTGACTCACCTTTTTTTTTTTTTATAAGCTTTTTCTTTCAAAGAATTATGACGGAGGATCCTGAAAAACTGCGCAATATTTTACACCGATTGAGTAAACAGAAAACATACCCAAACACAGCGGCCTTTGTTTTATCTGGGAATGACACTTGGTGTAAAATCCACATTTTTAATAAATAATAAAACGTGATTTGAATTTGTTTTTTTGTTTTACCTTATTTATGTTTTTAACTCCTGATTACCCACGCTGTAAAGCCGGCTGCACATGGCTGTGACGGGCTCCGCCATGGAATTCCAGGGCGGAGCCTGTCACGGCGGCCCCAAGAGACCCCAATACTTACCTCCAGTTTCGGAGTCCCGCATGACGCCTCAGCGCGCATGGGCAATCGAGCGCGTGACGCACCGCAGCGGCATGTGACGCGGTAGGCGTAGAGGCGGTTTCACACTATCTTCCGCTGTGCTACAGCGGAAGATAGCGTGAATGGACGGCTTCCACAGACTGCAATGGAAGCCGTCCGCGCGTACACCCGCGGCAAATAGAGCATGCCGTGGGTGAGGACGGGTGATTTTACGGTGCGGAATTCCGCTGTGAAATTCCGCACCGTAAGCATTGAGCTACTAGGTTGAATAGATCCGTCTGTGGGAAGGAGCCTTAAGGCCTCATGTCCACTAGCAAAATGGAATTGCGGTTTCCGCAGCGGATTTGCCCCTAGGGAATCATTGGCCATCCGTGGTCCATTAAACTGATTTTTGCACCCGCGGATGGAATTTTAATAGAATTGCGTTTTTCACGCGTGGGAGAAAAAAACCCAGCATGCTCCATTTTACCGCGGATCGGCCACATTGCTATCACATTGATAGCAATGTGTGCAGATATCTGCATGCAAAAATTATACAATAGAAAGCTGATTCTACGCGGATTGTATTTTTCCAGTGGACATGAGGCCTAAGGCCGCCTGCAGACGGCCGTGTCGCATCCAGCTGCTCGCAACGGGACCCGACCTGAGCGCCTGCAGAGAGCAGTGCGGAACTCGCCCGCTCCCGCAGCTCTGACTCATGTGCCAGCAGAATTAGAGCATGGCGCGGTTTGTTTTCTGCGCGTGATTTCGCGTAGACAAACCACGGCCTTCTGCATAGGATTGCGTATTGAAATTCAATCCTATGCAGGCGTGTACAGCCGGAAATGTACGGTGCTTCGTCTGGCATAGACTGAAGTGGCAGCGGTGCGCACTCGTCATCAGCTGATTGGCAGGGATTCTGAGAGGCAGATCAACACTTCACTGCGCATAGATCATCAGTACTGGAGTCCCAGGGAACCCTTTTAACCCCTTGCCACCGCAGCACGTGAATGTATGTATATGTTAGGAAGCAGCTTTCTGGAATGGACTTGCATCTACATCCTACAGATCTGAGCCCATCTACTGCTGAAGACTGTTGCTAATGACAGTTGGCCTCCCGCAGTCACAGCGGGGATGGGTGAGACAACCGATTCCCGCTGTTAATGCTTTGCATGCAACGATTGCTCTTATTTCATTAGGTTTTTGCATGTAATCAGATATACTTCAGTCTAAGCCGACCTGAGTATAAGCCAAGGTACCAACTTTTACCCCAAAAACCTGGGGTCAATTATTAACTTGAGTATAAGCCAAGGGGTAATATTAGGTACCTCGGCTAACACTTGGATCGGCTATACTCAAGTATGCATTGTGGCTGCTGCTACAGGCCAAGTGGGCAGTATCCCCCTAGGTAAACTAATTAAGGGGTGTATTGTTAAAATTTTGTGGCTGCTCAACAGCTCTACAACTGTGCTATGGGGCTTTAAAGGCCTTCAAGCAAAATGTCTGTTACGTCTGCTGCTGGTATATGTTGCTCAAAGCTTCAGTTTACTAGCAGCACAGCCCTGAGAGGGTTAATTGATTGAGCTGCCTGGGTGTGGTACTTCCTGCAAGCCAATCTCCTGGCTCTGTGCATACATATAAAGCCAGCTCTTGGCAGTCTGTGTCTGGGTTTCAGACTGAGCAGTTATGAATCCTTGTCTTGAGGTATCTGCCTTTTTCCCACGCAGAACTTGTAAGTGGTTATGTGTCTCTCAGCTTCCCGAAGACGGTTTGGACACCTGTAGTCCTTGTCTCCGTTATATGCATTCCCTTTACAGCTGTGGCCTCTGTACGTCTTGTCTGCTCTGTGTGTCAGTTAATGTAACTTGACACAGTCTCCTATCTCACCTTGTGTAGCTGACTGTCTATTCCCCTATATTATTGAGATGGCACTATATTTGATAGTTGGCGGTGTGCCCCATGCTATGTCCTGCTCCACTTGCAGTTGGCAGTGTGCCCCCTGCTCTGTCCTGTCCCAGATGCAAGCTTTCTGTGTGATCTGTGTCTTGCAGTTTCATGCCCGTTTGTACGTTTACGTTCTGTCAGTTTAGTGTTACCTCATCTCCTGTGTGAATGTTGTCCGGGTCTCCTGGACTCATGGTTAGTGTAGGGAATAGCGGTATAACCAGGAGCTTAGAAGTTCGCCCGCTAGCTTCACGTTTTGTCTAAAATGTCAAGTAATACCTGTTCTTTATAATCAGCCTATCTGTTAGTAGTGGTTGCATTTTTGGCTTCTGTATGCAGTGTTTTCTATCTCTGTGTATTCTGTTCCGTCTCTGTTATATGCCATGCGTGTGTCCTGTTCTGTGGCTCCTAGGATCAGCTATGGCCCAGATCCGAAGACCGCTGGGCCGCCCTCTTATTTGGGCGATGTCTACGCTTAGGTTGGGCCACTGTCGACCCCCCCCCCCCCCCTTTTAGCACAGGGTCAGTGGCATGGATTCCATGTGAATTTCCTGTGTGCATCTTTGGTCACGATGGTGTTGGCAGTCTGCTAAATCTGCCCACACGATCATAACAGTCTGTTCAGAAAGCCACATAGTACTGTTTACATTTTGGGTCCCATTTGTGCATACTAACATAGTGAACAAGCTTTCATGCGATGCAACAGAGAGGAAGGCTCCATAGGGTAACATGGGCCACGAAACCTCACGAGTCGCGGGCATATCGGGATGTCGCACCCTCCAAAACATGTGAATTGCCCCATTGGAAAGCATAGGCCGAACAAACACGTGATTTGTCGCAGTGTGACTTTGTCGCTCATGTAAACGCGGCCTGAGTATTAGGGGACTCCCTAATATATACGAGCCTCCTAACATTTAGGCCATGTTACTGTACAAATCTTTGATAAGATATATATTTCCATCTGTTTACTTTATTCTGGACGCACATTAGAAAAACTTCAGGTTTTTTTTTAACAATTTAGGAGACGTACAAATTTTACATTGATTTTTAACATTTTGAGGAACACTTTTTTTTCCTGCACCAAGCCAAGATTGCAAAGTCTCATGGGTGTCCAAATGATAGATCCCCCCACAAATGACCCCATTTTATAAACTACACCCCTTAATGTATTCACTGAGGGGGTCAGGAGGATTTTTACCCCACAGGTTTTGTCAAGAATTAATGCAATTTGGAGGGGAAGAAATTAAATTTCATATTTTTGCAAATATGTCATTTTAATTTTAATGATGGGATTTTTTTCTATATTGCACATGAAGATGAGGATTGGCACCCCAAAATGGAGACCCCCCGTATGTCCCGTGTTCAGAGATATACCCATTGTGGCCCTAATCTTGTGTCCGTATGCACAATGGGGCCCAAACCGAAAGGAGCAGCCGGTGGCTTTGTGAACAGTTATTTTGCATGAAAGTGTTTTAGGTCCCATTGCTCACTTGTGGAGCCCTTGAGCACTTTGGAGAACCCCCACAAATGACCCTGTTTAAAAAAACTAGACCCTTTAACGAATTCCTCTAGGGCTGTGCTGCGTATTTTGACCCACAGTATTTGAATGAATCTGAGCAAAGCAGAAGGAAAAAAGTTAAAGTTGTACTACCTCTAGCTTGGATACAAAATGTGAAACAGACCCCGTTGTATCGCCTCTAGCTTGGATACAAGACGTGATATGGGTGGGCAAGCTGCCACTTGGGATGCATTATGCATTGACACTTGGGGGTCAGGATAACAGCATGCTGACAATAGAGGGCAATGTATAGCTTTATGTCTTTGGTGATGTTAAATTCATTCTCTGTGGCTGATTTTACACAAGTGAGCACTATATCAGCCCGAGAAACTCAAACCAATATCTCGCATGGCAAATATGCGAGTGTGTCTGCCAGTGCAGTGCGCCTTGTAAGAACAATGCATTGCGATGTGTGTATGTGTGTAAAATATATACACATACATACACACATACATATACAAACACACACACACTGCTGTAGGAGCAACTGTAAGAAACAAAATAAATGGTGGGAATATGGCGGCCGCCTGATCTTTCACGCACATAATATTCATAGGGGAGGTCCTATATTTTCTCGGTCAAGTATTAACGGGAGAGAATACTGCTGGTGAAAACGAAACCACAGAAAGCTTAGGCTTAGTTTTGTCCCAATATACGGCCGTGACCATCACCAGCGATGCTTTTTTTTTTTAGAGGATTAAATCGCATCGCTGCCGCGCACATTAAAAACCACATGTTTTTGTTTAACGCGCAAGTCGGTAGGACTTTCCAATGTTAACATTGCAGCGCATATTTGTCGCCTTGTGATGCGATAAAACGCAGCCTCCATAGGATTACATGGGAGATTTTTAAAAACGCACTGCGCAGAAGGACACAGCAGGCTGCGATTTTCTCTCTCAACATCACATCAGTGAAAACCTTGCTGAAGGGAAGGGAATAGAGATGAGCGAACGTACTCGTTTCGAGTACTTACGCACCCGAGTACCGCCATTTTCGAGTACATCAGTACTCGCGCGCAAAGATTCGGGGGGCGCCGTGGCGGCACGGGGGGTAGCAGTGGGGAGTGGGGGGGAGAGGGAGAGAGGGCTCCCCCCTGTTCCCCGCTGCTACTCCCCGCACCGCCACGCCTCTCCCCGCCCCCCGCCCCCCCCCCGAATCTTTGCGCGCGAGTACTGAAGTACTCGAAAATGGCGGTACTCGGGTGCGTAAGTACTCGAAACGAGTACGTTCGCTCATCTCTAGAAGGGAACCGTCGGGAATCATTGGCTGCGAAATCTGCTTTTTTTTTTTCAATAACCAACGCATCAGTTAAAAATGGCGCGATTTTACCCGCCGGTTTGAAACCACCCTAGAGAAAAATAGGGCAAAAAGATGGAGAACTGGGAGGTGACCCACTAATCTCTATGGTGCTGTAAGTTTGGGTAAATCCAATAGGTGGTGCAACACGTTTCTGTAAAACCAACAGAGGGCGCTGCAATGTTACTGTAGAAACCAATGGACAGCATGGCAGGTAGCTATACATAAACTATACAAAATCTGATTGGTTGCTGCTGCCGCCGCCATTTTTTTAAAAGGTACGCTCAGTTCTTTCATAGAGAACAAGAAGGTAGGTACTTACAATTCAGGTAGGTAGGTTCAGTTTGGGCCTGGGAGAGACTCCAGTGGAGACTGACGGAAAAATGGCTGCTTACAACCTGTGGTCCTTGTTTCGGGTGCGTTTGTCACCATCGATCTAATGTATCTTACTGCATAGATATATATCTAGCTATAAAAATAGATAGTTATATATCAATATAGATATTTCTAAAAATATCTAGCTTTACGTATAATTTAAACTTCTATAGTTATGGTTTTGTAAGGCTGAAAACAGACATACAGAATTTGTATTATTATCAGCATTATTCTTATAATTGCCATTGATGTTATTCCAGGGTCAGGTAATACACTGCATGAGGCTTTGACCAATTTTTACTATTTTAGGTAAAAAGCTGCATTGACTGCACTTCTGCATTTAGTGCGATATGGTAGGACTGCAAGCAAAGCCTGAGACAAGATCTTGGTGCGCCCCATGACAATACATATCAGGTAGGTATCCTGCCCTAGAGGTATGAAGGCACCATACAGCAGCACTCATCTGTAATCCAACCTGCAGGGACATTGTGTGCTGCTGTAATGCCCCAAAGTTACTGTAAGATTCTATTGCTTTACTGGTTTTTGCTTTTTTTGGTGTTTTTTATCTTTCATCCCAGTGCTACAAAGACCGAGGACAGAAAGCTCTGGCACTGAAATACTGTGATGAGGCTTCAGCCATGCCACCGGTTACTAAAGAGGTGAGGACTGTCAGTAGTAACGTGGTAACACAATTCAACTGTTGTTTCAGCCATTAATTTACTGACCTACTCCACTGCTTACTGTATTGATTCTCTAGAATAGAGCCTCCATAGCCGCCTGTTCCCCATCTTCTATACTAGAAGCTAGAAGTGGTACAACGCAGTACTAGAGTCCCCTTGCCTGTCCTTATCTTCTCTTTTATCCAAGCTACAAGGCGTACAACAGGGTACTAGAGCCTCCATTCCCATCTGTATAACCTCTTGTATCCAAGCTAGAAGTGGTACAACAGGACACCAGAGCCTCCTTGCCCACGTTTCATGTTTTGTCACCAGCTGCTTCCTTTGGGTAAGTGAGAATAGTGAGAATTTTGGCCCATGTGAAAGGGGAATTACTGTATGCTAAACTGTTCATTTTCATTACCTTCTATGACATTTATGGAAATGACACGGCACAGATTATTGTTAGGGGTTCCATCATACTCCCCTTCTGTAGCCGCACCGCCTCCACGCTCCCCTCATGTAAGCCCACTTTCCTAGTGTAACCGTATTGTCACCACACCCCCCTTATGTAACCATACCGTCTTCACACTCCCCGCATGTAACCATACCACGGTTCGAAAAGTGTCATAATAGAGCCTTAAAGGGGTTCTGTCATTAAAAACAAAAAAATATACTGTATACTTACCGATTGCTCCCCAGGGAGCCTGCTTACCTCTTCTTCTTCTTATCCCAAATCTTCTCCTGGAGCCGCTTGTCACTTCGGTCACGTGACCTCCAGCAACCCGATTTTCCTCCATCCGGTCAAAAAGTGTACATTGCGCTACCTTCCGCTTCCTTCACTAGTGACGTATGCGTACATTGCCTTGTCAGGAAGCACGGAATGAAAGCAGCCGTGCGAGACAATGGCGCGACTGCGCACCCCGCACACGACTGCGCATGCAGCTATCCTGGAGATAGCTATAGTCTATGGAATATACACGGGCTTTAGCCTTGGCAGTCGTCGTCTTTAAAATCTATGTATAGCTACCTCCCATGCTGTCCATTGGTTTCTACAGTAACATTGCAGCGCCCTCTATTGGTTTTACAGAAACGTGCTGCACCTATGCTCCCTTTAATAAATGATCCCCAAATAGGGGACGTATCAGATGCAACACGCTCAGGCAGCACTCCGGGCGCACCCACAATGCTCTGAGGGAGCTGGAAGACCTTTGCATAGCCCCACCCAACGCTTTCTCAACCGCGCCCTCCCCCCTCCCCCTCACATCCTCCTCAGTCCTTCCTCTTGCACCGTGCTCACGCATCCTAGGCTTGCAGAGCCTGCAGGACTCGTCACCTCCCTACGCAGGATGGTTAAGCAGACGATGACACTAGAAGCAAGCACTAGTTTGCCTCTGAAGGTGCGTCCGTCGGTCGTTTTGAGAGATCTCTTTTGGTGGACGCATTTCGAGTGGGGACGGACGTAAACTTTTTCCCAAAAAAAGGAAAATTGGCTTCGAGCCCATAGGGCTTTATTGGCTTCCCCTGGGCTGGCATTAGTAGACCCTAGTAAGAATAAGAATAGATCAGCATGGTCATCTGAAGAAGTTAAAATGTACAGCAGGCCTTTTTTTTCCCCGCCATACATAAATAAATTCATCCATCCATCCATAACTATAGATTATATAGAGAAATAAATCTTGCTATTTGTATAGCGATAGATAGATAGATAGAGGGAGTAGATTATAGACATACATTATATCCACATGATAGATTTTAGATTATTTATATCTGTGTAGATTTTATCATCTATATTAATTAGATAATCCATAGATCTATTATCTATCTATCAATCAATAGATCTATTATATAATCAACATACATTATAGAATCTACATATATACATAATACAGCTTTATGTGTTTGTGTATGTATGTAGATATATAAATATATATATATATATATATATCATCTAAAATCTATCTTTAATCTATATGCACAAAATCTATATAATCTATATCTACATAATTAATAAATAAATAGATAGATTCATTCATTCATACTCATTCATTCATACATACATACATACATACACACTGTATGCAAATGAGCCAGGTGTCTGGCAGGCTGATGTCACTGCATTGTGATGTCATCAATTTAGAAGTATAAATACCGGACTTGGCAGCCATGTTAGTCAGTCTCCGCTGCAGCTCGGAGACGGGAGGTGGGGGAACCCCTATCTCCTCCGAGAAGCCACAGAACTGGACCCTTTTTTTTTTTAGCAGAGTGCATTTTTAATGCAGCACACAAGGGGGAGACAGCGGCCTACCAAAATCTACTGGGTCATATGACGTGGCTGGCGGTGGGCGGGGAAGCGGTTTTTACTCACTCTGAGGAGTAAAGCCCTGGGGACTGTGGACATGACAGCTCCTGGCGGAAGATGATGATTGGTATTTGTTTCGGGGGTGGGGGGAGAAAATTCCGGAATACTTATTGGGTGTCTCGTCTGAAGTTTTTGCATCTATGGTCGGGGAATGGGAGAGCCCAAATCTTATAGTTCCAGTGTATGTACAACCTTCCACGAGAGCGCGGGGACGTTACTAGTCTAAGTAAACGATGCGCATAAATGCCACAAATGTATTAACCCTTAATCGTACTGACCAGCAGATTGTGTGCCTTTAGGAAAAGCATAGGTGTACCGTCAGGTGTCACAATTGCAAACCGGCCCCTGCGGTGAGGGAACTCAGAGGCCCCCACCATATAAAGAATGTGCATGGAGTGCATTACTCCCTTGCCGCACTGCCTGTTGTGGGAGGGGGTGGAGGGTTGGCCAATGCAGTGTACAGCGCGGAGCTGGTTGATGACATCATCATTCTTCTGCTCCTGGCACCCGTGTGGTCTCCTCACACTACCAGACGCCTGTTTTGGGAGGGGTGGAGGGTCGGCCGACGCGGTGTACGGCGCGGAGTTGGATGATGACATCATCATGCTGCTCCTGGCGCCTGTGTGGTCCCTTCACACTGCCGCACGCCTGTTGTGGGAGGGGTGGAGTGTCGGCCGACGCGGTGTATGTAGTGGAGCCGGATGATGACATCATCATTCTTCTGCTCCTGGCACCTGTAGAGAGCATTGGTCCTGTTCCGGAGGGCTGGTCCCATGACTGTCATATTCTGACTGCCCTGTGTTTGTCCCCCCCCTTCCCCACGGCTCAGGGGTCAATGTATTTCTTGGAAGCCCCTTGAGAACATGGCCATATGAGGCCTGGTGAAGTGTAGTTCTTATTTTCCCATCTCTCGATGCCTGTGATGTATTCCAGCATTAATGCCCGGATACATTGTGTCCTGCGGGGGGCAGATTATCTCCATATCAAACACAACGCTTGGTTTTGGAAGTTCTTTTCCCATCCCTGCATTCAGCATCCCATAACTTCTGCATCTTCCCCGGTCAGAGGTAGGTGAGGCCTTGCTTTCTACGTGACGACCTTTTTGCCCCATTTTGGGTCCATACTTTTGATCACTTAGTATTTTGCCTCCATTTATTAGAGGTTTGTCTTTTTCTCCAGTTTTTCTGTGTTTGATAGTGTATTCAGTGTATTGTACAGGCCATTACGGATATGGTGATGCCAAATATGGGGGTCTTCACCCCCCCTCCCATATGAAATAGAGGAAAATGCACAGAAAAGTTGAATATCTATATCTCTCTCTATAGGGGCCACAACAGCCATGATTATACAAGAGGCTTCTGTACCGCAATGCCTCATCAGTTACAGTAGTGATCATAGGTAATGGCAAGCAGGGACACCTGTTGTCATGGCAACCAATCGGCCCGCCACGATTACAAGGGCCAGACGACATAACATAGGGAGCATGCTCCCTCGGGGAATCCTCTACTTGCTGCCATCTCAACAGAATGTAGGAGTTTAATAGTAGGGATCGCTATCCTTATGTACCCTGCTGTAGCAGTGGGAAGCCCGCTATCGGATGGTGTGAGCTCAGCTTCTGATCCCACGCCATCCACATGATGTACGCTTGTGTCCTGTTGTGGCAAGTACCACACAGCCAGGACAGACGTACATCCGGTGGCATTAAGGGTTTAACCCCTTAAGAGATAACTTATGTCCTGGGTGGTTGGTACTTGCTGTAAACTCGTGGGAGCAGAATCTGAGATTGTACTATCCCACAGTGGGAGCTGGCTGGGACTGACAGCAATCTATGCTGATCGTGGCATGTAAAGGGTTCACAGAGGGAGCTGGCTGGGACTGACAGCAATCTATGCTGACCGTGGCATGTAAAGGGTTCACAGTGGGAGCTGGCTGGGGCTCACAGCAATCTATGCTGACCGTGGCATGTAAAGGGTTTATAGAGGGAGCTGGCTGGGACTGACAGCAATCTATGCTGACCGTAGCATGTAAAGGGTTCGCAGAGGGAGCTGGCTGGGACTGACAGCAATCTATGCTGACTGGGCATGTAAAAGGTTTACAGGGGGAGCTGGCTGGGACTGACAGCCATCTATGCTGACCGCGGCATGTGGAGGGAGCACAGAGGGAGCTGGCTGGGACTGACAGCAATCTACGCTGATCGCGACATGTAAAGGGTTTACAGAGGGAGCTGGCTGGGACTGACAGCCATCTTTGCTGACCGCGGCTTGTAAAGGGTTCACAGTGGGAGCTGGCTGGGATTGAAAGTAATAAATGCTGACCACGGCATGTAAAGGGTTTACAGAGGGAGCTGGCTGGGGCTGACAGCAATCTATGCTGACCGTGGCATGAAAAACATAGTAACATAGTATGTAAGGCCGAATGAAGACATTGTCCATCTAGTCCAGCCTGTCTATCCTACTGTGTTGATCCAGAGGAAGGCAAAAAACCCCAAGGCCAGAAGCCAATTAGCCCTTTTTGGGGGAAAAATTCCTTCCCGACTCCCTAATGGCAATCAGACTGTTCCCTGGATCAACCCCTAATAGTTCCTACCTGCCTGTATACCAGGATTGACACTTAACCTAATATTTATATCCTGTAATATCCTTCTTCTCCAGAAAGACATCAAGTCCCCTTTTAAACTCCTCTATCGATTTTGCCATCACCACTTCCTCCGGTAGAGAGTTCCACAGTCTAACTGCTCTTACAGTAAAGAACCCCTTTCTATGTTGGTGATGAAACCTACTTTCCTCTAATCGTAGCGGATGTCCTCTTGTTACCTTTGTGGTCCTGGGTGTAAACAGATCACGGGAGAGATCCATGTGTTGTCCCCTCATGTACTTATACATGGTTATTTGGTCGCCTCTTAACCTTTTTTCTAGAGTAAATAGTCCCAATTTGGATAGCCTCTCTGGGTATTCCAGTCCCGTCATTCCATGTATTAGTTTAGTTGCCCTTCTTTGAACCCCTTCAAGCACTGTGACATCTTTCCTGAGCACCGGTGTCCAGAATTGTACGCAGTATTCCATGTGAGGCCTGACAAGTGCCTTATATAGTGGAAGGATAATGTTCTCGTCCTTCGCCCCTATACCTCTTTTAATGCACCCCAAGACTTTATTTGCCTTTGCAGCAGCTGACTGGCATTGGTTACTCCAGTTTAGTCTATTATCCACTAATACCCCTAGATCCTTTTCCATATCACTTTTCCCTAGTGGTACCCCAATAAGTGAATATTGGTGACATCCGTTTCTCCTGCCCATGTGCATAGTCTTACATTTTTCAACATTGAACTTCATTTGCCATTTTTCTGCCCAAGCCCCCATCTTATCCAGGTCCGTTTGTAGCCGCACATTGTCCTCCGTTGCATTAATTATATTGTATAATTTTGTGTCATCTGCAAATATTGATATTTTGCTGTGCAGCCCCTCTATCAGGTCATTAATAAATATGTTGAACAGAGTGGGGCCTAATACTGAACCCTGTGGCACCCCGCTAGCGACTGTGGTCCAATCAGAGTACGAACCATTTATTACCACCCTCTGCTTTCTATCGTTGAGCCAATTTTTTACCCACTTACACACGTTTTCGCCCAGTCCGAGCTGCCTCATTTTGTATATTAGCCTATTATGTGGCACAGTGTCAAAGGCTTTAGAGAAGTCCAGATATACAAGATCAATAGATTCCCCCTGGTCCAGCTTAGAGCTTACTTCATCGTAGAAACTGATCAGATTTGTCTGACATGAGCGACCCTTCATGAATCCATGCTGGTGAGGAGTTATTCCCTTAATCTCCTTGAGGTACTCATCGATGGCGTCTCTCAGAATCCCCTCGAAAATTTTTCCTGTTACTGAAGTGAGACTTACTGGCCTGTAGTTACCAGGCTCACTTTTGCTCCCTTTTTTGTAAATTGGAACCACGTTGGCAATGTGCCAGTCCAATGGTACTACTCCGGTCTTGATAGTGTCTAGAAATATTAGGTATAGCGGCCTAGCTATCTCGTCACTTAGTTCCTTTAGTATCCTTGGGTGTAATCCATCTGGGCCCGGTGATTTATCAATTTTAGTTTTCTTTAGACGCTTCCGCACCTCCTCCTGCGTTAGGTATGAGATATTTTGTGAGGGGTTCGTTTTATTCCCCTGCATCTCGTGTGGCATTTCCTTTTCTTTGGTGAACACACTTGAGAAGAAGCTGTTTAGTAGATTTGCTTTCCCTTCGTCATCATCAATGATTTCTCCTGCATTGTTTTTTAAAGGGCCAGCGCTCTCCCTGCAAATCCTTTTGCTGTTTATGTAGTTGAAAAATAGCTTCGGGTTGTTTCTGCTCTCTTTTGCGATCCGTCTTTCTGCTTCCTCCTTGGCAGTTTTGATCGTATCTTTGCATATTTTGTTTTTTTCCCTGTATGATTTTAGCGCTTCTTCGCTGCCTTCTTGCTTTAGTAGTTTGAACGCTTTCTTCTTTTCGTTTATTGCCCCTCGTACCGTCTTGTCGAGCCTCATTGGTTTCCTTTTAGCTGAGTTTCTTTTATTTTTAAAGGGAATGAACTGCTCACATGAGGTGATTAGGATCCTTTTGAACTTTTCCCATTTTTCCTCCGTACTGATATTTTTGAGGATGTTGTCCCAATTAATGTTACCGATAGTAGTTCTAAGCTCATCAAATTTTGCTTTACTAAAGTTTAGTTTCTTTGCCACTCCCTGATAAGGCTTCCTATTGATTGACAGCTGGAAGTTGATTATATTGTGGTCGCTGTTCCCCAAGTGCCCCTCAACCTGAACCCCCCTTATACGTTCCGGTTTGTTAGTTAGTACTAGGTCCAGAATGGCCCTCCCTCTTGTTGGTTCCTGCACAAGTTGGTTCAGGTAATTGTCTTTAATTACTCTCAAGAACTTATCACCCCTGTGAGATTTGCAGGTTTCGTTCTCCCATGTTATATCTGGGTAATTAAAGTCCCCCATGATAATTACTTCGTTTCGTTTTGACACCTCTTCTATCTGCCTTAGTAGTAAGTCTTCAGTTTCTTCTGTTGCTTTTGGTGGTCGATAGAAGACCCCTATCAGGATTTTGTTATTTTTTCCTCCCTGTATTTCTACCCACAGAGATTCCACCTGTTCGTCTCCTACCCCTATATCCTCCCGTAGCCTCGGCTTCAAGTTCGATTTGACGTACAGACATACCCCACCCCCTTTCTGGTTCCTTCGGTCTCTTCTGAAGAGATTGTACCCCTGCAAATTCACCGCCCAATCGCACTTATCATCAAGGTTTACAGAGGGAGCTGGCTTGGGCTGACAGCAATCTATGCTGACCGTGACATGTAAAGGGTTCACAGAGGGAGCTGGCTGGGGCTGACAGCAATCTATGCTGACCGTGGCATGTAAAAGGTTTACAGAGGGAGCTGGCTGGGGCTGACAGCAATCTATGCTGACCGTGGCATATAAAGGGAGCACAGTGGGAGCTGGCTTGGGCTGACAGCAATCTATGCTGACCGTGGAATGTAAAGGGTTCACAGTGGGAGCTGGTTGGGACTGACAGCAATCTATGCTGACCGTGGAATGTAAAGGGTACAATGGTGTCGCATCTGTAAGAAGTCCCCGCGCTGCACGCAGATGGCGCAGAGCGGTGCAGTTGGGGCCGCGCCATGTCCGCTAGGTGCTGTTATTCACCCGCCCCTCCAGCCTCCTGTGCGGCAGTAGCCATGCATGAAGACTCGGCCTGCGCTGTGCAGCTGCTTCTGTTGTGCGCATAAACCTCTCCATTTATGACCCCACTAGTCCCAGCGAAGACTAGAGAGCCCTCCCCATTACCCACAATGCCCCAGCGGAGACTATGGCCCGACCATTACCCACAATGCCCTGGTTAAAGCAGCTGTAAACACTAATGCCCACTAGAGATATGATAGCCTCATCTGCTGGATGTGCAGCTCTGCCTGCAGGAACTGAAGTCCGGCCACCGCACCCACCCCAAAAGACATGAAGTTCAGAACTGCTGCGTTAAAAAACTAGACCCCTTAACGAATTCTTCTAGGGCTGTGCTGCGTATTTTGACCCACAGTATTTGAATGAATCTGAGCAAAGCAAAAGGAAAAAATTACAATTTTAATTTTTTGGGCAATTGTGTCATTTTAAAAGCATTTTTTTGTACAGTGTACATAGGAATGAAGACTTTCACTCCAAAATGGATCCCCGTTTGTCCCGTGTTCAGAAACCTACCCATTGTGGCCCTAATATTATGACCGTATGCACAACAGGGCCCAAACCGAAAGGCGCATCAAACGTCAACTGTGTCTTAACATTTACGTAATCGCCATTATCCATCGGATAACAGCGATCACATGACCGGGGACCGCTCACTGCGGCCCTCAGTCACTGCTCCAGGCTCTCGGCTACCTTTAGTAGCCAGGAGTAAGGAGACTTTAAATTTACCAGGCCCTCTGCAGCTTCTGCGCTTGCGTCCACCATCTTGCTGATGGGCATATGCGCTCACATGGACCATGCTCCATTTTCGTGCGGGAGACCAAAATCGGAATTTACTCACCTGCTCCGGATCTTCCCTTCGCCGCGGCTGGCTGTATAACATATCCAGTCGTGTAACGATCACAATAAAGCTGCGCTGCGAACACACAGGATAGATGATGTATACTCACTTAGGAGAGGGGAGTGTCAGCCTCCCCCCTCAGGAGTCCGAGATGGCTCTAAACAATTGTTAACTCCGAAGACTACCTCCACCAGAATCGAAAGTTGCTTCCTCACGATCCAATATCAGGAAATAGTTTTTATTATTAAACAAACACAAATAGGTCCCTTTTTGAGGGGACCCGGCATATACATACAACGCGTTTCGGCTGTTGGAAGCCTTTTTCAAGTATATCCTGCCACTCATAGATAGCTAACTTAAATATAAAATTACTAGACATACAATTCAATCACCTGGAAGAGCCACGTTGTATCGGGCGAAGTATACATCCTGGCGTGCGTCCCTGCATTGCCACCGGCTCACGCGTCATAATAACGCTGCTGGAGGACCTGTGATGATGCCGAAAAGTGGGCGGAGCAAGCGGTCACATGACTGGCAATGTCATGTGACACCGCAGATGGAATTGACAGTGAGGAGGTCACGTGACTGGCACTGTCATGTGAGCGGCACAGACACGGCACATTACGTATGGGGGTTCACAGCGGGAGAGGTGGGCTAGCCGTCACCTATTATCCCGGCTGACATGTAAAGCTCCTTCCCATGTAATAACATGATAGGCATCCTATAATGTGATACACCATGACATATCAAAAAAGGCCCATTATATAAATATATATATAAATATATATATATTATATAAATATATAAATTATATAAGTGATTTTTTTTAAAATGGAGCATGAAAAAATCTGGACCATGCTCCATTTTCGTGCGGGAGACCAAAATCGGAATTCACCTGCTCCAGATCTTCCCTTCGCCGCGGCTGGCTGTATAACATATCCAGTCGTGTGAGACCGGCCTTCGGTAGATCACTACCTTTTTATCACGTGACCAGGGACAGCTCAACGAGACCACCGATCACTGCTCCAGGCTCTCGGTGACCTTTGGTAGCCGGGAGCACAGAGATTTAAAATTTACCGGGCTCCCCAGCTGCTGCGCATGTCTCTGGCATTTTAAGGCAGGTTCATGCGCAGAAGCCGGAGAAGGTCCACGGAGGAGGATCACATTGAGGTTCAAATACGGAGGCCTCCGGTAAGAAGTTTCACCGATCTAAGAGGGGAGATTAAACTTCAACTTTTTCTTAACTTTTACATGATTGCCGCTATCCAACCGAGGATAAGGATCCCGGGGGACATCTCTGGAGGCCTATAGAAATATTGTCACCTTCCTTTACGGATTGGATTCGTTACGGAATGGATATCCATTGGCTAACGGCAATCACGTGACTGGGGACCATGTACTGCGGCCCACCATGAAATCTCCAGGCTCTCGGCTATGTTTGGTAGCCAGGAGCAGGGATATCTTAAATTACTCAGGCAAACTGCGGCTCTTGCATCGGCCAACGTTGACGACGGGCGCGTGCGCAGAAGCCGAGGTGAGGTCCAAGGGTAAATCCGGGGGCCTTAGGTATGTAATTACATCTCCCCTCACGAATATGAGCGAAGATTACATTTTACCATTTTTTAACTTTGTTTACTTTTAAGGGTGACTGGTGGTCGCGCCAACAGCAGGGAGCTGTCATGTCCACAGCCCCCAGGGCTTTAATCCCCAGAGCAAGTGTCTTTTTACGGCCCTGGAGATTAAAGGCCGCTTAGGCAGGAAGTCACTAAGGGGTTAAGGAGCAAACAGACTTCGTCACTAGGGCCGCTCTCACACAGACAGTTTTTACAGCGTTTAGCTCGGCGTTTGAAAAGCCACGGTAAACACTGTAAAACACCTCCATTGATTTCAGTGGAGCTTCTCAGTGATGTGGATTTATTTTGGGGTCTACGGCGTAATCAATAGGAATGTTTGTACCCTTCCAGATTTATGTTCAGAGATTGTGCGCACAATGTAAGAGATCACACGGAGACAAGACTGTCAGTGAAGAAAGTCTTCCTGACTGTTTATTAGTAGGCGTATAGCATCTTATATAGCATGATGAGTTAATTGCCCTTTATGGGCAGCAGGAAGCAATACGTGGTTGGGAATCAAAGCATGGGATTGGGTGGTCCAAATATGGTCTTTTTCCATACGGTCCTGCGTGAGTTGCTGTAGTCATGGACGTCCGACATCACGTGGTTTCAGGTACAAAATCAGCGCCATCTCTCCGAGTTTGATGGAGAGGGCAGGGGCGAGAATGAGCAATGTGTCGTCAAATGACGCCTGAGGGTTATGTGCAGGTAAAATGTGTCCTGAGGTTATGAGCGTGTGTTTCTATAATGCTGCATATTCTGATGACGGTTAGCAGTAATGAAACTGTCTGTTTTACTAACTGTCCCTACACTACCCCGCAGCCCTCAACGGTTGACCCTCCTCGACCTCCCAGATCGAGGCAGGCCCATCGAGCAAGCTAAGGCAAGCTCTCCGGGTCTACCACAGGGTTTTTCACAGCCCTTGCGACTGGACCACAGCTAGCCTGAGTCCCCTGTATTAGTTTAGTCGCTCTTCTTTGAACCCCCTCCAATACTGTAACATCTTTCCTGAGCACCGGTGATGAAATAAGAACATCTAAAATCTATTTGGTATCTTCGTGTCCATAACAATTTGAACTCTCAAAAAATCTGCATCATTTATGTTGTCAGAAAAAAAGCCAAAATGTCAGAATTGTACTTTTTGGGTCATTCAATTCCCCCCCCCCCCCAAAAAATATCATAAAAAACGTCCACGGTCCAAGGGTAAATCCGGGGGCCTTAGGTATGTAATTGCATCTCCCCTCACGAATATGAGCGAAGATTACATTTTACCATTTTTTAACTTTCTGTTGACTTTTAAGGGTGACTGGTGGTCGCGCCAACAGCAGGGAGTTGTCATGTCAAGCACTGAGCTCCCATGAACGGCGGAGTCGTAGTCATGCAATGAGACTAGTGCTACGTGACCAAGATCGCTGTATAGCCCTGCGACCTCACACTCTCGGGCCGGCTTCACACCACCGGTTTCCTATTGTTCAATCCGCAGTCGTCGTCCACACGGAGGATCTGCAGCAAATCACATGCATTGAAAGATACATACTACTGCTACTTCCTTTACACTCGCGGTCATCTGCATTACAGAATCTGCAGGAACGCAGGGTCGCCGGCTGGGGTAACGGCCAGATTCTGCTGTGGTATCCCGCAATCGGAATGTGAAGCGGTTGTGTGCAGCTGGCCTTACTGAAGACAATGTAGTTGCGATACAACTCACAAGTAGCTGCGACCAATATATTGCAAAAATCCAACCTCGGTGAGGTTTTAGCACTCTATAGGTTGTGGGAACTTGCGCGACCCCATTGATATATTTGAGAATGCAAGTTCACAGGGCTGCACAGCGATCTTTGGTCACATGACCCATGTCATGGCGAAAGACTCCATAGAGCTCCAGCCTTAGGGCTCATGTCCACGATTGTGTTCTCACCGCAGAGACGCAGCGTTTTACGCATACCACCGTGGGCTCTTCGGCCAGATTCACACAGATGTATTTGCGTAGCATATTACGCATGAAAAATATACATGCTAAATACACGTCAGTAGAACCCGCTGATTGCAGCGAGTTCCTTCACATAAGTGTATTTTGCATGCGCATTTTGTCCAAAAAAAAAGCAGTCCCCTTTATTTTCTCGTGCATTTCTGCAGGGGAAGAACATGTATTATTCTAATTACACTAATTGCCTATTTCAATAAATGGCGGCATGGTTGCGTGTTTTTTTGCGCTTGCAAATGTGCTTGATTCATGCTAACAAAAGTACAGTAAGGGCCGCTTCACACAAACATATTTGTTTCAATGGGTGCCTTCAGAATTCTCTTTACAATATAGTTGCGTATAGGCTGCGGGTATATCCGCGACCACGGAGCACAATAGGCTCTATGCTGCGGATATCCGCGGTAAAATAGAACCTGCTGCGTTCTCTTTTCTGCTTCCATGGGTGGAAATTCTGCAGGAAATCCGGCAGCGGAATTTCCGCCCGTGTGCACGGGGCCTAAGGCTGCTCTAAGACGTGCGTTCAGAAAACACAGCTTAAAATCGTGGGTTTTTTACCTCAATTTTGAGCAGCACTTTTGAACGCATGGTAAAGCGGTTTTAATGCACCCCACAATTGTGATGGGTGGGGAGGTGCGTTAGAAAACGCAAATACAGGACAGATAGCGCTTAAAAATCACCGCTTCCGAGCTCACGTCTGAGTAATCGCATTCAAATCAATAGAAACAGTATACCGCAATAAAAAGCGGTGTGTGTGTGTGATTCTCATCTAGCGCAGGAAACGCGTTAATAGGGCTAATTCATGTATGGAAATTCGTTTTGCAGCTTTCCTAGCTATCCTCCGGCACGGCTACTTACCCGAAGTGATGCGAGGCGGTTTTGAGATAAAAATGCCTCACATCCGCGGGGAAATTGCATGTTGGCGAGGGAGTGATTCACGGCCCGATATCGCACTCGTCCGTGTGACGTTAGCTTTATAGTTTGGGGGATAGTTCTGGTATACACGCTGATTTTGTAGCATAGATGCGCTGTGAATTGAGGTGAATATATATTTTGGCAAGTCAGTCAATGGAGCTAAAAGAGGAGTCAAGGCATGATCTACTGACTTAGGGCTAATGCCCACGGATGGATTTCTGCCGCGTTTCATGAACCTAATAATAGCTTACTGCCTTTAAATGTTCACACATCATGAAAGAAATCGTGCCATGTTCTAATTGCCACGGGAAAACGCGCAGCCGGCGTCCATTGCAGTGAATTGAAGCCATGCATCACGTGATACATGGCGGAAGTATAGCATGATTACGCGTTTTTTTTGTTTTTTTTCAGCCTCACTGCGGCTGTAGATTGCTGCGCCCGTGTGAAGGAGTCCTAAAGAATATTTAACATTAAGCAAAAACTAGTGCCAGATTCTTGACAAGCACACAAGCTACCGCTAATCTCTGCGCCAAAACTATGCCAAATGATTGTGCCCCAATACCTTTACCTTACTTATATTTGTTACTGTATTACTTTATTATTGCAACACACTGTATGCAAATGAGCCAGGTGTCTGGCAGGCTGATGTCACTGCATTGTGATGTCATCAATTTAGAAGTATAAATACCGGCAGCCATGTTAGTCAGTCTCCACTGCAGCTTGGAGACGGGAGGTGGGGGAACCCCTATCTCCTCCGAGAAGCCACAGAACTGGACCTTTTTTTATTTTTAGCTGAGTGCATTTTTAATGCAGCACACAAGGGGGAGACAGCGGCCTACCAAAATCTACTGGGTCATATGACGCGGCTGGCGGTGGGCGGGGAAGCGTTTTTTACTCTATCTTCCGCTGTGCTACAGCGGAAGATAGCGTGACGGACGGCTTCCATTGACTAGAATGGAGGCCGGCCACGCGTACACCCGCGGCAAATAAAGCATACCGCGGGTGAGGTCGGGTGATTTCACAGTGCGGAATTCCGCGATGGAATTCCGCACCGTGAGCATTGAGCTATTAGGTTCAATAGAACCTAATAGCTGCGGGCAATGCAGCGTATTACGCAGCGGAAATCCCTCCGTGGGAAGGAGCCCTAACTTTAGCCAGCAGAAGGCGCCATAGTATAAGGCAGAAAAAGAAAAGCCCCTAGGCAACCCCGAATCCAAAATTGGATTGCAGAGGGTTAAAGAGGCCCTATCCTTTTTAGAACGACGGGGTAAAATCATACGTCCTGATCAGCCCCGCCCCTGACACGTTGGCACTTTGCGATAAATAAGTGGGTTTTGTGTTGCAGTTTGGGTACCCAGTCTCTAAAAGGTTCGCCATCACTGATATAGAGGAAGCCCCGACATGTTGGACATGTTGGATACACATGGGAGTGCAGCGCCAAAAACACATGGAACCGTAGTGAGAGGAAAAACAGTGTGAAAATGGCCTTATAAAGATATATTTTTACATTTAGGCTGGATTCCGACGAGCTTACGCATATTTGCACAGACAAAGAAATAACACGCAACGATTATCTCAGCTAGTGAAATAGACAATTAGTATAATATGCGTTCTTTCCCTATGAGAATGTGCGAGAAAATATAGTATGCTGCGTATTTTTTTGTGCGATCGAAATGCACAATGTATGTACGTACGTGCGTGTATGTATGTAAGTACGTGCGTGTATGTATGTACGTACGTGCGTGCATGTATGTATGTATGTACGTACGTGCGTGTATGTATGTACGTACGTGCGTGTATGTATGTACGTACGTGCGTGTATGTGTGTACGTGCATGTATGTATGTACGTGCGTGTATGTACGTGCGTGTATGTATGTACGTATGTACATGTGTTTATGTATGTACGTGCGTGTATGTACGTACGCGTGTGTACGTACGTGTATGTATGTACGTACGCGTGTGTACGTACGCGTGTGTATGTACGTACGCGTGTGTACGTACGCGTGTGTATGTACGTACGCGTGTGTACACGTACGTCGAATTTGGACAATAGTATGCTGTGCATACTAACATAACATTAGGGCCACAATGGGTACATTTCTGAAAACAATACAAACAGGGGTATCCATTTTGGGGTGTCAGTGCACATGAAAATGATTTTGGGGGAAAAAATTTTAGAATAGCACATTACCCGAACACTTTTTTTTTTTTTTTAATCTAAATTGCATTAATTCCTGAAAATGTGGGATCTAAATAATGTGGCGCGCATGCGCAGAAGCCGGCGAGCCCGGCAAATTCAAAATCTCCCTGCACCCGGCTGTCACAGATAGCCGAGTGCAGGGAGATATGACTGGGATAACGGTGATCATATAAAGTTAAAAAGTAAAAAAAAAAAAAAGTTAAAAGTTTAAAAAGTTAAAGTTTCATCTCCCCTTACGGATCGTATCCGTAAGGGGGATGAAATTACGTACCCAAGGTCCCGGATTTGTTCCCTGGTGGGATGTTGATCCGTGGACCTTACCCCAGCTTCTGCGCAAAAGTGAAAGATTGCCCAATAAATGTAACATCTCCCTGCTGCTGGCTACCAAAGGTCGCCAAGAGCCTGGAGATGTCACGGGGAGCCGCGGTATACGGTTACTGGTCACGTGATCGCCGTTATCCAATGCATAATGGCGATCACGTAAAAGTTCTTTAAAAAGTGGCAGTTTCATCTCCCCTCACCGAAGCGATCGGTGAGAGGAGATGAAACATCTTCTCGGAGGCTTCCGCATTTGAATCCAGATGCGATTATCCTCCATGGATCCTGCCAGCTCCTGGGTATGCGCCCGCCGGCAAAATGCCGGACACATTCGCAGGAGCTGGGGAGCCCAGGAAATTTTAAATCTCCTTGCTCCCAGCGACCAATGGTTGCTGCGTGCTTGGAGCAGTGACCGGGGGCCTCGTTGAGCGGTCCCCGGTCACATGATAAAGTAGCGAACTAACATTAGGCCGGTCACACATGACCGGAGAGGAATTACGGGTTCTGCATGCGCTTGATCAACGGTAATCCACGGATCAATCGCATGCATTGGATTACACAATTCCCCCCAATTAGCGGGTCGGAATTGCGTAATCCACTCGCAGAAACCACACACACATATATACACACACACACACACACACACACAAGGCTCTCACCCTGCAGCTGCTCCTCCTCAGCGATGCTCTCCTTGCTGCAGAGATCATGTTCTCTGCACTCCCCTTCCCTCCTCCGCGGCCGTTGTCAGTCTGCTATCGGCACTCCTCTATTACTGTCTGCATTAGACAGAACAAGCCGAGAGCAGACTGCCTACTGACAGCAGCACTCCCCACCAGGCACACAAACAGCAGCGGGGGAGGGGCGGCCCACAAAGGACACAGAAGAACTGGCAGTATCTCAAGAGCCCTGTAGCCCCCCATGCTCCCCCTATTCATCACCCTCAGGGGCAAACACAAGGGGCCCACGCCAGCACCCTCCACCAGACTCACATTGCGAAGAGGAGCAATGGGATTGGCGCGCACACCTGCGTTCACTCCCCACCAAAAGAGATCTGGACGAATCTCTATATAAGCTCGAACAATCCCACAAAAGAGACATTACAGGTCTACAAAAAGACATCCTGCACGTAGGTCAACGCCTTGGGGAAGTGGAGGAAATACAGGAAAAGCTAATTGACACTGTCGACTCGCACAGAAAGGTCATCCAAGCACAGTCGGCCCAAATTTCGGAGTTGTTTCTTCACTTAGACGACCTTGAAAACCGCCATAGGCGGAACAATTTGCGCATAAGAGGCCTAGACGAAAGGGTCGAGCACAACCAACTTGCCACCTGGGCACAAAAATTCTTCAACGACTTACTGAAACGCCCACCAGAAGACCTCATAGAGATCGACAGAATACACCGCACTCTGGGCCCGCGCTCCGCAGACCCCGCAAGGCCGCGAGATGTAATGTGCAGAGTGCACTTCTTCCAGGAGAAAGAACAGATAATGAGAAGCGCTAGAGATGCTGGAAATCTACACTACAAGGGGTCCCCCATTCTCATCCTACAAGACCTTTCCCGCCGCACACTTCAACAAAGAAGAGCACTAAAACCACTACTGACGGCGCTGAGAGATAAGGACATTCTATATCAATGGGGCTACCCCTTCCAACTGCAGGCGCGCAAAGGGAACAAAAGAGCAACCTTTAGGTCCCTGGGGGATCTGCCCAATTTCCTGCACACATTCGAACTCCCGATGATTGACTTACCGGACTGGCCCAGACACGTAGGGGCGCTGGCTCCCGCTGTGGGCTCCCCATGGCAAAGAGCCAGCGACAAAACCAAACGCTGACAACCCAGACCCTCTCTTCTGAGATGCCGACCAACTGTCAAGAGACAAACGCAAGCCGACGTCCCCGCTTGCCCACCCGCTCCAGAGACCCGCTGAGACATCACTAACGCTCCTGAGAACGGAGCCACTAAGCTATAGCCTTAAAATGTTATATTTGTTCTAGCCGCGGCCGTAACGGGGCACAGCTCCGATGCCAGGTTTCGTTCGTTCCCCAGCAGAGGGTGCAGCCCGGGCGCTGCCACGTAAGGTGTTTTCCTTAAACTGCACTGAGGAAAGTTTAATGGGGCCTCACCCCATATATGTTATATTTCTCCTGTCTGTTTCTGTGTTGTTCTTTCACCCCCCCTTCCCACCTCTCCCACTTGTGCCTTACCCCCCCCCCCCCCCCACACCCTAAGATTGGTCACCTAGCATTCCAAAACACGCTCACTCAACTACTAGAGATATGGCCAACGTAACAGTCTGCACTTACAATGTTAAAGGCCTGAACACTCCGGGGAAAAGAAGCCAAGTTCTGTATCACTTACATAAGAAAAAAATAATGGTAGCCTTACTGCAAGAGACCCACTTTAAAGCAGACAACATTCCACGCTTTTCCTCTAAATTCTACACCACGTGGGTCCACAGCCCGCACCCCACAAAAAAGGCGAGGGGGGTCTCGGTGGCACTACACAAGTCCTTCCAACATGAGGTGATCGATCAAATGGTCGACCCACAGGGCCGTTACATCTTCTTAAAACTAGAGGTCATGAATTCAATAATCTCAATTGCTAACATTTATTTCCCCAATCAGGACCAGATCTCCTTCGGGCTGACAACTTTGAGAAAACTGGCTGACTTCGCCGATGGCTCTGACGTGATCCTAGGCGGCGACCTTAATCTAGTGATGGACCCAGGACTGGACTCGTCGGTTGGTAAGTCCCCCATCTCCCACGCAGCACGTCGCACATTCAAAAAAGAACTAGATAGGCTGAGGTTGGTGGACCTGTGGAGGATTTTGCACCCCGGGGTCAGGGACTATAGCTTCCATTCGGCGGTGCATAACAGCTACAGCCGAATAGACCACCTTTTTATATCCCACAGACTGTTGGACCATGGCCCCTCGTGCTCCATAGGCCCCTTCCTGTGGTCAGACCACGCCCCTATCTATGGGGGTCTCTCTAGAGTGGGAGGACCTCCCAAAACATTTCAGTGGAAACTCAACGACAATTTGCTTAACGACGCTGTCTGCGCCGGAGACATCAAAAAAACAATAGAGATGTTCGCGGAAACACACAGGGAGGACCACACAGACCCCCCCATTAAATGGGAGGCCCTGAAGTGCGTCCTACGAGGCGTCTTCATCTCCCATGGATCCCGCTTAAAAAAAGACAGGTCAGCAAAACTGAAAAGACTCTTAGAAGAATTACAGACAAAAGAGAGACTAAACAAAGGTAGACCCACAGAGAACACGAAAGTGGAAATCTCCACAATTCGTCAACAAATCCTCTCGATACTCGACCAAAGGACACTAGGATTCAGAGACAAGATGCGCAGATGCGCGTTCGAGTATGGAGATAAATGTGGGAAATGGCTCTCAAAGACCCTACACCCCAAGGCCCCCCTGACTTATATCCCGAAAATACAAAAGCGACAGGGAGGAGTAGCCCACTCAACTACCGAAATTCTCGAGGCCTTCCGCGAATACTATAGCAGCCTATATAACATAGAGAGAGACCCCGCTCGGACCCCGAGGGACAGTGAAGTCGAGGAATACCTAGACAGCCACGCTCCTGGACCTATAGATCCAGAAGCGTCCGCGGAAATGGAAGAGGACTTCTCCCCCACAGAAGTCTCAGCCCTCATCAAAGAGCTAAAAGTAGGCAAGAGCCCGGGCCCAGACGGACTGACCCCAAAATTCTATAAACTATTCAAAAACGAATTAGCCCCATTGCTGACCAATTCTTTCAATGCAATAAACAGAGGCTGCCCCTTCCCGACTCAGGCCTTGCAGGCACACCTGGTCGTAATACCCAAACCGGGAAAAGACGCTACGGAGTGCGGTAGTTACAGGCCTATTTCACTCCTAAACGTAGACGTTAAACTTTTCGCCAAGTCAATCGCCACCCGACTTCAGCCATACATCCCGAAACTAATACATAGAGACCAGGTGGGGTTTGTCCCGGGAAAAGAGGGGAGGGACAATATAATAAAAACCATGTCACTGATCTCGCGGGCCCGACAAGAGAGGTCTCCATTAGGCCTTATGGCGGTCGACGCCGAAAAGGCCTTCGACAGGGTCGGATGGAGGTTCTTAGAGGGCACACTGGGGAGAGTGGGACTGGGGCCCCGCATGAGGGAGTGGATTATGGCGCTATACGGGAACCCCTCGGCGAGGATCAGAATCAACGGCGCCCTCTCAGATAACATCCCCATACGAAACGGAACGCGACAGGGCTGCCCGCTGTCCCCCTTTTTATACATATTGACGATGGAGTCCCTGGCCAACGCCATAAGAAAAAACGATGCCATAAGAGGGGTTAAACTGGGCCAGAGGGAGCTTAAACTCTCTTTATTCGCAGACGACCTCCTGCTATATTTATCCTGCCCGAGAATAGGGATCCCGGTTCTTCTGCAGGAATTCGACAAATTTAGTGCGATTAGCAACTTCAAAATCAACCTGCAAAAAACCGAAATGCTAAATATCTCCCTCCCAAGGGACGAAGCACACTCCCTACAGGAACTTTTCCCACTCAAATGGCAATCGAAATCCCTCAAATACTTAGGAATACAACTGCCGGAAGACCCCGCAAACGTATACGACCTAAACTTTAAACCCTTCCTAACAAACTTAGAGAGAGACCTGGGGAAATGGAGTCCCCTCTTCCTATCCTGGGCGGGAAGGGTGAACGCGGTCAAAATGGACGTCTTACCAAAGTTCCTGTACATATGCCAAGCATTCCCCATAAAACTGCACAGGGCCTATTTTAAGCACATCCGCTCCCTGATTACTAAGTTTGTCTGGCGAGGCCGCAGTCCCAGACTTAAATACAGAACCCTGACCAGAGACAAACCCAGGGGAGGCCTGGGCCTCCCAGACTTTTCACTGTATAATAAAGCTAACATAGCGAACTGCGTGCTAAACCTGCTCAGGAACCGGAGCTCCAAGCTCTGGGTTGAACTAGAATACAACCTAGATGCCAGGTAGACGCAGGGAGTATTCTGGATCCCGCAGACCTTAATTAGGCGCCTTACAGTAATGTCCCCACTGCTGAACCAGCTAACAAGAGCCTGGTCGGGCTTTGCAAGGGATACAGAACTGATCTCAGTGCCAGGCCCCTTCACACCTCTACTAGCTAACCCCCAATTTGAGGCCTTCCTACACCGAAAAACCCTAGCGACCACGTCAATAAACCCCGCGCCACGACTAAGAGACGTAATGACAGGAGACAATCTGAAACCACTGACGGAACTATTTGAAGGACGCATCGTTCCACCAGGGACGTGACTAGAATACTTCCAGCTGAGGAGTGCGATAGACACCCTGGGTCCTGAGTCCCGGGGGGCGGAAGACCCCACTGACTTTGAAAAATTGTGCATGTCCACAGCCCCCATCAGCCACCCAATCTCAGTACTTTATAAGATGATGCTGGACCGGGAGATGGGGGATGGTCCCCTAGACTTTGTCCACGCGTGGGAAGAAGAATTGGGAAGGCACCTGCAGCCGAATGATTGGGTCAAACCGTTTGCCCTGACACACAAGGGGTCGGTATACTCCAGACTCCAAGAACTAAATTTTAAAATAATCTCTTGCTGGTACAGAACCCCAGCCAGGGGTTGCCAATGAGCAACCAGTTTTTCAGTCTTTATTTTTGTGCATTCCTGGGATCAGAACTATAAGGGGACTAAAGTACATTCGTGTGAAGGAGCCCTCGGCGCAATTTTATGCATATGAGAGCGAATTTGCTTACCCCCTTAGACTCTAATGGAATATCGGGAGCGCAAATGCACGTAAAAATCATTGCGGTTTCTGCGACCGCTTTTCTGCTAAATTTAGCACGCCGTGTGAAAGAGGCCCTAGGGCTTCGGCAGACGAGTGTACACGCCAAGACTATTGTCGCAGTGGAGCGTATTTGTGCATAAACAAGGTTTACAGTAATCGGGTTGCGCTTGAAATGCCAGTTCACATGCGCGTTCACCCCTTTCCGTGGCATACAGTGGCGATGGTCATCTTCTCCCTGCGACGGCCGCCGGGTCACAACCCTTTCCTGTCATTTTTGTATATAAAACGCAGAAAGATGAGGTGAGAAACACCCTTAGGGTCAGGGGCGTACCTAAAGGCTCAAGGGCCCGGGTGCAAAAGTTCAGCTCAGGGCCCCCCCTTACCTTTCTCACCGCGTACCCATACCTAAATCATGCTGCATACAGCTGCAAAACGAATTTCCATACATGAATTAGCCCTATTAACGCGTTTCCTGCACTAGATGAAAATCACACACACACACACCACTTTTTATTGCGGTATACTGCTTCCATTGATTTGAATGCGATTACTCAGACGTGAGCTCGGAAGCGGTGATTTTTAAGCGCTATCTGTCCTGTATTTGCGTTTTCTAACGCACCTCCCCACCTATCACAATTGTGGGGTGCATTAAAACCGCTTTACCATGCGTTCAAAAGTGCTGCTAAAAATTGAGGTAAAAAACCCACGATTTTAAGCTGTGTTTTCTGAATGCACGTCTTAGAGCAGCCCTGGGCCCCGTGCACACGGGCGGAAATTCCGCTGCCGGATTTCCCGCAGAATTTCCACCCATGGAAGCTGCTATAGGATTGCGTTAGAAAACGCAATCCTAGGCAGACGGCCGCGGTTTGTCCGCGCGAAATCACACGTGGAAAACAAACCGCGGCATGCTCTATTTCTGTGCGGGGTTCGCAGAGCCCCACACAGAAACGTCACTCCCCGGCCGCTGGCACCGGTCTGCGCATTTAGGACGGCAACTCCCACAGCCTAGAAGTTTGTATGATCTAGAGCACAGGTGTCAAACAATGCCCGCGGGCCGAATCCGGCCCGCCGCCTATGCAGTAGGTTCCCTCACTCCTCCGTGCTGTAGCTCGGCCTGTGGTGTTGCCGTGTCAGGGTGGATTTTATCTGACCTGCTTTGCGATCCTCCCTGCGACTGTGAGCAGTTTGTGGATCTGGGCTCCCTGGACTGGCAGCTTGCGCTATCGTCCGAGTCGTCCGTCTCAGCGGCTCTCTCCTTCTGCACGCTGCTGCTAGGTCACGCCGGACCTCCCGTCGGCGCCATCTTGATTTTTCCCCGCTCACCGGCCGCCTCTGCTTGCGGTCTCAGGAACGGCTCCAAACTGCCTGCACTGCGTTCCGGAGTGCGCCCCGAGGTGTTCTGGGCTCTCTTGCGCCCCATGACGTCTCTCTGTGCCGCTGTGATAGCTTGTGGAGCCTTAAAGAAGCCGCGGCCGCCGGAGCGCGTCTCAGAAGCGACTTACTCCGGCATCAGGTAGCTCCGCCCCCCCCTTTTTAAACTTTTTAAAAACTTTTTAAACTTTTTTTTTACTTTTTCACACTTTTTTTTTTAACTTTACATGATCACTGTCATCCACCCAGACACATGTTTTTACGTCTTCAGGGATTAAGGCCCACTTGGGCAGGACGTAAAAACACTATGGGCTGGTCACTAAGGGGTTAAGAATTAAATTATGCAAACCGAATAATACGAAATGTAACGATTGGCCAATTTTGCATCTTTCAAATAATGTGGAATATGATTTAGACGCGTTACCACTGAGAAACAAGGCGAGGTTCATCCATAGACTCATCACAACAGTTCTTTTGTTTTATTATATACTTTATTATTGTGATTTGCATTTTATGTACTTTGTCAAATCAATAATTTAGAAAATCAATTAAATATTTGTTGATGAAAATGGACAAATGTTTCCGCTTACCTGTACAGAGCTGACGGAAAATGCGTTTTTCCCATGGAATCGGCTCTTTAACCCCTTAACGACGGCCCCATCGGGATTCTACGTCCTGGCCGGCTGGGCTTTATTCCTAGAGGACGTAGTTTTATGCATCCTCTAGGAATGACAGCCCTGCAGGCTCAGGACGTGATAGCTCCATGCTGCCGGTTACCGGAGGTAGCCGACAGCATGGAGCTGTCATCCCGGGCCGCGGGACCCCACCCCCGGTCACGCGATCGCGTTAAACTCAATGGAAAGTTAAAAACAATTAAAGTTTCAGCTCCCCTTACGGATCCGAGCGTCCACCAAAAGAGATCTCTCAAAACGACCGACGGACGCACCTTCAGAGGCAAACTAGTGCTTGCTTCTAGTGTCATCGTCTGCTTAACCATCCTGCGTAGGGAGGTGACGAGTCCTGCAGGCTCTGCAAGCCTAGGATGCGTGAGCACGGTGCAAGAGGAAGGACTGAGGAGGATGTGAGGGGGAGGGGGGAGGGCGCGGTTGAGAAAGCGTTGGGTGGGGCTATGCAAAGGTCTTCCAGCTCCCTCAGAGCATTGTGGGTGCGCCCGGAGTGCTGCCTGAGCGTGTTGCATCTGATACGTCCCCTATTTGGGGATCATTTATTAAAGGGAGCATAGGTGCAGCACGTTTCTGTAAAACCAATAGAGGGCGCTGCAATGTTACTGTAGAAACCAATGGACAGCATGGGAGGTAGCTATACATAGATTTTAAAGACGACGACTGCCAAGGCTAAAGCCCGTGTATATTCCATAGACTATAGCTATCTCCAGGATAGCTGCATGCGCAGTCGTGTGCGGGGTGCGCAGTCGCGCCATTGTCTCGCACGGCTGCTTTCATTCCGTGCTTCCTGACAAGGCAATGTACGCATACGTCACTAGTGAAGGAAGCGGAAGGTAGCGCAATGTACACTTTTTGACCGGATGGAGGAAAATCGGGTTGCTGGAGGTCACGTGACCGAAGTGACAAGCGGCTCCAGGAGAAGATTTGGGATAAGAAGAAGAGGTAAGCAGGCTCCCTGGGGAGCAATCGGTAAGTATACAGTATATTTTTTTGTTTTTAATGACAGAACCCCTTTAAGGCTCTATTATGACACTTTTCGAACCGTGGTATGGTTACATGCGGGGAGTGTGAAGACGGTATGGTTACATAAGGGGGGTGTGGTGACAATACGGTTACACTAGGAAAGTGGGCTTACATGAGGGGAGCGTGGAGGCGGTGCGGCTACAGAAGGGGAGTGTGATGGAACCCCTAACAATAATCTGTGCCGTGTCATTTCCATAAATGTCATAGAAGGTAATGAAAATGAACAGTTTAGCATACAGTAATTGCACTTTCACATGGGCCAAAATTCTCACTATTCTCACTTACCCAAAGGAAGCAGCTGGTGACAAAACATGAAACGTGGGCAAGGAGGCTCTGGTGTCCTGTTGTACCACTTCTAGCTTGGATACAAGAGGTTATACAGATGGGAATGGAGGCTCTAGTACCCTGTTGTACGCCTTGTAGCTTGGATAAAAGATAAGATAAGGACAGGCAAGGGGACTCTAGTACTGCGTTGTACCACTTCTAGCTTCTAGTATAGAAGATGGGGAACAGGCGGCTATGGAGGCTCTATTCTAGAGAATCAATACAGTAAGCAGTGGAGTAGGTCAGTAAATTAATGGCTGAAATAACAGTTGAATTGTGTTACCACGTTACTACTGACAGTCCTCACCTCTTTAGTAACCGGTGGCATGGCTGAAGCCTCATCACAGTATTTCAGTGCCAGAGCTTTCTGTCCTCGGTCTTTGTAGCACTGGGATGAAAGATAAAAAACACCAAAAAAAGCAAAAACCAGTAAAGCAATAGAATCTTACAGTAACTTTGGGGCATTACAGCAGCACACAATGTCCCTGCAGGTTGGATTACAGATGAGTGCTGCTGTATGGTGCCTTCATACCTCTAGGGCAGGATACCTACCTGATATGTATTGTCATGGGGCGCACCAAGATCTTGTCTCAGGCTTTGCTTGCAGTCCTACCATATCGCACTAAATGCAGAAGTGCAGTCAATGCAGCTTTTTACCTAAAATAGTAAAAATTGGTCAAAGCCTCATGCAGTGTATTACCTGACCCTGGAATAACATCAATGGCAATTATAAGAATAATGCTGATAATAATACAAATTCTGTATGTCTGTTTTCAGCCTTACAAAACCATAACTATAGAAGTTTAAATTTATACGTAAAGCTAGATATTTTTAGAAATATCTATATTGATATATAACTATCTATTTTTATAGCTAGATATATATCTATGCAGTAAGATGCATTAGATCGATGGTGACACGCGCACCCGAAACAAGGACCACAGGTTGTAAGCAGCCATTTTACCGTCAGTCTCCACTGGAGTCTCTCCCAGGCCCAAACTGAACCTACCTACCTGAATTGTAAGTACCTACCTTCTTGTTCTCTATGAAAGAACTGAGCGTACCTTTTAAAAAAATGGCGGCAGCAGCAGCAACCAATCACATTTTGTATAGTTTATGTATAGCTACCTGCCATGCTGTCCATTGGTTTCTACAGTAACATTGCAGCGCCCTCTGTTGGTTTTACAGAAACGTGCTGCACCACCTATTGGATTTACCCAAACTTACAGCACCATAGAGATTAGCGGGTCACCTCCCAGTTCTCCATCTTTTTGCCCTATTTTTCTCTAGGGTGGTTTCAAACCGGCGGGTAAAATCGCGCCATTTTTAACCGATGCGTTGGTTATTGAAAAAAAAGCAGATTTCGCAGCCAATGATTCCCAACGGTTCCCTTCCCTTCAGCAAGGTTTTCACTGATGTGATGTTGAGAGAGAAAATCACAGCCTGCTGTGTCCTTCTGCGCAGTGCGTTTTTTAAAATCTCCCATGTAATCCTATGGAGGCTGCGTTTTATCGCATCACAAGGCGAAAAATATGCGCTGCATGTTAACATTGGAAAGTCCTACCGACTTGCGCGTTAAACAAAAACATGCGGTTTTTAATGTGCGCGGCAGCGATGCGATTTAATCCTCTAAAAAAAAAGCATCGCTGGTGATTGTCACGGCCGTATATTGGGACAAAACTAAGCCTAAGATTTCTGTGGTTTCGTTTTCACCAGCAGTATTCTCTCCCGTTAATACTTGACCGAGAAAATATAGGACCTCCCCTATGAATACTATGTGCGTAAAAGATCAGGCGGCCGCCATATTCCCACCATTTATTTTGTTTCTTACAGTTGCTCCTACAGCGGTGTGTGTTTGTGTTTGTATATGTATGTGTGTATGTATGTGTATATATTTTACACACATACACACATCGCAATGCATTGTTCTTACAAGGCGCACTGCACTGGCAGACACACTCGCATATTTGCCATGCGAGATATTGGTTTGAGTTTCTCGGGCTGATATAGTGCTCACTTGTGTAAAATCAGCCACAGAGAATGAATTTAACATCACCAAAGACATAAAGCTATACATTGCCCTCTATTGTCAGCATGCTGTTATCCTGACCCCCAAGTGTCAATGCATAATGCATCCCAAGTGGCAGCTTGCCCACCCATATCACGTCTTGTAGCCAAGCTAGAGGCGATACAACAGGGTCTGTTTCACATTTTGTATCCAAGCTAGAGGTAGTACAACTTTAACTTTTTTCCTTCTGCTTTGCTCAGATTCATTCAAATACTGTGGGTCAAAATACGCAGCACAGCCCTAGAGGAATTCGTTAAGGGGTCTAGTTTTTTTAAACAGGGTCATTTGTGGGGGTTCTCCAACAGCACCTAGCGGACATGGCGCGGCCCCAACTGCACCGCTCTGCGCCATCTGCGTGCAGCGCGGGGACTTCTTACAGATGCGACACTATTGTACCCTTTACATTCCACGGTCAGCATAGATTGCTGTCAGTCCCAACCAGCTCCCACTGTGAACCCTTTACATTCCACGGTCAGCATAGATTGCTGTCAGCCCAAGCCAGCTCCCACTGTGCTCCCTTTATATGCCGCGGTCAGCATAGATTGCTGTCAGCCCCAGCCAGCTCCCTCTGTAAACCTTTTACATGCCACGGTCAGCATAGATTGCTGTCAGCCCCAGCCAGCTCCCTCTGTGAACCCTTTACATGTCACGGTCAGCATAGATTGCTGTCAGCCCCAGCTAGCTCCCTCTGTAAACCCTTTACATGCCGTGGTCAGCATTTATTGCTTTCAATCCCAGCCAGCTCCCACTGTGCTCCCTTCACATGCCGCGGTCAGCATAGATGGCTGTCAGTCCCAGCCAGCTCCCTCTGTAAACCTTTTACATGCCCAGTCAGCATAGATTGCTGTCAGTCCCAGCCAGCTCCCTCTGCGAACCCTTTACATGCCACAGTCAGCATAGATTGCTGTCAGTCCCAGCCAGCTCCCTCTATAAACCCTTTACATGCCACGGTCAGCATAGATTGCTGTGAGCCCCAGCCAGCTAGCTCCCACTGTGCACTCCCCGCATGTAAACGCACCGTCAATACACTCCCCAGCATGTAACCACACCGTCACCACACTCCCCGCATGTAACCCCACCATCACCACACCGCCCTTATGTAACCGTACCGCCACCACACTCCCAGCATGTAACCCCACCGTCTCCACACTCCCTGCATGTAACCGTACCGTCACCACACTCCCTGCATGTAACCCCAGGTCGCCACATTTCCCTCATGAAAACCCACTAGTCATTTGAGGGGGTTCTTTATAGTTTTGGCCGCTCAATGGCTCTATAAGTGGGCAATGGGGCCTGAAATTTATTCAGTGGTACCCTGAAATCCAACGGGTATTCCTTTCATTGTAGGCCTAGCCATGGGTCCTGTAAGTCTATTAGGGCCACAATGGGTATGTTTCTGAACACGGGACAAACAGGGGTATCGATTTTGGGGTGAAAGCCTTCATTTATATGTGTGCTGTACAAAAAAAACTGTTTTTAAATTGACACAATAGCCCAAAAAATGAAAATCCTATTTTTTTCCTTTTGCTTTGCTTGAATTTATTCAAAAACTGTGGGGTCAAAATATGCAGTACATCCCTAGATAAATTCGTTAAGGGGTCTAGTTTTTAAAATGGGGTCATTTGTGGGGGTTCTATATGGTTTTGGGCGCTCAAGAACTCTACAAGTGGGCAATGGGGCCTAAAAGGACTTCAAGCAAAATCTATGTTCTGAAAGCCACCGATTACTCCTTTTATTTTGGGCCCCGTTGTGTATCCAGACATAAGATTAGGGCCACAATGGGTATGTCTCTGAACACGGGACAAACGGGTATCCATTTTTGGGTGCAAGTCTTCCTTCATATGTGTGCTGTACAAAAAAAGCTGTTTTTAAAATGACAGAATTGCCGAAAAAACGAAAATCACAATTTTTTCCTTTTGCTTGGTTTGAATTCATTCAAAAACTGTGGGGTCAAAATATGCAGTACACCCCTAGATAAATTCCTTAAGGGGTCTAGTTTTCAAAATGGGGTCATTTGTGGGGGGTTTCTATTGTTTTGGGCGCTCAAGAACTCTACATGTGTGCTATGGGGCCTAAAAGGACTTCAAGCAAAATTTCTGTTTTGAAAGACACTGACTACTCCTTTCATTTTGGGCCCCGTTGTGGACTCAGATATAACAATAGGGCCACAATGGGTATATTTCTGAACACGGGAGAAATAGGGGTATCCATTTTGGGGTGTAAATCCTGATTTTCATGTAAACTATAGGAAAAAATATGTCTTTAAAATAACAGATTTGCAAAAATATGAAATTTTACTTTTTCTCCTCTAAATTGAATTAATTCCTGAAAAAAAACTGTGGGGTCAAAATACTCATGACACCCCTCAGTGAATACATTAAGGGGTGTAGTTTTTAAAATGAGGTCATTTGGGGGGGTATCTATTATTCTGACACTCATGAGCCTTTCCAATCTCGGCTTGGTATAGAAAAACAAAGTGTTCCTCAAAATGCTAAAAAGTAATGTTAAATTTGTACGTCTCCTAAATAGTTAAAAAAAAACGAAAGTTTTTCCAATGTGCGCCCAAAATAAAGTAAACGGGTGGAAATATAAATCTTAGCAAAAATTTCTATATTATGTTTGCACATATTTAAGATATTGCAGTTGGAAATGTGAAAAAATGACGATTTTTTTCAAAATTTTCCCAATTGTGGCGCTTTTAATAAATAAACACAATTTCTATCGGTCTATTTTTTCCGCCTAAATGAAGCACAACATGTGGCGAAAAAACAATGTCAGAATCGCTTGGATATGCAAAACCTTTCTGGTGTTTTTCCATGTTAAAGTGACACATGTCAGATTTGGAAAATTTGGCCTGGTCATTAAGGCGCAAACAGGCTTGGTCACTAAGGGGTTAAATATGAGCCATACAGAAGTTATTCACTTACCTGCTCCGTTGCTGGCGTCCCCGTCTCCATGGCTCCGTCTAATTTCGCTGGCTTCTTGCTTTTTTAGACGCGCTTGCGCTGTGCGGTCTTCTGCCTGGTGAATGGGGCCGCTCGTGCCGGAGAGCTGCTCACCGCGTCGTCATCGTAGCTCCGCCCCGTCACGTGTGCCGATTCCAGCCAATCAGGAGGCTGGAATCGGCAATGGAACGCAAGGAAGGAGAAGAAAATCCACGGTGCACCATGGGAGAAGACCCGCGGTCCACCGTGGGAGAAGACCAGCGGCGCCATCTTTAAAAGAAGAATAGAAGAAGCTGCAGAACGCTGATGCAGGTAAGTGCAATGTGCTTTTTAAAAACTAACCTATGCTTTCTTTTTAACAGACTTTAAATGCACACAAAAGTAGAGCATGCAGCAGTTTTTTCGCATTTGGGCAAAAAAAGGAAACGAAAACCAATCCGTTGAAATCAATGGGTTTTATTCTCTGCATATTGTGCTCAGAAAGTTTGCGCATGCTAACACACGCGTGTAAATGTCCATGTGAAGGAACTCTTAAGCCTGGCTTCACATCGGTGTGTTTGTGTGCGCATTTATGCAGCGAATAGAGCCCTAATGAACGGGTTCGTTCACAAGTGCGCATCTTTACATTTCATGCAAAAAAAAATATGCAGCATACTCTATTTTGCGGCACTTTTGCACACCAAAAGTCCCCATAGAAGTCAATGGGGATGCACAAATATACATGTGATATGCCAGGAGGTGCGTGATACGCTGCGTAATTGCGCAGGAAAGGAACACATCCAGAACTCGTTAGACTAATTCCATACATATTTTTAGGTGACTTGGACATTTTCGTTCCTAAGATCTGAGTTCGACCAACAGACGGGCCTAATGTCACACGATGTCAATAGTAAGTAGCTTGTGTTCTCCCGCGGGGTTTTGAACGATAATTGTCCCATGTAAAAACATGCAGAAACTGAACGACTGGATCAGAATCGTCCAGTTGTTCACTTTTAAGCAGCTTAAAATCCAAACACATTTCTCGGTGTAAGCAGCAGCCGTCCAGTACTGAACGTCTGCTGCTTACAGTGAATGGAGGTGAGCAGAACTCTCCTCCAGCTGCCCCGCCTCCCTGCTGGCTGCGCTGTCAGCGATCCAGCAATGCTCGCTCCTGTGCAGAGCGAGCACCACAGGGATGAATGTCGGGCATTGTTTGCCTGACACTCGTTTTGTGTAAAAGGACCCTTGGACCTCCCTCACACAGGTGTTTTTGTACAGTTTTTAGTGCTGCGCTAAACGCTGTACAACGCACCCATACATTTCAATGGGGCTGCTCACACAAGGCTAAAAATGCTGTGTCTTCAACGCTGCGCTTTAACAGCGTTGCATGTTCTATTTTGGGACGTTTTCAGCCCTGTGTCACCCATTGAAATGAATGGGCAGCGGCCCGGGCTTCCCCTGCACTGACAAATGATCTATTGCTGTAAGCGAGGTTTGAGAACTCTCCTCCAGCAATAGATTGCTGTGATTGGACAGCATGGAGCTGTCATCCCGGGCCGCGGGACCCCACCCCCGATCACGCGATCGCGTTAAACTCAATGGAAAGTTAAAAGCAATTAAAGTTTCAGCTCCCCTTACGGATCGGATCCGTAAGGGGAGCTGAGAGTACTCACCTCCGGTCCTCCGCAGCGTCCGGATCCTTCTGTCTTCTCCCCGGCACTGCCGCCGGCGTCTGCGCGTGCGCGCCAGACGCATTACGTCACGCGCATGCACAGAGAGCCGGGAGGCCCGGGAAATTTAAAAATTCCCTGCTCTCGACTAGAATGGGTTGCCATTGAAGTACTCCATGCAGCCACCGGCGATGGCCCCACGTCCGGCCCTCCCGTTCCCCCTGCCTGGACTCCCCCAGTCGCCCCAGCGGGGAAGCCCTCCCCGCCAGACGACACACTACCCGGCGTGTTAAACGCCGTTCCAGGCAAAGGGTGACTGGTGGTCGCGCCAACAGCAGGGAGTTGTCATGTCAAGCACTGAGCTCCCATGAACGGCGGAGTCGTAGTCATGCAATGAGACTAGTGCTACGTGACCAAGATCGCTGTATAGCCCTGCGACCTCACACTCTCGGGCCGGCTTCACACCACCGGTTTCCTATTGTTCAATCCGCAGTCGTCGTCCACACGGAGGATCTGCAGCAAATCACATGCATTGAAAGATACATACTACTGCTACTTCCTTCACACTCGCGGTCATCTGCATTACAGAATCTGCAGGAACGCAGGGTCGCCGGCTGGGGTAACGGCCAGATTCCGCTGTGGTATCCCGCATTCGGAATGTGAAGCGGTCGTGTGCAGCTGGCCTTACTGAAGACAATGTAGTTGCGATACAACTCACAAGTAGCTGCGACCAATATATTGCAAAAATCCAACCTCGGTGAGGTTTTAGCACTCTATAGGTTGTGGGAACTTGCGCGACCTCATTGATATATTTGAGAATGCAAGTTCACAGGGCTGCACAGCGATCTTTGGTCACATGACCCATGTCATGGCGAAAGACTCCATAGAGCTCCAGCCTTAGGGCTCATGTCCACGATTGTGTTCTCACCGCAGAGACGCAGCGTTTTACGCATACCACCGTGGGCTCTTCGGCCAGATTCACACAGATGTATTTGCGTAGCATATTACGCATGAAAAATATACATGCTAAATACACGTCAGTAGAACCCGCTGATTGCAGCGAGTTCCTTCACATAAGTGTATTTTGCATGCGCATTTTGTCCAAAAAAAAAGCAGTCCCCTTTATTTTCTCGTGCATTTCTGCAGGGGAAGAACATGTATTATTCTAATTACACTAATTGCCCATTTCAATAAATGGCGGCATGGTTGCGTCTTCTTTTGCGCTTGCAAATGTGCTTGATTCATGCTAACAAAAGTACAGTAAGGGCCGCTTCACACAAACATATTTGTTTCAATGGGTGCCTTCAGAATTCTCTTTACAATATAGTTGCGTATAGGCTGCGGGTATATCCGCGACCACGGAGCACAATAGGCTCTATGCTGCGGATATCCGCGGTAAAATAGAACCTGCTGCGTTCTCTTTTCTGCTTCCATGGGTGGAAATTCTGCAGGAAATCCGGCAGCGGAATTTCCGCCCGTGTGCACGGGGCCTAAGGCTGCTCTAAGACGTGCGTTCAGAAAACACAGCTTAAAATCGTGGGTTTTTTACCTCAATTTTGAGCAGCACTTTTGAACGCATGGTAAAGCGGTTTTAATGCACCCCACAATTGTGATGGGTGGGGAGGTGCGTTAGAAAACGCAAATACAGGACAGATAGCGCTTAAAAATCACCGCTTCCGAGCTCACGTCTGAGTAATCGCATTCAAATCAATGGAAGCAGTATACCGCAATAAAAAGCGGTGTGTGTGTGTGATTTTCATCTAGTGCAGGAAACGCGTTAATAGGGCTAATTCATGTATGGAAATTCATTTTGCAGCTGTATGCAGCATGATTTAGGTATGGGTAGGCGGTGAGAAAGGTAAGGGGGGGCCCTGAGCTGAACTTTTGCACCCGGGCCCTTGAGCCTTTAGGTACGCCCCTGACCCTAAGGGTGTTTCTCACCTCATCTTTCTGCGTTTTATATACAAAAATGACAGGAAAGGGTTGTGACCCGGCGGCCGTCGCAGGGAGAAGATGACCATCGCCACTGTATGCCACGGAAAGGGGTGAACGCGCGTGTGAACTGGCATTTCAAGCGCAACCCGATTACTGTAAACCTTGTTTATGCACAAATACGCTCCACTGCGACAATAGTCTTGGCGTGTACACTCGTCTGCCGAAGCCCTAGGGCCTCTTTCACACGGCGTGCTAAATTTAGCAGAAAAGCGGTCGCAGAAACCGCAATGATTTTTACGTGCATTTGCGCTCCCGATATTCCATTAGAGTCTAAGGGGGTAAGCAAATTCGCTCTCATATGCATAAAATTGCGCCGAGGGCTCCTTCACACGAATGTACTTTAGTCCCCTTATAGTTCTGATCCCAGGAATGCACAAAAATAAAGACTGAAAAACTGGTTGCTCATTAGTGCCTAAACCAGGTCAGTCATGAAGGAGTTAACTGCGGGCATTCACTGCTGGTCAGTGAGGTTACAGATGGAGGGTTGTTAGGTGAATTGCATGTAAATCTGCAATAGTTTGGGGGACTCCCAGCAGACAGAGGGGTTCTCCTCCAGCAAGCAGGCAGCACATGGTTAACTACCTAAGCCGGGTGCGGGTGAATGCAACGCTTGTATGAAAGAGGCCTAAAGCTGCGGGGGGTTTTTTCTCCCCCCTTCCCCCATGCACAGATATACGTTGTCCTCGTGTGCAGGGGGGGGGGGGGATGGAAGAGCCAGGAGCAGGAACTGAGCTCCCGCCCCCCCTCTCTGCCTCCTCTCCGCCCCTCTGCACTATTTGCAATGGGGAGAGGTGGGACAGGGGCGGGGCTAATTCTCGGAACTTAGCCCCGCCCTGCCTCTTCCCATTGCAAATAGTGCAGAGGGGCGGAGAGGGGGACGGGAGCTCAGTTCCTTCTCCTGGCTCTTCCATCCTCCCCCCCCCCCCTGCACATTACATAGAGAACGCCCACAAGTGACCCCATTTTGAAAACTAGACCCCAGAACAAATTTATCTAGGGGTGTACTGCACATTTTGACCCCACAGCTTTTAAATGAATTCAAGCAAAGCAAAAGGAAAAAAATTGTGATTTTCGTTTTTTGGCAATTTTGTTATTTTAAAAACAGCATTTTTGTACAGCACACACATGAATTAAGATTTGCACCCCAAAATAGATACCCCTGTTTGTCCAGTGTTCAGAGACATACCCATTGTGGCCCTAATCTTATGTCTGGATGCACAAAGGGGCCCAAAATGTAAGGAGTAGTCGGTGGCTTTCAGAACTGAAATTTAGCATGAAGGGGATTTCGGCCCCATAGCACACTTGTAGAGCCCTTGAGCGGCCAAAACGACAGAGAACCCCTACAAATGACCCCATTTTGAAAACTAGACCCCTTAACGAATTCATCTAGTGGTGTACTGCGTATTTTTACCGCACAATTTTTGAATAAATCTAAGCAGTAGGAAAAATTTCAATTTTCATTATTTTGGCAGTTGTATCAATTTAATCGGACGTAAAAACACTATGGGCTGGTCGTTAAGGGGTTAAACCATCGGATGGTTGGCTCTGAGCCAGTCATATATGTATCTCATGGGCTAGAGATGTACCTTGAAGCTTCTAGGGCCCTAACAGGGCTTTCCCCACCATGTGCCATTTATAATACTAGTGTGGCAGGAGAGTGACTGCCACCTCTGTACACCTTATTTCTCTATCAAGGAGTACAGTCATTGCCTCTAGGGAGTACTTAGTCTGTCCTGGTATTGTGATGAAGGTAGGTACAACACATAGTGCCATGATAACCTTTGCTGAATTTTTAAGTAATTTATTTGAGAAGGGAATACTTGGCCAAGGAATGTTGGAAAACCCTATTCTAGATGCTCATGGTCTGCTTGTATCTTGTGCGCACTCTTCTCTGAACACACACCCTTAGGGCTAATTCACATGGACATATGTCTCCCAATGTGAAAAATACATGCGTAGTAAGCAGTGCTAAAAGCCCACTGATTTGTCTAGGGCTTCTCACACCAGCGTTTTTTATTCACGTCTGTGGAAAAAAAATTGCAACGTGTCCTATTTTGGTGCGGAATATGCACCTTATCTAGTTTTTGGGGATTTAACAGGCGTAGTAAATGTGCATATGAAAAATACGTGGGACACATACTCCCGTCTGAGTGAGCCCTTAATCTATGGGGGTTTGCCTTTGTTTCCGCAGGAGAAATCAGCTTGTCCAGGCCTGTCTGTTTCCTTCGGGGATGCTAGGATATTCTAGGGTATATATATATTTATGCATATGCATATAGTCGCTTATAAATTATATTGGAAAATTTTAATTTTTGATTATACAAGGTATTACTTTTATTTGCTGAGATTGAAATACCCTTCTAAGCCTTCAGTCACAGATGTAAAAGAATTTGGCGGAAATAACAGTGACAACGAACATAGTGGCGGACATAATAGGTAACGCCACCACCACAGCGGGGAAAATATCTATATTATACTATCACATACAGGACACGATCAATACATGCAACCCGATACCAACAAAAGCAAAATGGTGGATCATGTGAGCGGGAACCGCATACAGCGGCTCCCGGTGACAGCTCCCTGCTCTCGGCTACTCATTCTAGTCGAGAGCAGGGAATTTTTAAATTTCCCGGGCCTCCCGGCTCTCTGTGCATGCGCGTGACGTAATGCGTCTGGCGCGCACGCGCAGACGCCGGCGGCAGTGCCGGGGAGAAGACAGAAGGATCCGGACGCTGCGGAGGACCGGAGGTGAGTACTCTCAGCTCCCCTTACGGATCCGATCCGTAAGGGGAGCTGAAACTTTAATTGCTTTTAACTTTCCATTGAGTTTAACGCGATCGCGTGATCGGGGGTGGGGTCCCGCGGCCCGGGATGACAGCTCCATGCTGTCCAATCACAGCAATCTATTGCTGGAGGAGAGTTCTCAAACCTCGCTTACAGCAATAGATCATTTGTCAGTGCAGGGGAAGCCCGGGCCGCTGCCCATTCATTTCAATGGGTGACACAGGGCTGAAAACGTCCCAAAATAGAACATGCAACGCTGTTAAAGCGCAGCGTTGAAGACACAGCATTTTTAGCCTTGTGTGAGCAGCCCCATTGAAATGTATGGGTGCGTTGTACAGCGTTTAGCGCAGCACTAAAAACTGTACAAAAACACCTGTGTGAGGGAGGTCCAAGGGTCCTTTTACACAAAACGAGTGTCAGGCAAACAATGCCCGACATTCATCCCTGTGGTGCTCGCTCTGCACAGGAGCGAGCATTGCTGGATCGCTGACAGCGCAGCCAGCAGGGAGGCGGGGCAGCTGGAGGAGAGTTCTGCTCACCTCCATTCACTGTAAGCAGCAGACGTTCAGTACTGGACGGCTGCTGCTTACACCGAGAAATGTGTTTGGATTTTAAGCTGCTTAAAAGTGAACAACTGGACGATTCTGATCCAGTCGTTCAGTTTCTGCATGTTTTTACATGGGACAATTATCGTTCAAAACCCCGCGGGAGAACACAAGCTACTTACTATTGACATCGTGTGACATTAGGCCCGTCTGTTGGTCGAACTCAGATCTTAGGAACGAAAATGTCCAAGTCACCTAAAAATATGTATGGAATTAGTCTAACGAGTTGCCACCGCAGCACGTGAATGTATGTATATGTTAGGAAGCAGCTTTCTGGAATGGACTTGCATCTACATCCTACAGATCTGAGCCCATCTACTGCTGAAGACTGTTGCTAATGACAGTTGGCCTCCCGCAGTCACAGCGGGGATGGGTGAGACAACCGATTCCCGCTGTTAATGCTTTGCATGCAACGATTGCTCTTATTTCATTAGGTTTTTGCATGTAATCAGATATACTTCAGTCTAAGCCGACCTGAGTATAAGCCAAGGTACCAACTTTTACCCCAAAAACCTGGGGTCAATTATTAACTTGAGTATAAGCCAAGGGGTAATATTAGGTACCTCGGCTAACACTTGGATCGGCTATACTCAAGTATGCATTGTGGCTGCTGCTACAGGCCAAGTGGGCAGTATCCCCCTAGGTAAACTAATTAAGGGGTGTATTGTTAAAATTTTGTGGCTGCTCAACAGCTCTACAACTGTGCTATGGGGCTTTAAAGGCCTTCAAGCAAAATGTCTGTTACGTCTGCTGCTGGTATATGTTGCTCAAAGCTTCAGTTTACTAGCAGCACAGCCCTGAGAGGGTTAATTGATTGAGCTGCCTGGGTGTGGTACTTCCTGCAAGCCAATCTCCTGGCTCTGTGCATACATATAAAGCCAGCTCTTGGCAGTCTGTGTCTGGGTTTCAGACTGAGCAGTTATGAATCCTTGTCTTGAGGTATCTGCCTTTTTCCCACGCAGAACTTGTAAGGATAACAGCGGATAACAGCGATCACATGACCGGGGACCGCTCACTGCGGCCCTCAGTCACTGCTCCAGGCTCTCGGCTACCTTTAGTAGCCAGGAGTAAGGAGACTTTAAATTTACCAGGCCCTCTGCAGCTTCTGCGCTTGCGTCCACCATCTTGCTGATGGGCATATGCGCTCACATGGACCATGCTCCATTTTCGTGCGGGAGACCAAAATCGGAATTTACTCACCTGCTCCGGATCTTCCCTTCGCCGCGGCTGGCTGTATAACATATCCAGTCGTGTAACGATCACAATAAAGCTGCGCTGCGAACACACAGGATAGATGATGTATACTCACTTAGGAGAGGGGAGTGTCAGCCTCCCCCCTCAGGAGTCCGAGATGGCTCTAAACAATTGTTAACTCCGAAGACTACCTCCACCAGAATCGAAAGTTGCTTCCTCACGATCCAATATCAGGAAATAGTTTTTATTATTAAACAAACACAAATAGGTCCCTTTTTGAGGGGACCCGGCATATACATACAACGCGTTTCGGCTGTTGGAAGCCTTTTTCAAGTATATCCTGCCACTCATAGATAGCTAACTTAAATATAAAATTACTAGACATACAATTCAATCACCTGGAAGAGCCACGTTGTATCGGGCGAAGTATACATCCTGGCGTGCGTCCCTGCATTGCCACCGGCTCACGCGTCATAATAACGCTGCTGGAGGACCTGTGATGATGCCGAAAAGTGGGCGGAGCAAGCGGTCACATGACTGGCAATGTCATGTGACACCGCAGATGGAATTGACAGTGAGGAGGTCACGTGACTGGCACTGTCATGTGAGCGGCACAGACACGGCACATTACGTATGGGGGTTCACAGCGGGAGAGGTGGGCTAGCCGTCACCTATTATCCCGGCTGACATGTAAAGCTCCTTCCCATGTAATAACATGATAGGCATCCTATAATGTGATACACCATGACATATCAAAAAAGGCCCATTATATAAATATATATATAAATATATATATATTATATAAATATATAAATTATATAAGTGATTTTTTTTAAAATGGAGCATGAAAAAATCTGGACCATGCTCCATTTTCGTGCGGGAGACCAAAATCGGAATTCACCTGCTCCAGATCTTCCCTTCGCCGCGGCTGGCTGTATAACATATCCAGTCGTGTGAGACCGGCCTTCGGTAGATCACTACCTTTTTATCACGTGACCAGGGACAGCTCAACGAGACCACCGATCACTGCTCCAGGCTCTCGGTGACCTTTGGTAGCCGGGAGCACAGAGATTTAAAATTTACCGGGCTCCCCAGCTGCTGCGCATGTCTCTGGCATTTTAAGGCAGGTTCATGCGCAGAAGCCGGAGAAGGTCCACGGAGGAGGATCACATTGAGGTTCAAATACGGAGGCCTCCGGTAAGAAGTTTCACCGATCTAAGAGGGGAGATTAAACTTCAACTTTTTCTTAACTTTTACATGATTGCCGCTATCCAACCGAGGATAAGGATCCCGGGGGACATCTCTGGAGGCCTATAGAAATATTGTCACCTTCCTTTACGGATTGGATTCGTTACGGAATGGATATCCATTGGCTAACGGCAATCACGTGACTGGGGACCATGTACTGCGGCCCACCATGAAATCTCCAGGCTCTCGGCTATGTTTGGTAGCCAGGAGCAGGGATATCTTAAATTACTCAGGCAAACTGCGGCTCTTGCATCGGCCAACGTTGACGACGGGCGCGTGCGCAGAAGCCGAGGTGAGGTCCAAGGGTAAATCCGGGGGCCTTAGGTATGTAATTACATCTCCCCTCACGAATATGAGCGAAGATTACATTTTACCATTTTTTAACTTTGTTTACTTTTAAGGGTGACTGGTGGTCGCGCCAACAGCAGGGAGCTGTCATGTCCACAGCCCCCAGGGCTTTAATCCCCAGAGCAAGTGTCTTTTTACGGCCCTGGAGATTAAAGGCCGCTTAGGCAGGAAGTCACTAAGGGGTTAAGGAGCAAACAGACTTCGTCACTAGGGCCGCTCTCACACAGACAGTTTTTACAGCGTTTAGCTCGGCGTTTGAAAAGCCACGGTAAACACTGTAAAACACCTCCATTGATTTCAGTGGAGCTTCTCAGTGATGTGGATTTATTTTGGGGTCTACGGCGTAATCAATAGGAATGTTTGTACCCTTCCAGATTTATGTTCAGAGATTGTGCGCACAATGTAAGAGATCACACGGAGACAAGACTGTCAGTGAAGAAAGTCTTCCTGACTGTTTATTAGTAGGCGTATAGCATCTTATATAGCATGATGAGTTAATTGCCCTTTATGGGCAGCAGGAAGCAATACGTGGTTGGGAATCAAAGCATGGGATTGGGTGGTCCAAATATGGTCTTTTTCCATACGGTCCTGCGTGAGTTGCTGTAGTCATGGACGTCCGACATCACGTGGTTTCAGGTACAAAATCAGCGCCATCTCTCCGAGTTTGATGGAGAGGGCAGGGGCGAGAATGAGCAATGTGTCGTCAAATGACGCCTGAGGGTTATGTGCAGGTAAAATGTGTCCTGAGGTTATGAGCGTGTGTTTCTATAATGCTGCATATTCTGATGACGGTTAGCAGTAATGAAACTGTCTGTTTTACTAACTGTCCCTACACTACCCCGCAGCCCTCAACGGTTGACCCTCCTCGACCTCCCAGATCGAGGCAGGCCCATCGAGCAAGCTAAGGCAAGCTCTCCGGGTCTACCACAGGGTTTTTCACAGCCCTTGCGACTGGACCACAGCTAGCCTGAGTCCCCTGTATTAGTTTAGTCGCTCTTCTTTGAACCCCCTCCAATACTGTAACATCTTTCCTGAGCACCGGTGATGAAATAAGAACATCTAAAATCTATTTGGTATCTTCGTGTCCATAACAATTTGAACTCTCAAAAAATCTGCATCATTTATGTTGTCAGAAAAAAAGCCAAAATGTCAGAATTGTACTTTTTGGGTCATTCAATTCCCCCCCCCCCCCCCAAAAAATATCATAAAAAACGTCCACGGTCCAAGGGTAAATCCGGGGGCCTTAGGTATGTAATTGCATCTCCCCTCACGAATATGAGCGAAGATTACATTTTACCATTTTTTAACTTTCTGTTGACTTTTAAGGGTGACTGGTGGTCGCGCCAACAGCAGGGAGTTGTCATGTCAAGCACTGAGCTCCCATGAACGGCGGAGTCGTAGTCATGCAATGAGACTAGTGCTACGTGACCAAGATCGCTGTATAGCCCTGCGACCTCACACTCTCGGGCCGGCTTCACACCACCGGTTTCCTATTGTTCAATCCGCAGTCGTCGTCCACACGGAGGATCTGCAGCAAATCACATGCATTGAAAGATACATACTACTGCTACTTCCTTTACACTCGCGGTCATCTGCATTACAGAATCTGCAGGAACGCAGGGTCGCCGGCTGGGGTAACGGCCAGATTCTGCTGTGGTATCCCGCAATCGGAATGTGAAGCGGTTGTGTGCAGCTGGCCTTACTGAAGACAATGTAGTTGCGATACAACTCACAAGTAGCTGCGACCAATATATTGCAAAAATCCAACCTCGGTGAGGTTTTAGCACTCTATAGGTTGTGGGAACTTGCGCGACCCCATTGATATATTTGAGAATGCAAGTTCACAGGGCTGCACAGCGATCTTTGGTCACATGACCCATGTCATGGCGAAAGACTCCATAGAGCTCCAGCCTTAGGGCTCATGTCCACGATTGTGTTCTCACCGCAGAGAGGCAGCGTTTTACGCATACCACCGTGGGCTCTTCGGCCAGATTCACACAGATGTATTTGCGTAGCATATTACGCATGAAAAATATACATGCTAAATACACGTCAGTAGAACCCGCTGATTGCAGCGAGTTCCTTCACATAAGTGTATTTTGCATGCGCATTTTGTCCAAAAAAAAAGCAGTCCCCTTTATTTTCTCGTGCATTTCTGCAGGGGAAGAACATGTATTATTCTAATTACACTAATTGCCTATTTCAATAAATGGCGGCATGGTTGCGTGTTTTTTTGCGCTTGCAAATGTGCTTGATTCATGCTAACAAAAGTACAGTAAGGGCCGCTTCACACAAACATATTTGTTTCAATGGGTGCCTTCAGAATTCTCTTTACAATATAGTTGCGTATAGGCTGCGGGTATATCCGCGACCACGGAGCACAATAGGCTCTATGCTGCGGATATCCGCGGTAAAATAGAACCTGCTGCGTTCTCTTTTCTGCTTCCATGGGTGGAAATTCTGCAGGAAATCCGGCAGCGGAATTTCCGCCCGTGTGCACGGGGCCTAAGGCTGCTCTAAGACGTGCGTTCAGAAAACACAGCTTAAAATCGTGGGTTTTTTACCTCAATTTTGAGCAGCACTTTTGAACGCATGGTAAAGCGGTTTTAATGCACCCCACAATTGTGATGGGTGGGGAGGTGCGTTAGAAAACGCAAATACAGGACAGATAGCGCTTAAAAATCACCGCTTCCGAGCTCACGTCTGAGTAATCGCATTCAAATCAATAGAAACAGTATACCGCAATAAAAAGCGGTGTGTGTGTGTGATTCTCATCTAGCGCAGGAAACGCGTTAATAGGGCTAATTCATGTATGGAAATTCGTTTTGCAGCTTTCCTAGCTATCCTCCGGCACGGCTACTTACCCGAAGTGATGCGAGGCGGTTTTGAGATAAAAATGCCTCACATCCGTGGGGAAATTGCATGTTGGCGAGGGAGTGATTCACGGCCCGATATCGCACTCGTCCGTGTGACGTTAGCTTTATAGTTTGGGGGATAGTTCTGGTATACACGCTGATTTTGTAGCATAGATGCGCTGTGAATTGAGGTGAATATATATTTTGGCAAGTCAGTCAATGGAGCTAAAAGAGGAGTCAAGGCATGATCTACTGACTTAGGGCTAATGCCCACGGATGGATTTCTGCCGCGTTTCATGAACCTAATAATAGCTTACTGCCTTTAAATGTTCACACATCATGAAAGAAATCGTGCCATGTTCTAATTGCCACGGGAAAACGCGCAGCCGGCGTCCATTGCAGTCAATTGAAGCCATGCATCACGTGATACATGGCGGAAGTATAGCATGATTACGCGTTTTTTTTGTTTTTTTTCAGCCTCACTGCGGCTGTAGATTGCTGCGCCCGTGTGAAGGAGTCCTAAAGAATATTTAACATTAAGCAAAAACTAGTGCCAGATTCTTGACAAGCACACAAGCTACCGCTAATCTCTGCGCCAAAACTATGCCAAATGATTGTGCCCCAATACCTTTACCTTACTTATATTTGTTACTGTATTACTTTATTATTGCAACACACTGTATGCAAATGAGCCAGGTGTCTGGCAGGCTGATGTCACTGCATTGTGATGTCATCAATTTAGAAGTATAAATACCGGCAGCCATGTTAGTCAGTCTCCACTGCAGCTTGGAGACGGGAGGTGGGGGAACCCCTATCTCCTCCGAGAAGCCACAGAACTGGACCTTTTTTTATTTTTAGCTGAGTGCATTTTTAATGCAGCACACAAGGGGGAGACAGCGGCCTACCAAAATCTACTGGGTCATATGACGCGGCTGGCGGTGGGCGGGGAAGCGTTTTTTACTCTATCTTCCGCTGTGCTACAGCGGAAGATAGCGTGACGGACGGCTTCCATTGACTAGAATGGAGGCCGGCCACGCGTACACCCGCGGCAAATAAAGCATACCGCGGGTGAGGTCGGGTGATTTCACAGTGCGGAATTCCGCGATGGAATTCCGCACCGTGAGCATTGAGCTATTAGGTTCAATAGAACCTAATAGCTGCGGGCAATGCAGCGTATTACGCAGCGGAAATCCCTCCGTGGGAAGGAGCCCTAACTTTAGCCAGCAGAAGGCGCCATAGTATAAGGCAGAAAAAGAAAAGCCCCTAGGCAACCCCGAATCCAAAATTGGATTGCAGAGGGTTAAAGAGGCCCTATCCTTTTTAGAACGACGGGGTAAAATCATACGTCCTGATCAGCCCCGCCCCTGACACGTTGGCACTTTGCGATAAATAAGTGGGTTTTGTGTTGCAGTTTGGGTACCCAGTCTCTAAAAGGTTCGCCATCACTGATATAGAGGAAGCCCCGACATGTTGGACATGTTGGATACACATGGGAGTGCAGCGCCAAAAACACATGGAACCGTAGTGAGAGGAAAAACAGTGTGAAAATGGCCTTATAAAGATATATTTTTACATTTAGGCTGGATTCCGACGAGCTTACGCATATTTGCACAGACAAAGAAATAACACGCAACGATTATCTCAGCTAGTGAAATAGACAATTAGTATAATATGCGTTCTTTCCCTATGAGAATGTGCGAGAAAATATAGTATGCTGCGTATTTTTTTGTGCGATCGAAATGCACAATGTATGTACGTACGTGCGTGTATGTATGTAAGTACGTGCGTGTATGTATGTACGTACGTGCGTGCATGTATGTATGTATGTACGTACGTGCGTGTATGTATGTACGTACGTGCGTGTATGTGTGTACGTGCATGTATGTATGTACGTGCGTGTATGTACGTGCGTGCGTGTATGTATGTACGTATGTACATGTGTTTATGTATGTACGTGCGTGTATGTATGTACGCGTACGTACGTGTATGTATGTACGTACGCGTGTGTACGTACGCGTGTGTATGTACGTACGCGTGTGTACGTACGCGTGTGTATGTACGTACGCGTGTGTACACGTACGTCGAATTTGGACAATAGTATGCTGTGCATACTAACATAACATTAGGGCCACAATGGGTACATTTCTGAAAACAATACAAACAGGGGTATCCATTTTGGGGTGTCAGTGCACATGAAAATGATTTTGGGGGAAAAAATTTTAGAATAGCACATTACCCGAACACTTTTTTTTTTTTTTTAATCTAAATTGCATTAATTCCTGAAAATGTGGGATCTAAATAATGTGGCGCGCATGCGCAGAAGCCGGCGAGCCCGGCAAATTCAAAATCTCCCTGCACCCGGCTGTCACAGATAGCCGAGTGCAGGGAGATATGACTGGGATAACGGTGATCATATAAAGTTAAAAAGTAAAAAAAAAAAAAAGTTAAAAGTTTAAAAAGTTAAAGTTTCATCTCCCCTTACGGATCGTATCCGTAAGGGGGATGAAATTACGTACCCAAGGTCCCGGATTTGTTCCCTGGTGGGATGTTGATCCGTGGACCTTACCCCAGCTTCTGCGCAAAAGTGAAAGATTGCCCAATAAATGTAACATCTCCCTGCTGCTGGCTACCAAAGGTCGCCAAGAGCCTGGAGATGTCACGGGGAGCCGCGGTATACGGTTACTGGTCACGTGATCGCCGTTATCCAATGCATAATGGCGATCACGTAAAAGTTCTTTAAAAAGTGGCAGTTTCATCTCCCCTCACCGAAGCGATCGGTGAGAGGAGATGAAACATCTTCTCGGAGGCTTCCGCATTTGAATCCAGATGCGATTATCCTCCATGGATCCTGCCAGCTCCTGGGTATGCGCCCGCCGGCAAAATGCCGGACACATTCGCAGGAGCTGGGGAGCCCAGGAAATTTTAAATCTCCTTGCTCCCAGCGACCAATGGTTGCTGCGTGCTTGGAGCAGTGACCGGGGGCCTCGTTGAGCGGTCCCCGGTCACATGATAAAGTAGCGAACTAACATTAGGCCGGTCACACATGACCGGAGAGGAATTACGGGTTCTGCATGCGCTTGATCAACGGTAATCCACGGATCAATCGCATGCATTGGATTACACAATTCCCCCCAATTAGCGGGTCGGAATTGCGTAATCCACTCGCAGAAACCACACACACATATATACACACACACACACAAGGCTCTCACCCTGCAGCTGCTCCTCCTCAGCGATGCTCTCCTTGCTGCAGAGATCATGTTCTCTGCACTCCCCTTCCCTCCTCCGCGGCCGTTGTCAGTCTGCTATCGGCACTCCTCTATTACTGTCTGCATTAGACAGAACAAGCCGAGAGCAGACTGCCTACTGACAGCAGCACTCCCCACCAGGCACACAAACAGCAGCGGGGGAGGGGCGGCCCACAAAGGACACAGAAGAACTGGCAGTATCTCAAGAGCCCTGTAGCCCCCCATGCTCCCCCTATTCATCACCCTCAGGGGCAAACACAAGGGGCCCACGCCAGCACCCTCCACCAGACTCACATTGCGAAGAGGAGCAATGGGATTGGCGCGCACACCTGCGTTCACTCCCCACCAAAAGAGATCTGGACGAATCTCTATATAAGCTCGAACAATCCCACAAAAGAGACATTACAGGTCTACAAAAAGACATCCTGCACGTAGGTCAACGCCTTGGGGAAGTGGAGGAAATACAGGAAAAGCTAATTGACACTGTCGACTCGCACAGAAAGGTCATCCAAGCACAGTCGGCCCAAATTTCGGAGTTGTTTCTTCACTTAGACGACCTTGAAAACCGCCATAGGCGGAACAATTTGCGCATAAGAGGCCTAGACGAAAGGGTCGAGCACAACCAACTTGCCACCTGGGCACAAAAATTCTTCAACGACTTACTGAAACGCCCACCAGAAGACCTCATAGAGATCGACAGAATACACCGCACTCTGGGCCCGCGCTCCGCAGACCCCGCAAGGCCGCGAGATGTAGTGTGCAGAGTGCACTTCTTCCAGGAGAAAGAACAGATAATGAGAAGCGCTAGAGATGCTGGAAATCTACACTACAAGGGGTCCCCCATTCTCATCCTACAAGACCTTTCCCGCCGCACACTTCAACAAAGAAGAGCACTAAAACCACTACTGACGGCGCTGAGAGATAAGGACATTCTATATCAATGGGGCTACCCCTTCCAACTGCAGGCGCGCAAAGGGAACAAAAGAGCAACCTTTAGGTCCCTGGGGGATCTGCCCAATTTCCTGCACACATTCGAACTCCCGATGATTGACTTACCGGACTGGCCCAGACACGTAGGGGCGCTGGCTCCCGCTGTGGGCTCCCCATGGCAAAGAGCCAGCGACAAAACCAAACGCTGACAACCCAGACCCTCTCTTCTGAGATGCCGACCAACTGTCAAGAGACAAACGCAAGCCGACGTCCCCGCTTGCCCACCCGCTCCAGAGACCCGCTGAGACATCACTAACGCTCCTGAGAACGGAGCCACTAAGCTATAGCCTTAAAATGTTATATTTGTTCTAGCCGCGGCCGTAACGGGGCACAGCTCCGATGCCAGGTTTCGTTCGTTCCCCAGCAGAGGGTGCAGCCCGGGCGCTGCCACGTAAGGTGTTTTCCTTAAACTGCACTGAGGAAAGTTTAATGGGGCCTCACCCCATATATGTTATATTTCTCCTGTCTGTTTCTGTGTTGTTCTTTCACCCCCCCTTCCCACCTCTCCCACTTGTGCCTTACCCCCCCCCCCCCCCACACCCTAAGATTGGTCACCTAGCATTCCAAAACACGCTCACTCAACTACTAGAGATATGGCCAACGTAACAGTCTGCACTTACAATGTTAAAGGCCTGAACACTCCGGGGAAAAGAAGCCAAGTTCTGTATCACTTACATAAGAAAAAAATAATGGTAGCCTTACTGCAAGAGACCCACTTTAAAGCAGACAACATTCCACGCTTTTCCTCTAAATTCTACACCACGTGGGTCCACAGCCCGCACCCCACAAAAAAGGCGAGGGGGGTCTCGGTGGCACTACACAAGTCCTTCCAACATGAGGTGATCGATCAAATGGTCGACCCACAGGGCCGTTACATCTTCTTAAAACTAGAGGTCATGAATTCAATAATCTCAATTGCTAACATTTATTTCCCCAATCAGGACCAGATCTCCTTCGGGCTGACAACTTTGAGAAAACTGGCTGACTTCGCCGATGGCTCTGACGTGATCCTAGGCGGCGACCTTAATCTAGTGATGGACCCAGGACTGGACTCGTCGGTTGGTAAGTCCCCCATCTCCCACGCAGCACGTCGCACATTCAAAAAAGAACTAGATAGGCTGAGGTTGGTGGACCTGTGGAGGATTTTGCACCCCGGGGTCAGGGACTATAGCTTCCATTCGGCGGTGCATAACAGCTACAGCCGAATAGACCACCTTTTTATATCCCACAGACTGTTGGACCATGGCCCCTCGTGCTCCATAGGCCCCTTCCTGTGGTCAGACCACGCCCCTATCTATGGGGGTCTCTCTAGAGTGGGAGGACCTCCCAAAACATTTCAGTGGAAACTCAACGACAATTTGCTTAACGACGCTGTCTGCGCCGGAGACATCAAAAAAACAATAGAGATGTTCGCGGAAACACACAGGGAGGACCACACAGACCCCCCCCATTAAATGGGAGGCCCTGAAGTGCGTCCTACGAGGCGTCTTCATCTCCCATGGATCCCGCTTAAAAAAAGACAGGTCAGCAAAACTGAAAAGACTCTTAGAAGAATTACAGACAAAAGAGAGACTAAACAAAGGTAGACCCACAGAGAACACGAAAGTGGAAATCTCCACAATTCGTCAACAAATCCTCTCGATACTCGACCAAAGGACACTAGGATTCAGAGACAAGATGCGCAGATGCGCGTTCGAGTATGGAGATAAATGTGGGAAATGGCTCTCAAAGACCCTACACCCCAAGGCCCCCCTGACTTATATCCCGAAAATACAAAAGCGACAGGGAGGAGTAGCCCACTCAACTACCGAAATTCTCGAGGCCTTCCGCGAATACTATAGCAGCCTATATAACATAGAGAGAGACCCCGCTCGGACCCCGAGGGACAGTGAAGTCGAGGAATACCTAGACAGCCACGCTCCTGGACCTATAGATCCAGAAGCGTCCGCGGAAATGGAAGAGGACTTCTCCCCCACAGAAGTCTCAGCCCTCATCAAAGAGCTAAAAGTAGGCAAGAGCCCGGGCCCAGACGGACTGACCCCAAAATTCTATAAACTATTCAAAAACGAATTAGCCCCATTGCTGACCAATTCTTTCAATGCAATAAACAGAGGCTGCCCCTTCCCGACTCAGGCCTTGCAGGCACACCTGGTCGTAATACCCAAACCGGGAAAAGACGCTACGGAGTGCGGTAGTTACAGGCCTATTTCACTCCTAAACGTAGACGTTAAACTTTTCGCCAAGTCAATCGCCACCCGACTTCAGCCATACATCCCGAAACTAATACATAGAGACCAGGTGGGGTTTGTCCCGGGAAAAGAGGGGAGGGACAATATAATAAAAACCATGTCACTGATCTCGCGGGCCCGACAAGAGAGGTCTCCATTAGGCCTTATGGCGGTCGACGCCGAAAAGGCCTTCGACAGGGTCGGATGGAGGTTCTTAGAGGGCACACTGGGGAGAGTGGGACTGGGGCCCCGCATGAGGGAGTGGATTATGGCGCTATACGGGAACCCCTCGGCGAGGATCAGAATCAACGGCGCCCTCTCAGATAACATCCCCATACGAAACGGAACGCGACAGGGCTGCCCGCTGTCCCCCTTTTTATACATATTGACGATGGAGTCCCTGGCCAACGCCATAAGAAAAAACGATGCCATAAGAGGGGTTAAACTGGGCCAGAGGGAGCTTAAACTCTCTTTATTCGCAGACGACCTCCTGCTATATTTATCCTGCCCGAGAATAGGGATCCCGGTTCTTCTGCAGGAATTCGACAAATTTAGTGCGATTAGCAACTTCAAAATCAACCTGCAAAAAACCGAAATGCTAAATATCTCCCTCCCAAGGGACGAAGCACACTCCCTACAGGAACTTTTCCCACTCAAATGGCAATCGAAATCCCTCAAATACTTAGGAATACAACTGCCGGAAGACCCCGCAAACGTATACGACCTAAACTTTAAACCCTTCCTAACAAACTTAGAGAGAGACCTGGGGAAATGGAGTCCCCTCTTCCTATCCTGGGCGGGAAGGGTGAACGCGGTCAAAATGGACGTCTTACCAAAGTTCCTGTACATATGCCAAGCATTCCCCATAAAACTGCACAGGGCCTATTTTAAGCACATCCGCTCCCTGATTACTAAGTTTGTCTGGCGAGGCCGCAGTCCCAGACTTAAATACAGAACCCTGACCAGAGACAAACCCAGGGGAGGCCTGGGCCTCCCAGACTTTTCACTGTATAATAAAGCTAACATAGCGAACTGCGTGCTAAACCTGCTCAGGAACCGGAGCTCCAAGCTCTGGGTTGAACTAGAATACAACCTAGATGCCAGGTAGACGCAGGGAGTATTCTGGATCCCGCAGACCTTAATTAGGCGCCTTACAGTAATGTCCCCACTGCTGAACCAGCTAACAAGAGCCTGGTCGGGCTTTGCAAGGGATACAGAACTGATCTCAGTGCCAGGCCCCTTCACACCTCTACTAGCTAACCCCCAATTTGAGGCCTTCCTACACCGAAAAACCCTAGCGACCACGTCAATAAACCCCGCGCCACGACTAAGAGACGTAATGACAGGAGACAATCTGAAACCACTGACGGAACTATTTGAAGGACGCATCGTTCCACCAGGGACGTGACTAGAATACTTCCAGCTGAGGAGTGCGATAGACACCCTGGGTCCTGAGTCCCGGGGGGCGGAAGACCCCACTGACTTTGAAAAATTGTGCATGTCCACAGCCCCCATCAGCCACCCAATCTCAGTACTTTATAAGATGATGCTGGACCGGGAGATGGGGGATGGTCCCCTAGACTTTGTCCACGCGTGGGAAGAAGAATTGGGAAGGCACCTGCAGCCGAATGATTGGGTCAAACCGTTTGCCCTGACACACAAGGGGTCGGTATACTCCAGACTCCAAGAACTAAATTTTAAAATAATCTCTCGCTGGTACAGAACCCCAGCCAGGGGTTGCCAATGAGCAACCAGTTTTTCAGTCTTTATTTTTGTGCATTCCTGGGATCAGAACTATAAGGGGACTAAAGTACATTCGTGTGAAGGAGCCCTCGGCGCAATTTTATGCATATGAGAGCGAATTTGCTTACCCCCTTAGACTCTAATGGAATATCGGGAGCGCAAATGCACGTAAAAATCATTGCGGTTTCTGCGACCGCTTTTCTGCTAAATTTAGCACGCCGTGTGAAAGAGGCCCTAGGGCTTCGGCAGACGAGTGTACACGCCAAGACTATTGTCGCAGTGGAGCGTATTTGTGCATAAACAAGGTTTACAGTAATCGGGTTGCGCTTGAAATGCCAGTTCACACGCGCGTTCACCCCTTTCCGTGGCATACAGTGGCGATGGTCATCTTCTCCCTGCGACGGCCGCCGGGTCACAACCCTTTCCTGTCATTTTTGTATATAAAACGCAGAAAGATGAGGTGAGAAACACCCTTAGGGTCAGGGGCGTACCTAAAGGCTCAAGGGCCCGGGTGCAAAAGTTCAGCTCAGGGCCCCCCCTTACCTTTCTCACCGCGTACCCATACCTAAATCATGCTGCATACAGCTGCAAAACGAATTTCCATACATGAATTAGCCCTATTAACGCGTTTCCTGCACTAGATGAAAATCACACACACACACACCACTTTTTATTGCGGTATACTGCTTCCATTGATTTGAATGCGATTACTCAGACGTGAGCTCGGAAGCGGTGATTTTTAAGCGCTATCTGTCCTGTATTTGCGTTTTCTAACGCACCTCCCCACCTATCACAATTGTGGGGTGCATTAAAACCGCTTTACCATGCGTTCAAAAGTGCTGCTAAAAATTGAGGTAAAAAACCCACGATTTTAAGCTGTGTTTTCTGAATGCACGTCTTAGAGCAGCCCTAGGCCCCGTGCACACGGGCGGAAATTCCGCTGCCGGATTTCCCGCAGAATTTCCACCCATGGAAGCTGCTATAGGATTGCGTTAGAAAACGCAATCCTAGGCAGACGGCCGCGGTTTGTCCGCGCGAAATCACACGTGGAAAACAAACCGCGGCATGCTCTATTTCTGTGCGGGGTTCGCAGAGCCCCACACAGAAACGTCACTCCCCGGCCGCTGGCACCGGTCTGCGCATTTAGGACGGCAACTCCCACAGCCTAGAAGTTTGTATGATCTAGAGCACAGGTGTCAAACAATGCCCGCGGGCCGAATCCGGCCCGCCGCCTATGCAGTAGGTTCCCTCACTCCTCCGTGCTGTAGCTCGGCCTGTGGTGTTGCCGTGTCAGGGTGGATTTTATCTGACCTGCTTTGCGATCCTCCCTGCGACTGTGAGCAGTTTGTGGATCTGGGCTCCCTGGACTGGCAGCTTGCGCTATCGTCCGAGTCGTCCGTCTCAGCGGCTCTCTCCTTCTGCACGCTGCTGCTAGGTCGCGCCGGACCTCCCGTCGGCGCCATCTTGATTTTTCCCCGCTCACCGGCCGCCTCTGCTTGCGGTCTCAGGAACGGCTCCAAACTGCCTGCACTGCGTTCCGGAGTGCGCCCCGAGGTGTTCTGGGCTCTCTTGCGCCCCATGACGTCTCTCTGTGCCGCTGTGATAGCTTGTGGAGCCTTAAAGAAGCCGCGGCCGCCGGAGCGCGTCTCAGAAGCGACTTACTCTGGCATCAGGTAGCTCCGCCCCCCCCTTTTTAAACTTTTTAAAAACTTTTTAAACTTTTTTTTTACTTTTTCACACTTTTTTTTTTAACTTTACATGATCACTGTCATCCACCCAGACACATGTTTTTACGTCCTCAGGGATTAAGGCCCACTTGGGCAGGACGTAAAAACACTATGGGCTGGTCACTAAGGGGTTAAGAATTAAATTATGCAAACCGAATAATACGAAATGTAACGATTGGCCAATTTTGCATCTTTCAAATAATGTGGAATATGATTTAGACGCGTTACCACTGAGAAACAAGGCGAGGTTCATCCATAGACTCATCACAACAGTTCTTTTGTTTTATTATATACTTTATTATTGTGATTTGCATTTTATGTACTTTGTCAAATCAATAATTTAGAAAATCAATTAAATATTTGTTGATGAAAATGGACAAATGTTTCCGCTTACCTGTACAGAGCTGACGGAAAATGCGTTTTTCCCATGGAATCGGCTCTTTAACCCCTTAACGACGGCCCCATCGGGATTCTACGTCCTGGCCGGCTGGGCTTTATTCCTAGAGGACGTAGTTTTATGCATCCTCTAGGAATGACAGCCCTGCAGGCTCAGGACGTGATAGCTCCATGCTGCCGGTTACCGGAGGTAGCCGACAGCATGGAGCTGTCATCCCGGGCCGCGGGACCCCACCCCCGGTCACGCGATCGCGTTAAACTCAATGGAAAGTTAAAAACAATTAAAGTTTCAGCTCCCCTTACGGATCCGAGCGTCCACCAAAAGAGATCTCTCAAAACGACCGACGGACGCACCTTCAGAGGCAAACTAGTGCTTGCTTCTAGTGTCATCGTCTGCTTAACCATCCTGCGTAGGGAGGTGACGAGTCCTGCAGGCTCTGCAAGCCTAGGATGCGTGAGCACGGTGCAAGAGGAAGGACTGAGGAGGATGTGAGGGGGAGGGGGGAGGGCGCGGTTGAGAAAGCGTTGGGTGGGGCTATGCAAAGGTCTTCCAGCTCCCTCAGAGCATTGTGGGTGCGCCCGGAGTGCTGCCTGAGCGTGTTGCATCTGATACGTCCCCTATTTGGGGATCATTTATTAAAGGGAGCATAGGTGCAGCACGTTTCTGTAAAACCAATAGAGGGCGCTGCAATGTTACTGTAGAAACCAATGGACAGCATGGGAGGTAGCTATACATAGATTTTAAAGACGACGACTGCCAAGGCTAAAGCCCGTGTATATTCCATAGACTATAGCTATCTCCAGGATAGCTGCATGCGCAGTCGTGTGCGGGGTGCGCAGTCGCGCCATTGTCTCGCACGGCTGCTTTCATTCCGTGCTTCCTGACAAGGCAATGTACGCATACGTCACTAGTGAAGGAAGCGGAAGGTAGCGCAATGTACACTTTTTGACCGGATGGAGGAAAATCGGGTTGCTGGAGGTCACGTGACCGAAGTGACAAGCGGCTCCAGGAGAAGATTTGGGATAAGAAGAAGAGGTAAGCAGGCTCCCTGGGGAGCAATCGGTAAGTATACAGTATATTTTTTTGTTTTTAATGACAGAACCCCTTTAAGGCTCTATTATGACACTTTTCGAACCGTGGTATGGTTACATGCGGGGAGTGTGAAGACGGTATGGTTACATAAGGGGGGTGTGGTGACAATACGGTTACACTAGGAAAGTGGGCTTACATGAGGGGAGCATGGAGGCGGTGCGGCTACAGAAGGGGAGTGTGATGGAACCCCTAACAATAATCTGTGCCGTGTCATTTCCATAAATGTCATAGAAGGTAATGAAAATGAACAGTTTAGCATACAGTAATTGCACTTTCACATGGGCCAAAATTCTCACTATTCTCACTTACCCAAAGGAAGCAGCTGGTGACAAAACATGAAACGTGGGCAAGGAGGCTCTGGTGTCCTGTTGTACCACTTCTAGCTTGGATACAAGAGGTTATACAGATGGGAATGGAGGCTCTAGTACCCTGTTGTACGCCTTGTAGCTTGGATAAAAGATAAGATAAGGACAGGCAAGGGGACTCTAGTACTGCGTTGTACCACTTCTAGCTTCTAGTATAGAAGATGGGGAACAGGCGGCTATGGAGGCTCTATTCTAGAGAATCAATACAGTAAGCAGTGGAGTAGGTCAGTAAATTAATGGCTGAAATAACAGTTGAATTGTGTTACCACGTTACTACTGACAGTCCTCACCTCTTTAGTAACCGGTGGCATGGCTGAAGCCTCATCACAGTATTTCAGTGCCAGAGCTTTCTGTCCTCGGTCTTTGTAGCACTGGGATGAAAGATAAAAAACACCAAAAAAAGCAAAAACCAGTAAAGCAATAGAATCTTACAGTAACTTTGGGGCATTACAGCAGCACACAATGTCCCTGCAGGTTGGATTACAGATGAGTGCTGCTGTATGGTGCCTTCATACCTCTAGGGCAGGATACCTACCTGATATGTATTGTCATGGGGCGCACCAAGATCTTGTCTCAGGCTTTGCTTGCAGTCCTACCATATCGCACTAAATGCAGAAGTGCAGTCAATGCAGCTTTTTACCTAAAATAGTAAAAATTGGTCAAAGCCTCATGCAGTGTATTACCTGACCCTGGAATAACATCAATGGCAATTATAAGAATAATGCTGATAATAATACAAATTCTGTATGTCTGTTTTCAGCCTTACAAAACCATAACTATAGAAGTTTAAATTTATACGTAAAGCTAGATATTTTTAGAAATATCTATATTGATATATAACTATCTATTTTTATAGCTAGATATATATCTATGCAGTAAGATGCATTAGATCGATGGTGACACGCGCACCCGAAACAAGGACCACAGGTTGTAAGCAGCCATTTTACCGTCAGTCTACACTGGAGTCTCTCCCAGGCCCAAACTGAACCTACCTACCTGAATTGTAAGTACCTACCTTCTTGTTCTCTATGAAAGAACTGAGCGTACCTTTTAAAAAAATGGCGGCAGCAGCAGCAACCAATCACATTTTGTATAGTTTATGTATAGCTACCTGCCATGCTGTCCATTGGTTTCTACAGTAACATTGCAGCGCCCTCTGTTGGTTTTACAGAAACGTGCTGCACCACCTATTGGATTTACCCAAACTTACAGCACCATAGAGATTAGCGGGTCACCTCCCAGTTCTCCATCTTTTTGCCCTATTTTTCTCTAGGGTGGTTTCAAACCGGCGGGTAAAATCGCGCCATTTTTAACCGATGCGTTGGTTATTGAAAAAAAAGCAGATTTCGCAGCCAATGATTCCCAACGGTTCCCTTCCCTTCAGCAAGGTTTTCACTGATGTGATGTTGAGAGAGAAAATCACAGCCTGCTGTGTCCTTCTGCGCAGTGCGTTTTTTAAAATCTCCCATGTAATCCTATGGAGGCTGCGTTTTATCGCATCACAAGGCGAAAAATATGCGCTGCATGTTAACATTGGAAAGTCCTACCGACTTGCGCGTTAAACAAAAACATGCGGTTTTTAATGTGCGCGGCAGCGATGCGATTTAATCCTCTAAAAAAAAAGCATCGCTGGTGATTGTCACGGCCGTATATTGGGACAAAACTAAGCCTAAGATTTCTGTGGTTTCGTTTTCACCAGCAGTATTCTCTCCCGTTAATACTTGACCGAGAAAATATAGGACCTCCCCTATGAATACTATGTGCGTAAAAGATCAGGCGGCCGCCATATTCCCACCATTTATTTTGTTTCTTACAGTTGCTCCTACAGCGGTGTGTGTTTGTGTTTGTATATGTATGTGTGTATGTATGTGTATATATTTTACACACATACACACATCGCAATGCATTGTTCTTACAAGGCGCACTGCACTGGCAGACACACTCGCATATTTGCCATGCGAGATATTGGTTTGAGTTTCTCGGGCTGATATAGTGCTCACTTGTGTAAAATCAGCCACAGAGAATGAATTTAACATCACCAAAGACATAAAGCTATACATTGCCCTCTATTGTCAGCATGCTGTTATCCTGACCCCCAAGTGTCAATGCATAATGCATCCCAAGTGGCAGCTTGCCCACCCATATCACGTCTTGTAGCCAAGCTAGAGGCGATACAACAGGGTCTGTTTCACATTTTGTATCCAAGCTAGAGGTAGTACAACTTTAACTTTTTTCCTTCTGCTTTGCTCAGATTCATTCAAATACTGTGGGTCAAAATACGCAGCACAGCCCTAGAGGAATTCGTTAAGGGGTCTAGTTTTTTTAAACAGGGTCATTTGTGGGGGTTCTCCAACAGCACCTAGCGGACATGGCGCGGCCCCAACTGCACCGCTCTGCGCCATCTGCGTGCAGCGCGGGGACTTCTTACAGATGCGACACTATTGTACCCTTTACATTCCACGGTCAGCATAGATTGCTGTCAGTCCCAACCAGCTCCCACTGTGAACCCTTTACATTCCACGGTCAGCATAGATTGCTGTCAGCCCAAGCCAGCTCCCACTGTGCTCCCTTTATATGCCGCGGTCAGCATAGATTGCTGTCAGCCCCAGCCAGCTCCCTCTGTAAACCTTTTACATGCCACGGTCAGCATAGATTGCTGTCAGCCCCAGCCAGCTCCCTCTGTGAACCCTTTACATGTCACGGTCAGCATAGATTGCTGTCAGCCCCAGCTAGCTCCCTCTGTAAACCCTTTACATGCCGTGGTCAGCATTTATTGCTTTCAATCCCAGCCAGCTCCCACTGTGCTCCCTTCACATGCCGCGGTCAGCATAGATGGCTGTCAGTCCCAGCCAGCTCCCTCTGTAAACCTTTTACATGCCCAGTCAGCATAGATTGCTGTCAGTCCCAGCCAGCTCCCTCTGCGAACCCTTTACATGCCACAGTCAGCATAGATTGCTGTCAGTCCCAGCCAGCTCCCTCTATAAACCCTTTACATGCCACGGTCAGCATAGATTGCTGTGAGCCCCAGCCAGCTCCCACTGTGCACTCCCCGCATGTAAACGCACCGTCAATACACTCCCCAGCATGTAACCACACCGTCACCACACTCCCCGCATGTAACCCCACCATCACCACACCGCCCTTATGTAACCGTACCGCCACCACACTCCCAGCATGTAACCCCACCGTCTCCACACTCCCTGCATGTAACCGTACCGTCACCACACTCCCTGCATGTAACCCCAGGTCGCCACATTTCCCTCATGAAAACCCACTAGTCATTTGAGGGGGTTCTTTATAGTTTTGGCCGCTCAATGGCTCTATAAGTGGGCAATGGGGCCTGAAATTTATTCAGTGGTACCCTGAAATCCAACGGGTATTCCTTTCATTGTAGGCCTAGCCATGGGTCCTGTAAGTCTATTAGGGCCACAATGGGTATGTTTCTGAACACGGGACAAACAGGGGTATCGATTTTGGGGTGAAAGCCTTCATTTATATGTGTGCTGTACAAAAAAAACTGTTTTTAAATTGACACAATAGCCCAAAAAATGAAAATCCTATTTTTTTCCTTTTGCTTTGCTTGAATTTATTCAAAAACTGTGGGGTCAAAATATGCAGTACATCCCTAGATAAATTCGTTAAGGGGTCTAGTTTTTAAAATGGGGTCATTTGTGGGGGTTCTATATGGTTTTGGGCGCTCAAGAACTCTACAAGTGGGTAATGGGGCCTAAAAGGACTTCAAGCAAAATCTATGTTCTGAAAGCCACCGATTACTCCTTTTATTTTGGGCCCCGTTGTGTATCCAGACATAAGATTAGGGCCACAATGGGTATGTCTCTGAACACGGGACAAACGGGTATCCATTTTTGGGTGCAAGTCTTCCTTCATATGTGTGCTGTACAAAAAAAGCTGTTTTTAAAATGACAGAATTGCCGAAAAAACGAAAATCACAATTTTTTCCTTTTGCTTGGTTTGAATTCATTCAAAAACTGTGGGGTCAAAATATGCAGTACACCCCTAGATAAATTCCTTAAGGGGTCTAGTTTTCAAAATGGGGTCATTTGTGGGGGGTTTCTATTGTTTTGGGCGCTCAAGAACTCTACATGTGTGCTATGGGGCCTAAAAGGACTTCAAGCAAAATTTCTGTTTTGAAAGACACTGACTACTCCTTTCATTTTGGGCCCCGTTGTGGACTCAGATATAACAATAGGGCCACAATGGGTATATTTCTGAACACGGGAGAAATAGGGGTATCCATTTTGGGGTGTAAATCCTGATTTTCATGTAAACTATAGGAAAAAAATATGTCTTTAAAATAACAGATTTGGAGGAGGCGTGGCCAGCAGATGTGCGAGTGAGACGTGCACTCACTTCGCTCCCGGCCCCAAGTTACATAAAGAGACCCAGAAGAGACCCCAGGACCCCTCTCACCGGAGATGGTAAAGAAGAAGTCGCAGGAGCACCCCGGGAAGACGCCGACCCGGCGGGGAGCGGGCTTAGAGGCGTTTCTCCGAGGCGCAGGGGAGAGCGGGAAGCGCGGTGTCGGATCCAAGATGGCGCCGCCGGCAGAGAGGAGAGCGGCACACGTGGGGGAAGCACGGACGGACTCCGGAGCGGCAGGGGAAGCGGAGCCGGGCACCAAGTCACACCACGTTCCGCAAGCAGACACAGCGGGGGGGGGAATGCCGGCAAACAGAGCGGCGGCAGGAGCGGAGGAGCCGACTTCAGAGCGGGGTAAGGAATGTATCCCCACGCTATCTGGCCCCAAGCCCCAGGAGAGGCAGCATTATAGCCTACCCCTGAGCCAGGAAGGCAGGGAGGCAGGAAATCCCACACCAGAGGTCCCCAGGGGAGAAAGGGTCACAGCACAGACGGCAGCAGCAGGGGAAGGGAGCCCCCCCCCCACCAGCATCATTCCCTGTCCCTAAATACCCCACAGATAAGGGGAGAAACCAGAGGTCCCAAGAGAAGGGAGACAGCAGCTGAGACAGGCAGCCTGGAGGACTCCAGCTCGGCAGAATCCGCTCCCCCGTCACCAACGCCAGTCACAAGCGCCACTGCATCCACACCCGTGAAGCAGAGGAAGAGCAGGAGTGAGCGACTGAGCCTCTCCCCCCCGAGATCTGAAGCCCCCCCTGAAGAGTGGGATTGGAAAGAGCACCTGCGAGCGCTCCCCACAAAAAGCGAAATTAATGGCCTATTCCAAAAAATGGAAGCATCCCACAGAAAGGATATTGCAGAACTACAACAAGATATTCGCCACATGGGGCAAAGATTGGAGGAGGTGGAGGGTGAACAAGAGATAGTTTCTAATACCGTTAATGACCACGCACGCGAGCTGGCGCTGCACTCCCAGCAAATCTCCGAGCTATACAACACGATCGACGACCTGGAAAACCGACACCGAAGGAATAACATAAGAATCAGAGGTCTTCCAGAGGAGATTGAATACAACCAGCTAGACAAGTGGGCGCAAGAGTTTTTCAACAACCTACTACAGAGACCGCCAGATTCTGAAGTGGAGATCGACAGAATTCACCGGGCCCTGGGCCCTAGATCTACCGACCCAAACAGACCGAGGGATGTAGTTTGCAGAGTGCATTTTTACAAGTTGAAAGAGCAAATTCTGCAGCAAGCCAGAAGAGAGAAAGACCTATCCTACAAAGGTGCCCCATTAATGATACTGACAGACTTATCACGCCGCACCCTCCAACTAAGAAAGGCATTAAAACCTCTTCTCACACTACTGCAAGAAAAAGAAATAATGTACAGGTGGGGCTTTCCGTTCCAGTTACACGCCAATAAAGGAGGCAAATCTGCCACATTTCGAGGTTTGGGAGACCTACCCAATTTTCTCGGCACCTTTGAACTGCCACTCGTAGCCTTGCCAGACTGGCCCAAGTCGTCATCTCTCCTGACATTACCGCCAAGATCCGAGTGGCAGACGGTGGATCACAGACCACGTAGACGAAGAGAGAGGCCTGGTGAAAGCAGGGAAAACCAGAAGCCCAGGCCAGCGAAGCCAACCTGAGAGGGAATACGCTGGCAATACTCTACAAGATCGGAGGAGAGAGCCACAAGGGCAGGGGGAAAGACAAAACCGGGACTTGATTGGGGTCTGGGGGGTCTCAGAGTCTAACTGCACCAGTTATGTTTGGTTTCATAGGGGTTGGGAGCGAAAGCTCGTAGGTTTGTTGATTTCGGCTAAAAGAGGTTATGGCGTCGGCGCAGTTAGCCCTCGCAAACTATCGGGACACGATAGATTTACAGTTTGTTACTAACTATCTGTTTTTGTTTATGTATAGCTTCCCCCGTGTGTCTTCCCTCCCCACCCTTCCTCCCAAATCCCCTCCCACTGCTGAGAGCGGACAGAAACCCACGAGATGGCACTTCTTAACCAAAAAGGAACATGGCTGAACTGACGTGTAGCACATACAATGCCAAGGGCCTAAACAGCCCCCAGAAGAGAGGCCAGATACTCTACCACCTGCATAAGAAAAGGGTTCAGGTAGCCATGTTCCAAGAAACCCATTTTAGAGCAGACAGTATCCCAACATGCAGATCCAAACTTTATCCCACCTGGTTCCACAGCCCCCACCCCACGAAGAAAGCAGGAGGCGTGTCTATTGCCTTGCACAGAGGACTTCGGCATAACGTAATTGACTCCGCGATAGATCAAGAAGGCAGATTCGTTTTTCTAAAAATAGAAATGTCTGATATGATATGTACATTTGCTAACATTTATCTCCCTAACCAGGAACAGGTACCAACCGCCATCAAGATACTGAAGACCTTGACAGAGTTCGCAGGTGGATCCAAAATCATCTTGGGAGGGGACTGGAACCTGGTGCTGAACCCAGAGCGGGACTCTTCGTCAGGTAGGACCTCTATCTCCCGTTCGGCACTACAGCGACTCAAAAAAACATTTAACGCCCTACACTTGGTGGATCTTTGGAGGATCCTTCACCCGGGGACCAGGGACTACACGTTCCACTCGGCAGTTCACAACACATATACCAGAATAGACATGATCCTGGTCACGCAGGACCTGTTGGACTTCGCACCGAGGTGCTCCCTGGGCGACTTTATATGGTCAGATCACGCCCCAGTTTATTGTGGGTTCTCGAGACGTTTGGAGCGCACAGGGGGCACCTCGTGGAAACTCAACGACAATTTGCTCCGGGACCCCGTGTGCGTCGCGGACATCAAAACAGCCATAGCGGGATTTATAGCAGACCACCAAAATGACCAAACATCAGCCCCTATCCAATGGGAAACCCTAAAATGCGTCATTAGAGGAATCCTAATCTCGCACGGATCAAGGCGCAAAAAAGAAAACGCGGCGAACTTACGTAAACTAATCCTAAACCTGCAAACTAAAGAGGCGGCCAACAAAAAATCCCAAAGAGATGACCTTAAAGCTGAAATTTCCACCATACGACACCAAATACTCAAAATCCTTGACCAACGATCCCTAGCTTATAGAGATAAATTGCGCAGAGGGGCATTTGAATACGCAGATAAATGCGGGAGCTGGTTAGCAAGAGCTCTCCATCCTAGATCAGCCACAACACATGTCTCCAAAATACAGGGGGAGGACAGCGAACCAGTACACGCCACAACTGGCATACTGGAGGAATTTAAAAAATATTATACTAAACTGTACAATATCAAAGATATAACACAGCCCGACACCCAGAGACTAGATAAAGAGATGGAGACTTACCTGAATCTAAACGCCCCCAAAAGAATAACAGCAGAGGAGGCAGCAGGCCTGGATGAGGACTTCAGCTCGGTAGAGCTCGGAGAAATAATCAAAGACCTAAAAGTCGGGAAATGCCCAGGCCCGGATGGCTTTACAGCCAGATTCTACAAAATTTTCCGAGAGGAGATCTCCCCTCTAATAATTAGAGCCTTTAATGCAGTGGACCGGGGCTGCCCATTCCCGATGCAGTCACTGATGGCCCA